>NW_027492339.1:0-550912 GCF_021521415.1 Bidens hawaiensis
CTTTGTTTATGGGAATCCTTAGGTTCCCCTTGACAAAGTTTGTGTACCGTGTCCTGGAGAGGCACGGTGTACACTTGACCGAGGTACACCCGATGGCAATCGCGAAGATTCGCCACTTCGAGTGGGTGTGCCGGATTCTGGGCGTTGAGCCCTTCGTCGACCGCCTGATGACCTTCTACTCTTGGAGGTGCATCCAGGGGTGGTATACCCTGATAACCCGGATCAAGGGTTTGAAGATTTGCGCAACCGAGCGCAGTCTTCGTTCGTGGGAAGCGGGAATTCTTTTTTAACTCCGCTCGCGCCATCCCCCTTGCCATGAAATTTAAGAATGGGCAAGCTCTCCCCAGCCTTCACGCCTCCAACTACCAGGAGGCGGAATGGTTCTCGAAGATTTCCCGAGTCCAATCTCCGGTTTACCGGTTTGCGGAGTCCGGGATGGTGATGCTCGGGATGAGCCGGGTGTGGAAGGATACGGGATGCGCGAAAGATCCCGATCGTCCTCGAATACGGTTTGAACTCTGTTCCTTACGGTATGCTCTGTTTACTTTGTTTATATATGTTTGTCTTCTAACTGTTTTTCTTTTATTTCAGAGGGGAACGACTTGCAGTCGCTCCTGTATCCGCGGGAGGCTGACAGTCCCGCTCGGATGGGTACTCGTGCTTTAGACAAGAACGAGTTGCCAATCCTTGAACAGACGGCGGATCGGTTCGTGGAGGTCTACCCGCCAGGCCACGAGATCCTGAGCGCCAGGCGGCCAGGTAAGGCGTTATTCAACCCTCGACCCCTCAATGCTGAAACCTCTGCTGGAATTCCTCTAATCTTGTGTTCTGATGAGGAATCCGCAGATGGTCCTCCGTTGGTGCGGAAGAAGAAGGCTGCCGGCGGGAAGGGAAAGGCGAAGGTGGCCTCCACTGCCGATCCGGTGCCTCGGTCTGATTCAGAGACCGAGAGCGAAGAGGTAGCGGGGAACCCCGGTGGTGATAAGACCACTGCTCCGGAGGCTGCGACGATTGTCACCTCCGGAGAGCCCAGGATGACAACGGCGAGCGGCGTGAAGAGGCCGGCTCCATCGGGTTCATCCCCGCCTGTCCGCACTTTTAAGCTCAAGAAAACCCGTAAGTACAAACTACCCTTATTTTTAACTTCATAGCTTTCCATCATTAATACTTATATTCCTTGTGCAGGCGTGGATGTTGACGCATTCCAGGGTGGAGCGGGGAGGAGTACCTCTCCGCCCATGACAGTAGGCTTGGTCAGCCTACCTGAGGCGACGACCCAGGCGGCTGCGCCTGCTTCCGCTGGTTCAGTTGCTCACTCCGTTGAGCCAACTGTTCCAGCTGTGATGACATCACCGCCGGCTGTCAGTGCCATTTTTACCGCATCTTTCACTGAGCCGGCGGTTACATTTTCTGCGCATTCCGCAGCGGCGACCACGGTTGTGAGTTCACCTCTGGTGAGTTCACCTCCGTTGGTTTCTACTACCGCGGCGGCCTCCATGCCTCCGACGTCGGCAGCTACAGCCGATCCTTCAGGTATGCTTGGGGCTTCTCGCCAACCTCTGCCTCCTTCCCATCTGCCTGACCTTTTGGATGGATTTCCTTGGGTTCAGGTGATGGGTTTGGCGGCTATCGGCCTGTTATCGACCCTACAGGTGCGTAGGGTTCTTTTGGCCTTATTTTTTTTTTTTTTTATATATCATATTTTCCTAACTGCTTTTTGTTTTTTGCAGTGTCGGATTCCAATGAAGTGTATGTTCCACGATGGAACATCCGCCGAGGAACAACCCTTCGCACACCTGTGGAGTGCGTGGAGTGGGCTCGTCACGCAGCTCCCAGTGGTGCGTTGGGGGAAGCCATGGCTAGCTACCAGGAGGGTAGGCTAACCAATGAGCTTCGGGTTCTCCTGGCCCGGATGCAGCCGCGCGTCGAGCTGCTTTGTCGTGAAAACGACAAGTTAAAAGCAGCTCGCATTCAAGAAGTGGCTCGGGCGCGGGCTGTCCGGGAGGAGAACGTAAGGCTTACCGCAGTGGCTGCGGAAAAGGAGAAGGCCTTCAAGGCCCTCGAGGTTGAAGTTCAGGCCCGGCTCGAGGCCCGTTCCAAGGCTGCCCAAGCTGTCAACGAACAGCTTCGGCTGGATAAGGAAACTGCACGGAACGCAACCGAGAGGGCCACCAAGGCTGAAGCTGTTGCTGAGCCTCTACGCGTGGAGAATGAGGAGCTTAAAGCCAAATTAGAGGCTCTCCAGCAGGCTCATGATGCCTTGGCGATGGAAGACGCCAAAAAGCTCCAAGAGATCTTGGACCAGAGGGGGGTGCTTGACCACACTGAGCGGAAGCTAAAGGGCGTCGAAGAGGCTGCGGCTAAAGAAGTGTTGCTTGCCAACCTCAACAAAAGTGAAGCCGAACGTGCCCGTAACGAAGCTCAAGCCGCCCTCCAAGAAGCTCTGGTTGCCAAGGAATGGCTTCTTCGGGAAGCGTTGTCTCAGGTAAGCTTTTCATGTCTTTACGCTTTTCTTTGTAAATAGAAAAGGTTTTGATACTTGTATTTTTTTTCTTTTTGTAGGTTGTGCATCGGGTCTTCACGGAGACGTCTTATGACGATGCTATGAGCGCAGCCCTCAACGCTTCTCATGAGGATGGGGAAAAGGCCGGCTTCCTGCTTGGTCTAGGGTTCGTTGAGAAAGGCATCCCGCCTTCCAACTTCCCTTTATTCGATGTGGATACCGAAGCTGTATACGACCAAGCAGTGAATCGGTATGCCGCCTTCCCGCATCCGGTGGTGGAGAAGGTAAACGAAGCTGCTGCTGCTGATGATGGGCTGGCTATCCTTAAAGCTTTCCTTGAACCGCCACGCTCTACTGATGGTGCTGGTCCAAGTGGAAGTGGCCCTGAAGCTTGATCCTGAAGATCCCTTCCCACTGTTAGGATAGGTTTAGCTTGTATAGATTTATATTCTTGTAGGCGGGTAGTTACCCGGCCATTCTTGTAATGAATATTATGAAATATAAATCTTTGTGCGGGTAAGACCGCTATCTTCACTGGATTACTTGCTTTATAAACGTTATATGACTCGCATACTTTAGTTTAAATTAGCAATTTTCCAAGTGTTTAGAATAAGTTAACCTTTGAACGTGGTAGATAATAGGTTGAAGTTTTGCTTCCTCTTTCGTGATTGTACGGGTAGGACCGTCACTTGCACTTAGTAGGATGGCTAAACTTTACCTATATCTGACCTGCGTGGAGGTTTTCCTCATCTTTTTAGAAATTTCTAAGTGTTTAGGATAAGTTAACATTTCAACGCGCGGTTGTCAATAGGTTCGGTTTCCTCTCATGATTTGTGCGGTTAGGACCGGCACTTTCATTTAGTTGGATGACCAAAGTTTACCTATGACTGACCTGCGTGAAGGTTTGCCGTTTTTTGGGTTTATGCGGGTTTTGCCGCCTTCCCCACGCAACGACTTTCCACGTAATTATGCGGTGAAAACCGGCATATCCGTGTTAAATAAATTAGCCGTTCGACGCGCGGTTGTTAATAGGTTAGTGTTTAGTTTCCTCTATCATGATTCATGCGGATATACCGGCACTTTCATTTAGTGGGATGACTGAACTTTACCTTTAACTGACCTGCGTGAAGGTTTGCCGTTTTTTGGGTTTATGCGGGTTTTGCCGCCTTCCCCACGCAACGACTTCTTTCACACTTATGTATGCGGTGAAGACCGGCATCAGTGTTGAAAGTTAAAGTATAAATGTAAAATTATCAGCGTCGATGTTCTAAAGAGAATCATTTCCATTAGAAGTGGCTCTGGGCCTTTTCTTTACAAATTTGGAATTGATCTACATGCAAACTGTGTAATTGAGCTCCCTTCCATGTTGTTGGGATGGGAGTGCCATCGAGCCGATATGCACCTGGTTCGGGATCTCGTTCTTTACGCAGCATGTAGTCTCCACATTGACGCTGCAATTTTATTCGTGTTTTCCCCAGCTGGGGTTCTACACGCATCAGCCTGCTCAGCGTTCATTGCGCCACGAGGTGCGCGAGCGTCCCATCTCTGACAAATGCTTCGACCATGTCCTTTACGTCTATGCATTCTTCAGTGTTGTGGCCTTTTGTCCTGTGAAAGTCACAGTATTTGTTCCGATCAGCATTGTGACGATGTCGGATTATTGGAGCCTTTGGCCATGGGAGCTCCTCAGTGGCGAATATCTCGGTGACGCTTTTGGTGAGTGGCGTCCATCTGGAGTTCTGGTTTGACTGTACGTTATCCCTTCCGCCTAACCGATGTTGCAAGCCGGATGAGGTGTCAAAGTTTACCCTTGACTGCCAAATGCCTAGCTTCCGCTTTTTGTTTATTCGGGCGGTAAGGACGTTGTTTTCTCTTGTTTTCTGGGGTGTAGAAGTTTGTGCTCTGGGGGGAGATCTCTACCCAGTTGCTTCTCCGTTTTCGCAAAGCGTTTTGCTGCTGTCATGATGGCATCCCATGTGGATGGCATGCCATCTTTACCCGTTAAGGTGCGGATGAGCTCTGGGTCGTTCGCGCCCTGGATGAAAGCAGCTGCGAACAAGATCTTCGCTGATATTACCCAGACTTAGCTTCTTTGAGTTGAAGCGAGTGATGAAGTCTAGCAAAGATTCATCTTCCTCTCGAATGCATTTGAGGATTGTCCATTGCTCTTCGGTATACTTTCTTTGTTGGCTGAAGTGTTGGCTAAACTTCTGTTGTCTGTCCAGTCGTAGATGTGGTTGACCGGTAGACGATCGAACCACGCTCTAGCTGCCCCAACAAGCGTCATTTAGAACATGTAACACCACGTAGGTTCCGTCCAACTACTGACGGTTGTCCCCGCTATGAACCTGTTCAAATGATCGTCTGGATCAGATATACCATCGTAAGTGCCGATGTTGGACATCTGTTTGGCACTTTTTCGGGACGATTGCTTCCGCAATGTCCCTTGCAAATTTGGACGTTCCCGCCTTTGCAGCAGTTGGTGTAAATGTTTTCGAGAAGTCACGTGGATTTCCACGTGTGTTTTTTGGTTTGAAGGTTTCTTCAAAATGCCTTCTCGGTTGGGAGTCCGTTTCCTTACGCTTCCCTTTCGCCCTATGACGAGGGTTTGCGTCACTATCGGATTCCTCCGAATCGTTGTCCCAGTACTCTTCAAATTCGTCAGCCTGTTGGACGGAACGCAAGCGTTCGTCCAACTCAGCTTGGAATTCCTTCTGACGTGCCTCCGCCCACGCTTTAACTTGTTCAAGTGTTTGGCGGGGGAGTCTCGTCTGTTGTCTTTCCGCCTGGGTATTATTGAATCCCAGGGGATGGTTGTTTACTGCACTTGCCCCAGCTTGGGTAACTGGGGTAGTGTTCGTAAAATCTACTGCACTTGCCCCGGCTTGGGTAACCGGGGGTAGTGTTCGTAAAAACCGTGTAGTCGCCGGTATTCCTCCCAGTAGGTGGGGTTGTGGTTACCGGAGTTTCTTTAACCATCTTTCCAGAAGTTTGAAAAAACTGAAAAGAAATGAAGTTCTAGCTTTTATGCACGGATGGCGCCAATGAAGAAACACTAATCGGACCCGGGCAGATTACGGATAACCTGGGGGTTAGATAGGTGTTTCCCACGAGGGGTTAGACCCGGCAAAGATGGTTCTTCTGATAACCTGCAAAACAGACACCGTGAGCTCGTCACTGAGAAGGGGGGGGTTCCTCCTTGTGACCACACTCCGGCGTGAGAATCAGACTAGATTGCTCTTGAATATAAATGTATATTAAGAGATTGCTAGAACAGATATCAGGTATATTATGTAATGAGAGATAGTATATGATGATAAGATATGATGAGATGAGATGATCATACCATTTGGGGTATTTATAGCCGAAGGTAGGTTTCCAAGAAGGTATTGCCGGCTGAATAGTATTCCTGTTCTACCAACTGTGGCCTACGCACGTGCCATGCCGGTAGTTGGTGGGTAGGCAGCGGCTGACAGTGAGCAGGCCTGCTGTGTACTATTCCTTTTCCACCAACTGCCGGCTATGCACGTGGTATGACAGGATTTGGTGAGTAGGCAGCGGCTAATAGTGACATACAGTACAAGAGCATGCTGCTCGCCATACTGTTGTCAATGAGCTGTCGTATCTTTGGTCAGATCTTTTGCCCATACCTCGTCAGGTACAGTACAGAAGATCTTCCCGTATCGTACGGACTGGCTTATTTGGGTGGGAGTATTCTCCCTCCCGCCTTTGTGCGGGATTGTTCCCGGCTTTGCTCATTCCTTCAGGTGACAGCTGAATTATTTGAGAGCTAAGTGCCTTGTGCGTGTAGCCTTGCTGCGCGGGTGGCCTTCCCTGATGGCTTGTATCCGCAGCTGCGGGAACAGGCAGAGTACTTCACCATTGGGAGGCATTTCCTGCGGGGAACAGCTTGCGTACTGCGCGTAAGGACGTCACGTCTCTGAGCATGGTGGGTCCTGCGGATCCAGTTGGTTTCTGCGCAGACGTCTCTCTTCAAGGTGAGTCTTGCGGGTCCAACTGGGCTCTGCTGGGACCTACCTCTTCAGTCTCCCTTATATATTGTGTCACGCCCCCTTTGCTCAAACCACAACACTTTCAACTTTGAGTCCTTTCAAATATGAAGATATCCGGCAACTTATGTTGTGTAGCTGTAATTTCTGCATTCATGATTGTACTCATGATCCGAGTCCCCGGCACGGTGGCAGCTAACTGCAACTACATGGAGCTTCTGGTGTGTGCTGCTGCGGTCACGTCCCCTAAACCGCCATCGAGTGACTGTTGTGCTAAGGTGAAGGAACAAAAGGTTTGTTTCTGTGGATACCTTCAAAATCCAACCCTTCGGCAATATGTCACTCGTCAGGATGCTCAACGAGTTGCTAGAGAGTGTGGTGTCACTCTCCCTAACTGTTAGAACATATAGTTACAAAGATCGACTACTTGATTAGTGATCATGTTATGTGAGCTGATGATAATATTAATAAATAAATATGAAAAATCGAATAAAGTGGCTTGTTTTGCTTCATTGCCATATGTATTGAAACTATTACGAATTAGTGAATGCATGTCTTTATCGATGAAACGTGTATTTACTGATGAAATTAATAACTTATAAACTTTTGGTGATTTTTATTTGAATCCAAACTGGATCTGGCATTAGCCGCATAGTTAAGAAATTTAAGTTTTAAAGAGTCAATATTGTACTAATAATGATTCAACCAGATCCAAAAACTAGTGTTTCAATTAAACATCATAAATAATATATCTATTTGGGAGATTTCAAATAAAGAACTCATTTCAGTTTTAAGAACTCAAAAAGAACTTAGTGTAATAATTTTTTTTTTCGAATTTTTTTTACACATACGTAATATATATAGGTTACATACACGTAAAAAAATTACAGAATTTTTTACACACCGAATCAACTTTTTACACATGTGTAACGGACGTAAAAGTCAATGTAACCACTTTATCTTTATACGGAAATACAGTGGCGGATCCAGGAATTTTTTTTAGGTGGTTCCCTCTTAATTTATAAGGTGGTTCCTACGCGTCTTCTATATATCCGTACACTATTATTTCGAAACTCGGGTGGTTCCGGGGAACCACCCGTTTGTATGCTGGATCCGCCAATGCGGAAATAATATTAATAACGTAATGATGACGATAAAGTTTTATGCATAGATATGAACATATGATCACTAGCGGAGCCACATACTTAGCACCGGGTTCGGCCGAACCCGGTCTTTTTTCATTTTATATATAACTTATAGCTACCTATTAATGAGCGAGTCACATACTTAGCACCGGGTTCTGCCGAACCCAGTATTATTTTAAAAAGATATTTGAACCCTGATTATGAAAAATTAAGTTAAATTATTTTTAGTAAGGAATATTTTTTTATAAAATATAAAAAGATTTTAAAAAAACTATAAAAATTACCAACAAGCATTACAAATGAACCGATAATAACACATGTATATAGAGGTGCACAAATCGGGTTTTTCAAATACCAGGGTTCGGGTATGGAACCGGGTTCGGGTATGACCGGGTATTAGAAAAACGGGTATTGGCAATACCCGGGTCGGGTTCGGGTTCGAGTCCAGGTATTCTTTCTAAAACCCATACCCTATGCATCGGATTCGGGTCGGGTATCGAACCGGGTATTTGAATACCCTATTTTCGGGTATTGAAAAAACCATATTTTTGGGTTTTTTTTTTTTGGTTTTTTCGGGTTTTCTTCGGGTATATATTGGTTTTTTAAGGGGTTACAATTTTTAGGGGTATTTTCAGGTATTTTTCGGGTAATTTCGGGTATTAATCGTGTATTTGAAAAACTCGGTTTCGGGTATTGGAAAAACCTGGTCCCGGGTATGGAACCGGTTTGGGTTTTCGGGTATTACCAGATATAAATCGGGTCCGGTTCCGGATACGGGTTTTGGTACTGAAATGCATACCCTATCCGTATCTTATGGGTATGGTCGAGTACGGGTTCAGGTATTAAAAACCCGGGTATAAAAAAAGCCGGCTCGGGGTATTTTTCGGGTTCGGTTCCAGGTTTGGGTTTTTTTTTCACCTCTACATGTATATATATTATAACAAAAGCCTAAAATTATTAATCAAATGGATTAATAAGCCCAACTCAATTTCTTAAACATACCTAAATAAAAATTAAATAAAAAAACCAAAAGAAGGATTTGCACGACGGCAAGTGTTGAGTGATATTTTTCTTCAATGAAGCACGTGAAGACTGGTTTGTGTAATCGGACGGGTGATGGTTATATAAAGGATGCTTGCATTTGTTATATTGAAAATGAGTTTCTATTTTAAAGCCACGGATGAAGATGTTATGAATTTCGTTTTTAAAACATGAAAACGCATAGGGAACAACTATTATATGTAATATCTTTTTCGTTTAGTATAGCTTTGTATTTTTATTGAATATTGAAGATATACTATTGTTATGTTGGTGATATTACATTTTATTTTTTTAACCGAATGATCGGACTAACACGACCCATTTTGGCCCAAAATCTTTAACACCGGAAAAAAAGTTAAGAACCGAAAAAACCCGTACTCATATAAAAAAAATCCAAGCTCCGTCACTATATATTATTAAGATTGGCCGCCGAGTCTACGTAACCTCCAAGTCTAGCCACGTATTAAACCTCATTTATCTTTACAATCACAAAGCCACTTTGAAACGCCACTACTGTTTTACTTTGACGATACTCCAAGCTTCCCTAATTTCTATCTAAAACTTAAAGGTCGTAGCTTAAAATTAAAATTTTTGGGCTCCCTTCATATAATAAGATAATTTACATAAAACAAATGATACACAACAATATTTATGCATGTAATCAACTGCAACACAATGGTCACGTTTTATTACAAAATCAGTGTTCATTATATAATCACGATAAACAGATAAGCACTTTTATCTTTTAGTTTAAATGCATAATATAAAACTATACGCAAGACCGATCTTTCTTTCTATCGTCCATTGCATGTGTTAAAACACTGATTCACATGTAATATATAAGTTTCACACGCGCGAATCGGTATTTATATACTTACGTAAAATGAAGATCTCTTCTTATAACAATGGAATTTGTCATACTCATTAAAATTGAATTTTGGATCCATAAAAATATGCCCGTTACCACTTAGAAACTAAATTTTCTTTATACAAAACAACAAAAACATTCGTATTTTTATATAGTTAAGGGGTCAAGTTATTCTATGAATGAGAACAAAAATGAAAATGATTTATAGCTATGTAAAAAACCTCTAAAAAACAAAATAATAATAATAATAACTCAAAATTTGATAAAAAAACGAAAAAGTAAAAATACAAAAATGTTTCCACCGTCTTCCTCGTTTAAAAAAAAGATACAATTTTGAGGTGAGAGATTATTATGTCTTTTTGTTTATTATTGTGTTTTGTGTTATTTTCATCATTGACTGTGTCTTTTTTTTCCTTTACATCGTGTTTTTTTCTTGATATTGTGTTATATTACACAACATTGTATTATATTTTGTTCGTCATTATGTTATATTTTGCAATTTATTGTGTCTTTTTTTAGTTATAATGTGTCTTTTGTTCATTTTCGTCATTGTGTTTTTGATCTCGACATATATTGTGTCTTTTCTTCGTTTTTCTTTTTTTTAACAGAATGACGGAGGAAACATTTAAGTTTTTAAATTTTTTTTTATTTTTTTATTTATATTTTAAGTTATGATATTATTTTTTGGAATTCTTTGTTGAGGGGTTTTTGTCTGTCACAAATTCTTCTCGCACTTCTCATTTTTGTCTTCCTTTTTATTTTAACATTTCCTTATATTTAAGTACCCAAATCTTTAAAAAAAAAAAATTTACACCATTATTAATCCTGTTAAGAGAACAAAAATAAATTATGGGAAAAATTCTTAGAATTGCCTTTTTTTAGAGAAACCTAAATTGACCCTTAAATTTCAAAAATTTCAGAAATATCATGGGGAATTTGGACCAATGGGACACTTTGGAAGTGTCCAATGGGTTTCATTCTCCACTAAAAAAAGTGCCACGTGTAGAAATTATGACAAGTCTGAACAAATATGAAGAGAACCTGTCAGCTTCGTTCATTTTTGAGGAAACATCAAAACTCATCGGATCCGATTGTTTTTCAAGTTGTTATCTTCTTCCCCGTCCAAGTTTGCACCTCATCCAAGTTTATACCAAGCTCATCTTCTCCATACAAGTTTGCACCAAACTCGTCTTCCCATCCAAGTTTGCATCAAGCTCGTCTTCCCCATCCAAGTTTGCACCAAAATCCATCTTCCTCATCCAACTTATAAAAAATTCTATTTTTAAGTTTTATTTTAATATTATATAAGTATAATTAATTTCATTTATATTTGTTTTCTTTTATATCTTTTGAAATATAAAGCTTTATAAGATTTTGAATATACCGTTGAGACATACTTATTTTATCTACGTGCTGACATAAACTTTATTTAAAACTAAGACAGATCAAATTTATGTCGAAACGCTCAATAAAAGATTGACCCCGACTTGGTTTTGAACAAAATTTATGTCGGTGTGTAGATAAACATAAGTGCGTCTCAACAATATATTAAAAATTTTATAAAACTTTATATTTCAAAAGTTATAAAATAAAAACAAAATATAAATGAAACTCATTATAATAATATAATATTAAACTAAAACTTAAATAGATAATATTTTAAAAGTTGGACGAGAAAGACATATTTGATGCAGATTTGGACGAGGAAGACAAACTTGAACAGGAGAAACAGATTTAGTGCAACTTAGGCGGGGAAGATGAGAACAATTGAAAGAGAGTCGGATCAGATAAGATTTAGATAGACATTTTTAAAATTTTAAATAAAAAAGATTAATTAAAATTATTTTGAGAAATTTCCCTATTATTCGCACTTTAAACGGGACAAGAACAAAGTGACACATTGGAGACTTTACAGAACTAAAAACAAAGGTGCAAACAAAACAGCACGACATACAATACGCTGGTGAGATGTGGGGCCCACTAAAGACACCCCTTCAAAAACACTGCCAGGTGTCAAAATATTCGTGTCACGTCCCGTCACTTTAACCGAGCCGTCCGTCACCGCCACCCTCTCGTCTTTTCAATTATTATTTAACCCCTCTTGTTCATTCAACCACTCTGCAATGTAATGTTCCGATCATCGGAAAGTTTACAATTCAACTCCGGCGAACCTGATGCAATTTTATCTCAATTGTTGAATCGATTTCGAGTGACTGATCTTAATTTGTTCAGAATCAATGGCAACGCTTCAAAAATTCAAACTATTAGCAACACAATGCGCCGTCGCCGGAAGTCCGACACGCAGTCCACCGGTGATCCACCTCCGCCGCCGGAAAACGTTACGGATGCTGATGAGACTGCCGCACCGTGAGGAGTTTACAGATCGGAGAGGTGAGATTGAGTTGCCGGAGAATCGGAACAACAGGCGGAAGTTGAAGGACTTGCTGGTGGCTTCACCGCCGGCGCTGGAAGATGACGGTGGTGGTTTGGTGATCCGACGTGGCGGTGGTTTTCGAGGGGTGAGGCCGTTGTTGTCTGGGACGTTACGGCAACGGTTACTGAGACGGGCCTGGAGGCCTGTGCTTGTGCCGATTCCCGAGTAAAAATCATTTTGTTTGCTTTTGGGAAATGTAGAGATATGATGATAATGATAATGTGAAATTGATGATAAGATCAATTAAATATGTTTCCCACCTTTGTATAATATACACAAAGCAAATTAATGTTATGTGTTATTGTTAATCAAACTTACATTTGCAAATTGCAATGTAGCTTTAACAACAAACCGTCACGTAATTGCGACATCATACAAACTGCTACGTAATTGTCACTATATTTCAAACTTTTTCTAAAATTCTTATTATTTTTCATAACAACAAACCTTCACAAACCCCATTAAAAATATTAATATTAAAGTTAGTGTATATATGCTAGATATATGTGTGTATGTGAGAGAAATGGCCACATCATTAGGTTGCTTCTAGCTTGCTTCTTCAAACATCCTGCAAATTCCATCTTCACAACAAGGAGATTTGTTGACCCGTTCTAGCCAACATGAGCTATAAACTGTGGTAGAAGATACTGATGAGTTAATTGTCCAGGTATTTTGGGTCAATTTTTCTGCAATTTTGGATCAAATTTATGTTGACATGTTATTTTGGGTTACGTTTATTCGACTCAACTGGAGATTTAAGGTGTGAGCCCAGTTCCGGAATCAAGTTAGTTTCAGTTCAAGTGAGCAAATGGGTCAAGGTAGATATTTTTATAAACTAGGAGAGGAGACAGGTTGTTGACATTGATAGAGGCAATGACGCATTGGGTTGCATTCTATATATTTGTTTTCATGTTTTATGTATTTTTGGTTTGGATCATGAGCAATGACATGAATATTAATTGTGTACTTTATAAACATTTTGATTTGATTTATTAGCTGCCATTTAAAGTGAATGTTTTTTGCTGGGATTATGCTAATGTAAAAATCGTCAAAACCGTGTGATACACATCTTACCCCGCCGCAACGTGTCGGGTCACTATACTAGTTTTAATTAATTGACGGGCCATCTGTTCTACTTTATGATTAATTATTAATAACTTAATCAAAACAAAAATTGTTTAATTAAACATGTTAACCAAAACAATAATTATTTATTAAATTTATTTGAAATGAAATGAAATCCAACACCAAAATAGAATGAAAAAGGTCACACTTCTTATGGTATAAGAAAACCTCACATTATATATTCTTTAATTTTTTTAGCGACTATCAAAGCCCAGCCACCCGAGTACATCTATTGACAAACTCACAATTGCAGAAACTCTTGTGACCAGGCCGTCACCAATTCTAAGGCAAACCCACCGTTCAAAAGTCCAACGTGATAAAATCCCCTAACTCACATATAACATTTTATCTTAAATGAGATTCAAACCGACCTCCCTAAAGAAAATCACCGGGTGTCGCTAATATGTTCTCTTTCTATATCATCTTTTTGTTTTTTTCTAGTTAAAATAATTTCCAAATACCAATTTTAATTGCGTTTCCAAGTTATAAAATAAATAAACTTTTTAAAGTAATCATTCCTTTTTCCTTCCCTTTTTTTTTTAAATTCAAACTCATATCTACACACTAAATAATATTTGACCTGGCCCAAACTTTCATGATGGGGATGTGGGTCTTTAATGAAGGATCACTTCATATTTTATTTTATGAAAAAGCAAAAACAGGGTTACACATTATTGGGACATGCATTATTCAGAACATGAAGTTTGATCACACTTTACAAAACATATTCATTTGAAAGAACAAAACTCACTTGTTTCTGGAAATTCGTTGAACTTTTTAAATCTAAAGGCATAACATACAAGCAGCAAACAAAAAGGGTCGCGTGAGGTTGAATTCTTTTATTAGAAACAAATCTTTCTTACGAACTTTTCAAAATTCAAATTGCTAATTTACTATATTTGCCATGAGATCACGAGTATATTTAGATATACATTTATTATTCATTGAAAACTAGATATTAACTGGCTATAAAAAACAAACGGCAAAAAGAGCCAAGAAAAAATACGGCGTTTTCTGTTTTATGGAGATAACTTATTAATCAATTTGGTTTTTTGGTCTTTGATAATACTTTTGGATCGTGCAATAGATTTCGATATATTTTGATGGCTTATTTGAATCGGATACTTTAGAAACTTTATAACACGTATGTGTTTTTTTAATTTGTTTCTAACCTCAAAATAGACCAAAGATACAATATTTAGATGTGACGAGCCAGCATATTGTTTGGATGAAAAGACAAAATGTTTCATGAATCAGTATTATGACCCTGCCAGGGAAGCTTTACCCCCTTGACCATAGTTGTGCGCAGAAGTCGGAAACCATATTACTCTTGACCATGTGTGCGTGTACTCGGCGCAAACAAAGCTTGGTTTTAAGTATTACGTCATGCCACTAAGATCACTAAAATGAAATAAGGATTAAAGCTTGGATCATTCTTAGGAATCATGTTTAACGCACACTTTCAAAAGGTAAACATTTCTTCCCATATGCTAGTTGCTTATCTCAAACTTTACTTTGGGATATTCCACGGTTCAGTTTTGATCTTAGGAAAGAAAGTGAGTAACATTATGAAGATTGTTCGGAATATTGTTCAACTTTAGTAAAAAAGAAATATATTATATACACACAATAAAGCGGCACAAATTCAGGTGATGGAAAGGCATGATTAATTTCTAAAAGAAACCACTTCGGTTAACGACTGGAAAGTAGTTAAACTTGGTTAACGACTTGGTTAAGTAAGGAACTAAACGAAAGAGTGTAGTGTCATGGGGTTGTCGGCTCATGCGACACCATTGGTTGCCTGACGACAAGCCATCTTGTCCGGTTATTGATATTTGTTACTAGTTTCATCCCGAGGGGAGTGGCGCAACATCCAACTAACGGTAGAACCATGTGTGCAAAATGCAAACTACATATGGGGTACATATATATATAGTGGCTAGTAAACTCAAGTTATTACAATTTGAGTAGATATGATATATAAACAAATATTTAACACGTCATACTGGTCTCTTAATTAATCTATACTAGAGTATAACTGAACGATAGAGTGCTAGCAAACCAACCTTACAACACCTGAAAGTATAACCCGAACCTTCTAACGGGTTTCTTTCTTGTTGCAGGCTAGATAATAACGAGGAAGGGCAAGCCCCAGCTCGCAAGGGGCTGAAGACCGCCCTTTCAACACCTTACATGTTTAGACCTATGGTGATCTTGCACACGAATTACCCATCACAACCAGGAGCAGATTTACATGGAACGTAGGGGGTGCACAGGAACCCCCGGTTTCGAAATTATAGTGTAATGTTATATATAAAATTTGGAGTGCACCCCCTTATAAAATTGGAGTGCATCACTTAACACAAATAGAAAACAGGTGCAGCGGTCCAAGGTGTTTGTTGATAGCACTTGTGTTCCGTGTTCGAGCCTTTTTGTTGGATGGTTTTTCATTTATCAATCTTTTTGTGGTTAGCTCTGTTGAAACTTTGAAAGGGAGGCATATGAGTGTTTGAAACTTTTTTATTCTCTCCATATGAACTTGTTGCCATAGGATTTGATTATTTTCAATTAAGAACTTTTAATATCAACCCTTTTAATTCTAGGAAAAATATAAAATAAACCTTTTGTTTTAATTTGAGATTTTAACAACTCTAGGATTAAACATTTAACATCTAGTTTGATTTTAATTTAAACAACTTTATACAAAAACATTTGATATCGATAATCATAACTAACCAAATTGATGAAATAAGTAATATTGTTATTAGATAATGATTTTTAAGTGTTCTACGTTTTCTGACTTTTTGTATATATGTTTTTTTTATGTCCTTACTTTTGGTTTGTTTTATACTTTTAAATTTTATGAAATTTTTTTATGTTATCACTATATAAATAAGTATGCATATACTTTTACAACACCACTAAATAAATAAGTATGAGCGGATTTACCAACTTGTTTTGACCTGACTAGTTATAATGACCCAAATCATCGTCGAATATCTAAAAACAGTGCAACACCTGAAAAAAAAATCCTGGATCCGTCACTGATCACAACTGTATACGATTAAGGAGTAGATGTATAATCTCAAATCTCCAACAGAATGAAAACCACAACCTATTTATGTAACTTATTTTCTAGTTTAATAAAAACCAGGTTATTGACCCGCGTATAACACGGGTGAAAATGCAGACGTCAAATACAGACCCATATGGGATGTTTGGGTGAGCTTTTAAATTTTGCTTATTTGCTTATTTTATTTTTAAAAAGCAAAAGGTGTTTCATAAAGCTCCCCAAAAAAGCTTCAAAATGAAGTTTTTTATAAGTGCTTTTGCTTATTATTTATGAACAAGCGAGAAGTTAATACATATATTTTTATGTACCATCAACACTATCATAAAAAAAGATTTGGTTATGAATCTACATGCTAGTTATATAATACACGATTAACGTTAATGTACTCGTAAGTCGTGAATTCACTTACCAAAACCTAAGGAGATGCGGATAACACACTTACAATCATCACCTAGTCAAACGCGATATATAAATCATGCAAATCATTAAACCACCAGATAGCTTCCTCGGCAAGTTTCGTATATAGCTTAACGAATACGACTCACTTCACTATCGTTGTTCTTTTGACCCTGAAACCTGAAAAGTGAAAACCAACAAAATATCGTCATATTGATTTTTTTTTTTAAAGTGAAGAATAAAATGAATCACAAACCTGTTAATGTTTTAGAGGTCCCACATTTATTCTACGGTTAGTCCTGGTTGTCAACTATTATATAGTAGCAAGAAAACTTCAGTTATGTTTATGGATTTCTTATAAACTATTTATAAATGGTTTTTTTTTTCCAGTTCGGTTCGGTTTTGGTTGACTGCAAAACCGAAACCAAACCAAAAAATCAATTTTTGAAGAAACATAAAACCAAAGCATCAGTTTTCCATTGGGGTCGGTTATTTTAGTCGGTAAGGGCTCAGTTGATGTTCAGAGCTTATTACTTTACCAAAGGTGATGTCACACTTGGTCAGGAACTGAACACAAACGGGCCGCCTGAACCAACCGAAACCTGTATGGGGCAAACCGTGGTCACCTTGCAAAGCACTTTCCCACCAGTTGGACCAACCGAATAACATTATTAAGTAACAAAAATCATTTACATATTAGTCTTTCAATAAAACTCTTGATATAATTACTTGCAGTTAATTCTATTGTCCGATCTGAAAATTTTGATATTATTTCCATTACATGTAATATTTGTTATTTTCTGAAATAACCAAACATACCTTTTGTGGTTCTAGTGATGGCCTTATCATCAAAAGGTATGTCCGCAACGGACAAGTCAATATGAATCATCTCTTCTTCCATGATCTTAAATTTGTTAAAATTATATTATAATACTTTATTACAATTAAATATTTGTATATAGTTGTTCAATAATAGTTTTCTAATGTGTGTTTATTTTGTTTGTAGACGAGTTGTTGAAACACATTATTGGGCTTGGATGGCTTTAGCTACCGGACTTGATTGTGAGAAGACTTCATAGGCTTGGATGGTTTAATTGGACATGGGCTCATGCATTTGAATGTGTTCAAGAGTTTGTTGCAACAAACTTAAATATAAAAATAGAACGAGAGTTAGGTTTATTATACATACATTTGAGATATTACTTTACAACTGTAGTAGATCTCGTATCCTCTGGTTCTACAGCCGGTTAGAGTTAACTGCTTGGTATTATATAACAAGTGTATTGTATTCAGATTATTGGGATGATGATTTGAATATCTTCTTGGTTGTTTTCGATTACTTTCTTCAATTGTTTGAAGTATTGTTCTGTAATATTTGGGGTTTCTTGTTGAAGAAAGAAGATTTTAGTTTTGTGACAAAATTGTTATTTTTGAGACAATAAATGTATTTCCTAGTAATGAAATGCACACAAATGATAAAAATATATAAATTGAAGTTTAAGCATAAGAAAAGGTATAAATTTTCCTTGAAGTAGACCACGTCTTCCCGCAGCCCTTAAATCATTAACCAAGTTAAAATACTTTTTAACTCCAGAATTATCAAACAACTCATCATTCAGTTTCAATCTATCAACAACATTAACCAATAAACAGAAAACTCAAATTACGTAATATCTATTATAATAAGTAGATAAACATATAACAAGACATAAGAAAAATACCGCTTTGCCATCTAATTTCGCAGTAGCAACAAAAGTTTTTGAAGTAGCCAAAATATTCCAATGTGAAGTACACATTTAAGATGAATTATTCTCTGAATGTGCAGTTAAAGAAAATAAACAATAACAAATAAACAAAAAAAAAAAAAAGATAATAAAAGAGCAACAATTTAGGTGAAGTAAAGTTAAGAAGTACCTTTAGAGTTTAAATTTTCATTAATTTAACTGAAAAAGAACAATGTTATTAACTATATGAGTAGCAATTTTCAATACCAATATAGATGAGATAATATATTACTTTCAAAATCTTTTTTTTTTTAACTCTATTACTATATCCCAATGATTTTAATATATAAGAATGCATTTTTTTAACTCTATTACTATATCCCAATCGAATGCAATTTTCATTAATGGTTATTTCTTGTTTACAATTGTTTAAAACTTATGATAGGCTTAAAACAGAATATATTTGAGAGGGGTAAAATGGTCATAAACTTAGCCGAGGGTCATAAACCCATATTGTTCTTATTTTGATATCCTTTGTAGTATATGTCTGCACAAAGAAGCATTGAAAACGCTAATCTTATCAATATAAATCATATATATCAACCCGTGAAGATGTTAATACATGAATGCTTGAATTTGGATCGACAAATAGAATCAAACATCTGAGTTTGGCTCGTTTATAACCCCATATCCATTTGGTGTGGGTTTCCAAACAAAAATTCATATATAAGTTCTATCAGGCATTTCATCGAACACCAACCGGGCATCAAAGTTAGAGCACCATTTTTGCAGAAAAGATGAAAATTATGAAAAATAAACACACACTGTCGTGACAAATCAAAATAGCAAATCATAGAATACAAACTGCCGTAATGCAGAATTTGAAAGAAAATTGTAAATTACCATCAAAATTAGGGTTTATTAATGGAGAAATGTGAGTTATGTACTTGGTTAATTTCCGACCAAAAACTTCCTTATTTTACCTTTTTTTATTCATTTCTATCTAGTTTGGATCACATTAGTTGATGCAACCCATCTGAGGATGATAACGGGCCGGGTATTGCTAATCTCATACACGTATCTGGTTATAAATTTCAGTCCCATACCCGTCCCATTACCCGCTGGGTATGTCTCGGATAATTACCCATCGGGTATCGAGTATATCCGCAGGTAACGGTTATACCCATTAGATTGTTAAAAAAAATTCGTTATGATTTTTAAGTAAATTTTTTACCATTATAGTTATCGTATATATTTTTATTTATATATAAACTGTTACAGTTAAAATATGACACACTACATATATAAACGCTATCATAAATAAATAATAATACTATAACTTTTGTATAACTTTACGTATAAACTTAATAACATATAAAACATAAATAATACTTTTTAATACATATCTTAAATACAAAAGGTTAAGAAAAAATGAAATTAATAATAAACAGTTTTTGGGTTTTTATTTCGGGTATATAGTTCGGGTAAACAGGTATGTCTTTTAAGGTAATCGGGCCGGGTATTACCAATCCCATACCCGGCCCGTACCCGCAAAAAATTCTAATCATATACCCGTCCCTATACCTGTCGGGCTTCGGGTATACCTGTCTTGAATGCTTCGAGTTTCGAAGATACCCATCGGGTTCGGATTATTTTGCCATCCCTAAACCCATCCGGGTGCAGATGCAGCTAAATAATACTAGTGCCATGTGATTGACACTATATATTTTTAAAGATGGCATCGTTGTATCATCGAATTCTGTTTCAAAAAGTTCAGAGTTGTTTAAATTTCTAGCCCATTGAAACTTAAATGCTGGGCTAGTTTTGTTTGTGTAGAACAATTTGTGTTAAAGTTTGGATGTTTAATTATGATAGATATTCGAAAATCCAAATATAGTCACGCGAGTAAAAATAACTCAAACTTCCCCTAGCAAATAAAAAGGAATAACTCAGATCCAAAGCCTATTAATGTTAGTCGATCTTTTCATCTATAGCTTATATAATTTTTAGCTTTTTTTAACAAAATAAGTTTAACTTGATATTTGGTTTAGCTTTTTAAGCTTATGTTTATAAGCTTATATACGCTAATTTAAAAAAGCTTATTTGAAAATGGTTTTTTAGCTTATTTGATTAATCTTATTTGTGTAAAGGTGTAAGTTACTCATTTGTCTCAAATGGTAGTGGATTAATACTTATTGAAGCAACTTATTACTCTAACAAATTAAATAATGGTGGATTGAACAACTTACTATCAATTTGTAAAATATAAGCTAATCCAAATACTTAAAAAGAGCTTATCAAATAATAGAAAATAAGCTATAAGATACTTTAAAATATAAGCATAAGCCAAAAAAATAAAAGCTAGGCCAAACACCCTCTAAATAAGTATTTGAGTATCTTACTTTAACCATTCAAGCTAGAGATCATTGGATAACCGGTGTGAAGTTTAAAAGAAGATATTAAAGAAAAATATATGAAACCCGAATTTTGATGGTAACCCATAATTTTGATTTTTGACAGAATTAAGTATTGACTTTAGGGATGGCAATGAGCCGGGTTTAGGTATTCCCAAACCCATACCCGGTTATAAAAGTCCATCATAAATCCGTCGGGTTTTAATCGGGTAATTACCCGTCGGGTTTCGGGGTTTCCCATCGGTTTTTCTATCGGGTTTTGACAAAATACCTGTCGGGTATACCCGGCTCAAAACCTGTCGGGTTTCTACTGGGGTTTTGACAAAATATAACTAATCAATTACAAAGATGGTTACCATAAAGATAAAATATCTCAAATAATTGACATAAACAAGTTTCAACAAATAACATATCTAGAATATAGTATATATAATATAATAAGCTATATCGTGTTTAATTGTCATCCCTGATCGACTTTCTTCATTTAAACCCAAAAAACAAGTGATCAAAGAAGTATAAAAAATATATATATATTGTTACTTAATAAAGTAATGGGAATTAATCTATCTATTATATATCGTAATCATGATTATAAATATAATATGTATCAAGGTATCCTCCCAATATCTTGTCCCACCTATGTTTCTTTCTACTTGTTAATCTCAATCTCGAACTAACGGATCCAATAATTAATTAGTCCACCGCCGTCACCTGAAACGAGATCTGACAGATTCCTATTAAATTAAATTAAATTAAATACTTGGATACTTAATATTTATGAGTCCATGGGAGGGGTGACGTCATCGATCGCTGCCAAGTTCGCCTTCTTCCCACCTTCTCCGCCGTAGTACACGGTGGAAGCCGACGGTGGAGCATTATTTATTCCGGAGGTTCCCCGGCGGGAAGGTGTGGAGGTGGATGTGCTGAAGCTTCGGACTAAAAGAGGAAACGACGTCGTTACTGTACATATTAAACAATATATGTATATGATAATTAATAAATTAACAAAATAACTAAATAATATGTATTATATATTAAATTTTAATTGAAAAACATATAGTAAACGAGCCGTGCTCGAGCTTGAAAAACTACTCACGAGCGGAGCTCGAGCTTTATAAATAAAGATCGAAACGAGCTAAGCTCGATCTCTATGTAAACTAAAAGTGCCGAGCTCGAGCCCGGCTCGTTTGCACCCCTCATCCTAAATAATTTCATAAACCACCTTTACATGTACTCCTATATCTTGAATAATTTAAAAGAAACATACTTTATCACCACATCATGTTCTTAAGAGAAAAAAAAATTATACTTAAACAATAATTAAAAACTTAATAACGTACAAAACAAATATGTTAATAGACTAATAATAATAACTTTCTCAAGTTCGAAACCTGACTAGCTCACTCAATGGGGTTTCTATAGTATAGGTTTCACCGTTGGTGAGTCGTACTTAAAACGTCCACATCAATATAAACGATTAACATCTTGTTTCAGAAGGTCTCACCCGGATATCAAAGTGGTTCCAAACACCGTTAAAATAAACTAGGTTGTTACCCCGCGCCGGGCTATTCTGTTGGTCGAGCGTCGTTTTCGTAAGTTGTCGCAAATTCGGTTGGTATCGGCTACGTTCTTTAGGGTATCGAAATTAAACCCAAAAAATAATTCTTCAAAATAACGTATTTAAAACAAAGTAAAAGACGAAATATCAAATCACCTTATTTTTTCGTTGGTTGATCTGGTATGAAATCTATTTAAAAAAACCAAAAGAAAACCATAAAAAACAAAAACAAAAAAAAAAGAAAAAAGAAAACCACAACAAACAAAAATACAAAAAAAATGACTTAGATAAGGTTTTAAATCAAAACATCCGGGTTAAAACAATACAACATCACCACCACAACAGCTTCCTATTTGTTACTTTGATTACTTTCAAATAAATAAATAATTAAACAAATTTTGAAATATTCAAAAAAAAAATAATTTAGTGACTACCATATAATAGCAAAATTAGCAACTGATTGGACCAACGACAAAAATGATGTAGCATGAGGTTTTCCTTTAATGATGACATTAATGAGTGTCGTATATTTGTTAGCAAGCAATCGTAGCGGAAGAAGTGAAAAAAGGAGTGGAAATAACAAATTTGACAAGTTTGAACTGTATTGCCTCTATCCCGCTCCTCAACTACTCACTGACACTCAATATATATATATATATATATATATCTGTTTCTCTCTCACACGCTTTCTTTCTTTCTTTCTTTCTTTCTTTCTTTCTGTCAATCTCTATTGTATAACAATGGAGCCCTAGCTAGCTCGCACTCTTCTATCCTGTCCAGACGCCATTGTTAATCTCGCCGACCTCTATCACTGTGAGCTCAAAATTACATACACTTTCACCTTCAAAATCAAAATGCAGATTATATTATATTATTTTACTTTTACGAATTGAATCGGTTGTTGAATCCGCATTGTGTCTAACATTTATCAGCTCCATAAATCTGTGATAATCTGTAATCTGTAATTTTATCCATTGACTTAGGTTTTCACTTTTGATATGCGGTTTTCAAATAAGATCCAATTATTTTTTGTTTATGTGTGTGTTGCTAATTCAATTTTGTGAGATGAATAAAACCTAATTAAGTAATTAGCTGCTTTGACTAACTAACAATAGCAGAGTACTGACGCTCCTTATATACACACACACACACACACACACACACACACACATACATATATATATATATATTATTTTTTGGTAACGAACATTTTTGTTGCTCTTCTCTTTTGTTTTGTACTTGATTCAATTATTTAAATACTCTTTGAACAGTAGTATTAATTCATTATTTAAATATTCTTTGAACAGTAGTATTAATTCATATAGATTATAGTGAATGTAATGTGTTTGTGAACTGTATCTTTTTGTATTTGGATAATTCTGATTGAAAATTTGAGGCTTCTTGATTTCTTAGGATCTTGAGATCCACCTTGTGTAAGGATTTTGATTCTATAATCTTCATTCACTACTCATTTCGCCACTGCGGTCATAGAGTTTTTATAATAAGTCTTTTTTGCTTTTGACTCTAATTTGATTTCTATGTATTAGCAGATGCACAACTACATTTATATACATAAAGTAGAGTTCTGCAGTGATACATAAAAGATTTCGTTTAAGGTTTCTCTTTTTGTATCCTGGGCTTGTTGGTTTCGGTTTTCAACAGTTCCGTGCTAACAAATTAAGAATTACAGGAATTTGCTATCAATAATTGGTAGTACTGATTCATTATACTGTTGTTGAAGAAAGTTGATACGAGAATAGTAATTTTTTTTAATGCAGCTTTGTTTGTATGCTATTAGTATGTTTAGGGATTGTCATAGGTAATAACTCAATGGTTTCGCTGATGATTTTTATTTCACTTATACCGTATTGATAATGTCTTAGCTGTTATTTCTGGATTGTTATGATAATTGATATGCAATGTCTACTTAGGAACAAAATGGACCAATAACCTGTTTAATTGTTCTGTTTCTACTACTAATACTAGAATAAGATGGTAAAATGTGGGTCATTGTTCTTTCATACATTAGTATGTTCAAACGTTTTTCAGTTTTTACACAGTTACACATTAGTGTAAATAGTTGCTAACTTCAATGTGAATGATTTAGCTGCAGCACTCATGGAAAGCAAGTTAGTCTAACATCATGCACTGATCTTCTTCAAGGCAAAGAGACATGAACATAGAAAATGTACCCGCTGCTAACATCCAAGGGCCAACTGGACGAGTTACTAGAGCACGTGCAAAAACATTGGGGGCATCAGGTGGTTTGCCACCACTGCACCATGTGGTGAAACAGGATCACAAGCGGGCCCTTCAACCCAAAACCAAAAGAACATCATCAGATGTCAAGTCTGCTAATGTTGTTGCTCCTATTGTCCAAGCGAAGAGAAGGGCTGTTCTTAGTGACATCACTAATAACTCATTTGACGAATCCAGCATAAAAGTGCCCAATGGACATAAAGTGCAGGTACATGCTTGTAGCAGTTTTCAGTTGATAAAATTAAAACTACTATCGAGCCGGGGGTCTCACCGAAAGCAGCCTCTCTATCCTTATAGGGTAGAGGTAAGGCTGTCTACATCTTACCCTCTTCAGACCCTACCATAGCTTTGCTATTGGTGGGATATACTGAGTACGATGATGATGATGGATAGCATGAAAGAAACATATTTGTTTATTTTTTTAAGTTTGCCTGTTGTCAGATTAGCAAGCGGGTCAAACGATGCGCTGTCAAGAAGAATGACAGGGGGTCACAATCTATGCTTGTGGGCCTTCCGATTCAGAAGAGAAAGGCAGAAGCAGCTGAAAACATAACCATACAGGCTACAAATGAAATATGTGAAGCAAATTCACAGCTAAAATCAGAAAATGATAAAGCAATCCAATTACATGTATACAAAAATTCAAGTATTGGAAGTATGCAAGATTTGAATCTTGCTAATAGGATATCCAACAAACATTCTGGACTTGGAAGCTCATCACAGAAGGGTCAGATTATTTGTTTAAATTTGAATCTTGTTAATTGGTTTTTATTTAGCTTTTACTATATAAACCTAAAGGCATGCTGCCCTTTCCCCTTTTGCATGCTATTAACTTCTTCAAGCAACATCTTATTGTTGTATCATGCAGGAGAACACACAATTACTAGAGCAGTGGAAGCTTCAAATGATGAGTCCATTGTTGACATTGATTCTATGCACACAGGTCCTCAAAGGTGCAGCTTATATGCTGCAGAAATATATGCCACTTTACGTGCCACAGAGGTCTGAAATATGAATAGCTGTTGACATCCATTCATTGGTTAATACCTCCTTTGCCTATAATTTTTTGTGTTCTCAAAAAACCGACCAAACATTTATTAAAGTGCACCGTTTCTTGATCATAATAAATCGGTTTACTCGATGCATAATTTTGGTTTACACTTAGTAGATGAAATAAGTTTTTATCTGTAAAGTAGTTCTTTCGTTTATGTTCACTCGTGTGCGTATTTGTTTTTCTCTTCTTTTCTTTTTTACCTACTATATGAAGTACCTGCTTCACCTACAGCTTAAGTGGAGGCATTCGACTGATTATATGAAAACCGTGCAGCAGGAAATCACACAACAAATGCGAAGCATTCTTATAGACTGGCTTTTGGAGGTTAGTTCTTGAAAACAATGAAATGTAGATATTATCATTAGTGTCTTACCATTATATTGCCTTAAAGTTTTTAATATGCATATAACCTTATAATCTTCAGTCAGTTGTTAATTACTAGAGTTTGAACTCTGTATGTAGGTCTGTGAAGAATATGGCTTAGCTTCAGAAACATTTTACCTAACAGTTGCTCTAACCGATATTTATCTTTCCAAGAAATGCATTGGAAAACGAAGACTCCAATTGATCGGTATAACTAGCATGCTTATTGCCTCGTGAGTTCTCTTCTTTTTACCCTATTAAGATACATAAAACTTCTAGAAAGTTTTATAAATCGTCTTCATATGTTTTAAGGAAGTATGAAGAAATTTGTGCACCACGCGTTGCAGAATTCTGTTTAATTACTGACAGCACCTACACAAGAGCAGAGGTATATTAAGCAAGTCTTCTAATTAGTATCGTAACATAAAGAACTTATTTTAATAGCTAAATATAAACCTAGCAGGTATTGGAAATGGAGCATCAAATACTGGATGCATTGAGCTTTCAACTTTCTGTTCCAACTATCAAAAAGTTCCTGAGGTTGTAGTCTTCATCTATATCATATTTTGTACTTTATATGGGTCCCACATCACAAGGGTGGTGATTCCTGACATGACAAGAAACTAATATGGTTGTCGGTTGTCATAGATGCTAAATTATTCAATTTCATTTTCAGGAGATTTCTTTTAGCAGCACAAAGTTCTTACAAGGTAAATGAATATAATGTCTAGGAATAATTTGCAACAAACAAAAACTATGAAATTGAACAATGGAATAAATTGCATTTAACTACAGGCTCCAGTTATAGAATTGAAATTCTTGGCGAACTATTTAGCAGAGCTAACTCAAACCGAGTACAGTTTTATAAAATTCCTACCATCACTCATCGCTGCCTCGTCTGTATACTTAGCCAAATGGACACTTGATCAAGATGAAGATCCATGGGTCAGTATTACTATTTAGATACTTGTGGGTGTGTATTGTCATGGTCATTATATGAATATCATAATGGACCTTCACTTGCAGAATGCTACGCTAGAATATTATACTAATTACAAGGCACCGGAGCTAAAAGATACAGTTCTGGCCCTCCAAGAATTGCAACTTAACAATGCCAGCCCTCTCCATGCTATACGCCGAAAGTACAAGCAACAAAAGGTAAATGACTAAATACCCTTGTAAATTACTAGTTGGACTATGTTATGGTCTAGTAATCATTATTTTAATTTTGGTAGTACAAAGGTGTTGCAACATTAATCTCCCAAAAGCCTGTGAAACCGCTGTTGTAATGTTCATGCTGCTGATGTTTGGAGAACAATGAGATTAATTATTTGCTGGATCTTCTTGCCACATTCATTTTCTGAGATTAATTATTTGCGTGGATCTTCTTGCCACATTCAATTTTTTTGGCTCCATGCTGTAAGTGGTAATTAATCACTTGTTGTAACCAGATTCTGGTACTTTGTAGCTGTTTCCATAATGTCACACCTGTAAGACATTTTATGTACCTTATATATCCTGGAGAGTACACCTGGGACCCATTAATCCATTATTAAGAATATCAGTTAGATTTGTGTAACATCTGTTTCCTACTCAAATTACTACTTCTAGAACGGGTCTACTGGAAGTTAATCCTAATTAGTTCATATGTGAAAGTTGAAGTGCTAAAGTGCTAAACTGTAAGAAGGTTGAAAGCTAGGTTTAGTTTATTAGTTATGTTTATCGGTTAAATTGTCTAATTTAATTGTATGCTTATCTAGTTGTTTAAAGTTCCAAGTATTAGAAGCTTGAGTCAGTGTATGTTAAAGATGTAAAAAGATGGTTAAAGTCCATGTAATTGGTGTGTAACTTTATATTCAATATAGAAAGAGTAGTGATAGTTTTTAAGCTAAAAAATTATTTGTTCATGTGAATGTTATCATATATGGGCCAACACAGTTCAAATAAACCAGCACCTTACCCTCTAACTAGAGGTGTACAAAACCAGTTTTAAATCCAAACCGAACCGGTTTGGTCAACGCCTGGTCAAAACCGGTTTGACTCAAACCGGTTTAGACACAAGATAGGTCGACCTGGTCACGTTGGTTCGGTTCGGTTTATAAACCGGTTTAACCGGTTTTAAACCGGTTTTCCTCAAACCGGTTCGGTTTATAAACCGGTTTGGTTGATCTTAAGGGGAACCGGTCCTGAAACTGGCGGTTTGGGTCGGTTTGAGAACCGGTTTGGATGAAACCGGTTTTAAACCCAAACCGGTTCGGTTCGGTTTGCCTAAAACCTGTCCCAAACCGGTTTTTTTGTACACCTCTACCTCTAACAAATAGTCAGAGCCTAGAAGCCTTAATATTAGGGTGAGCAGAAAACCGAAAAAACCGAACTGAAACCGAATTAACCAAAAAAACTGAACCGAACCGAAACATTAACCGATGATTTTTTTCTTTTTGCTTTTTTGAAAAACCGAAATTTCGGTTTTGGTTCAGTTACCCGTTTTTAAAATACCGAAAAAAACCGAACCAAACTGATTAACCGAGCTGACCTATTAACCGAACCGAACCGTATTGCTTCAGGACCCACTAGAATATTTTAATTGTGTAGCCCAACTTTGTGGTCCATAAGCTTTTATTTTATATTACCAAGTGTGGCCTATTTAGCATATAATAGTATTTGACTCATCATTTTAACCTAGTAGTAATCAACAGTTGTCGGTGACTTAATTCTCAATGGCTTATATTCGAATCTTGATTCAACTAGTTTCCTACTATAACCTTTTGAAGGTCATATGTCTACCATAACTTCTTAATTTTTAATCGCAAAATACGTTTGATTTATTGGATCTCATTAGTAATAGGGTATCTAGGTTTCAC
Source organism: Bidens hawaiensis (assembly GCF_021521415.1). NCBI lineage: Eukaryota > Viridiplantae > Streptophyta > Magnoliopsida > Asterales > Asteraceae > Bidens > Bidens hawaiensis. Next base: position 28,829 of record NW_027492339.1, read on the forward strand.
GAGTTTTAGGGTAGTTGGTTCTCATGCCGTCGTTACTATTCCCATCGTTGTGGCCACCTCCACTGTCGCGCACCACCGCTTCCTGTCCCATGAAACAAATAGTGTAAACATGATATTTTATTCTTTATAAATTGACACCTTTCAACCTATAGTCACTACACCTGTTTTCTATCATTCCGAACTAATACGTTTTTAAAATACTTGTAACACTGCTAGAAAATAAAATAAAAATACACAACAATCAGTTTCCATCATTTCCTTATTTCGTTGTGTCATTATCTTTATGACTGTTGCTCTTTCAATCAAGGGATTTCACTATTATTTTTGTTACTATATTTAAATATATATATATTTTTTCATCTTGTAATACAACAACATACAACAATAAAAACACAAACGAATTCTTTGTTCCTCTTTGAAAAGGAACACATGTTACTTGAACCTAAGTACCTAACCCAATAGTTAGTTTTCATAACTAACAATCTTAAGTTACAATAATATTAATGAAGGAAATAATAAACATAGTATGACGAAGGGTTATTTTGACTGTTAATATATAACAAATAAATATGATAATAATTTGATATTGTAAGTTGAAGATTTTTTAATAACAATATAAAAAGATATCGTAACTTGAAATCAAGATGGCCGCACAACACCAAAAAATATCCAAAGCCGCAGTCATCAAGGAAGCAAAATAGAAAAGTCAAACATGACACTATATAACAAACAACCAACCAACCTACCAACCTATACTTACACACTACCTGTATCTATATCTATCTCCCGATAATCAACAGTAAAAAAATTATTACTCCCTTTCTTTCTCAATCGATCGATAATCTTCACAATAGTCATCCGATTCGTTACCAGTTCAATTCCATACTCTCACCGGTGACTCCTTGCCACGAAATCAGCTGTATGTTACTCTGCTAGGGTTTGCAATTGATTACTCACTGTTGTATTGATTAATTGTCGAATATTAGGTGTTTTGTTGAAAGATCTGTATACGTATTGTTAGGAAGTTTAAAAGGTCTAGAGGATTGTTAATATTCCAGATGGTGTATTTGTTGAATTGCTGGTAAATTAGGGTTTATGTTTTGGTGCATTACAAGATATTGATTCTAATATGTTATTTGCTGAGTTATGGTTTAGTAGACAAGTAGGGATATGTTTGATTGCATTACATATATATTGCTCTTTTCTGTCTATGATTTTGAGTTATTAGTAGGCCTGTAATGAACCGAACGTTCTTGAACTGTTTGGCAAGAAGTTCGTTTATTTAATAAGCGTATGAACGTAAACAAGGTATCTTTGTTTATTTGATTAAATGAATGAACGCACACATTGTTCGTTCATTTATGTTTGTGAACGTTTGGTTATGTTCGCTTGTGAGCGCTCGGTTATGTTCATTTATGAACATTCTTTTAAATTTAATAAATGCATAAGTAGTTACTTTTATATAAACATAAACATTAAAGGGGCTCGTTTAAGTTATATCTATATGTTTGTTTTATTATGTTAATTCATGTTTATTTGCTTTGGTTCGTTTGTGCTCGTTCACGTTTGTGAACTGTTTGTTTAAGATTTAAACGAAGGACCATGAACACGAACATGCCCGTTTTTTAAATGAACGAAAACACAAAAAAATGTTTGATTATATACTCGTGTTCGTGTTCGGTTAACGTTAAATGAACATGCACGAACATACCCCCTTTGTGTTCGTTCGGTTCATTTACAGGTCTAGTTATTAGTACCGAGTACTCTATTTAAGATATTAATTTGGTTAATTAAGAGGACGGTTATTAGTTATGGTTTATCAAAGTACTTATAACTTGAACTTCCACCTTTATAAGTGAATTTACTATTCATGATATGCGTTTTTCATCTTGGCAGGCTGAACTTCACAATATTCTCATCGTATGTTGGTTTTTTGAATTTTGAAGTTCATTGACAGCATAAAAAAACGTGCTGTTTGATTGTTTTGAAGGTGTTCTTTGCTGTTTCTATCTCATGGGTTTACTACTTCACTATTAGGCCAACATTCCAAAGTCCAAACAAACAAACCACCACTGGTAATGGATCGATCACAGACGGTTGCACACGGCGCTCATGTGATTGATATAACACAAGATAGACCGGTCACCGAGTCAAACTCACAGCAAAACGAAGATATACCTTCCACTAGTATCAATAATCCTATTTTTCAACTTCCTTTTTTGACTACAAATGGGACAAATGAAAGAACACCGTTTGCTAGAAGAGGGAACACACATCGAAGGCGCAGAAGCCCGTTGAATTCTGGTTATTGGATATCTATAGAGTTAGTTATAACCGTTAGTCAAATAATAGCAGCAATTATTGTTTTATCCTTATCAAGACATGAACATCCTCACTCTCCATTATTCACATGGGTCATTGGTTATGCTTCTGGATGTGTTGCAACTCTCCCGTTGCTGATGTGGCGTTTTTATTTTAGAAATCAATCATCAGATCAAGATCCCGTTCGGCCTCCTTCTGGCAGCCTTTCTGCAATAGCCACTTCTTTAACTCCATCTTCAAACGCAACCCCTTCAGTAGTTAACACTCACAACACCACTGGTACAACTAGACCTATAGCAGGTTTACTGAGTGCAAGGTATGTAACATGTTAATTCTTCTTTTACTAAATATGCACATGTCTGATAGCAAACATGTTGTTACTGTTGCAGACTCAAGGTACTTGTTGAATACTTCAAAATGGGTTTGGATTGCTTCTTTGCAGTGTGGTTTGTTGTTGGGAACGTGTGGATATTTGGAGGTCATTCTTCTGCTGGTGATGCTCCCAACCTGTACAGGTACAAGCCAACGCCATTTCAATCGCCACCTCATTAATTTCATTGTCTTTGATGTTGTTTTGTCATCTTTTGACAGGTTATGTTTAGTGTTTCTTACGTTCAGCTGTATCGGGTATGCGATGCCATTCATATTGTGTGCCACAATCTGCTGCTGTCTTCCTTGTATAATTTCAGTGCTGGGGTTCAGGGAGGATTTGACACAAAATAGAGGGGCCACTACCGAATCTATAAATTCTCTGCCTACCTATAAGTTTAAAATTAAAAAGCATAAACATGGACATAATAAAGAAAGCCATGCGGGTGCTAATGATGGTGGGGTTGTGGCTGCAGGAACAGAAAACGAACGGGTTGTGTCTGGAGAAGATGCTGTGAGTCAAACAGTCAATCCTTTTCTTGTTTATTTCTCGCTTAATCTACTATGGTCACTGTTTGGTTTGGCCGGTTTTGGCGGAAATTTTGGGCCGAATCACTAACTACGGTTTTGGTAAATATGAACCAAACTGCCAGGTTGGTTGGGTTGGTCGAACCAGCTGGTTCTCATGGTTTTATGGTTTGGTTTGGCAGTTAGTGGTTTTAGACAAAAATCATTTTATCGAAAGCGTAATTTTGTATTACATTATAAAAAATGATAAGGTTTGTTTATGAATATAATATGTAATATGTATATACATAACTTTATGGTCCTAAAATGAGAAAAATAATAATAAATGTTAAAACGGCTGGTACCAACTTCCAAAATGTAAACCGACAAACTGTTAAAATGAACCGTGAACCACCTATAAATTTCAAACTGGCCAAGCGGGCCAACTTTCTTTGATATTGGCGGTTTGGTCGGTTTCGACAGTTTATAAACACCTCTAATTTCTAGCTTTTATGCTTCCAATGGGTAGTTTTGGGTTATGCTTTATCTCAAACGGGTCAAACAGGTAAAATCCAAAAAAGTTGGCTTAATTAGCAAGGGGCCAAATGGGTCAAAATTTTCCCATAGTATATTATCCCTTTTTGAAAAATGCCCATAGTATTACTTTTAATGATTAAAACTGCATATGCCACTTCATTCGAGAAGTTAGATTTATTATGAATGCTATACTATTATCTTCATATTTGACAAAGGCAATTATTTATAAAAGGTAATAATATTGGGAGAAAAGTGTATTTACTGTTATTTATTCCATAGGTATGTTGCATTTGTTTGGCAAAGTATGCCAACAATGATGAACTAAGGGAGTTACCTTGCACTCACTTCTTTCACAAGGATTGTGTGGACAAGTGGTTAAAGATCAATGCTTCCTGCCCACTCTGTAAGGCTGAAGTCGGGGAGACCATTTTGAGTCCATTAACAGGATCAACGGTGCAATCATAAACATGAGTGGCTGGTTGGCTAGGTTAGTTTCGTTCACGACTTTTATATTACATATATAATCAAATCTGTTAATATACATATGGTATGACGGTTTAAAGATTGTTTTTGACTTGTTTCATAATGAATACAACCTCTAAACACTAATGACTAGTTTATTGCTTCTGGTAGGATGTATCATGATCTTGCATTTCAAATCTACAGTTTATTTGCAATTTCATGTGGGTTGGGTTAATTCTATAAAAACTATATGCTATAATTATTTAAAAACTTTTATAATACTTTTGACATGTCGTAAACATCAAATATGAAATTTCTGCAGTCATTCTTCGAGTTTTTGATCCGCAACAGAGTATTGCATGTGTGAGATACCGATTTATCAACCTAATGTGCTAAACTAAAACATATAGTTATAATGAGTAACTATATAATTGTGTTGCGCATGATTTGTGCATCTTGTGCAACATAAATTGTATATTTGCAATTTATGCCTGTGATGCATATACTGTATTTATGTATTTTACAACCAATATGCGGAAATGTAGACGAGATGCGCACATTTATTAATTCAAGAAGTGATCATCTTTATTCTTCTATGATGCAATATTGTTAGCCCACTAGTGTATAGCGATAAACCAACCATGCACAACAATTAACCGCTGACATACAAGCTATATTTAAAAGACCATGTATACCACTAGTATGCGTCATTACGTCGAACCCCTGAATAATCAGGCCCGGAAGCTGTAATGCATTGTTGTAGTCTGTTAAGAAAAATCTTTTTGTGCATCATTTTCTTGGACTAGGTAGTTAATTCATTAACAATATCCATTTAAGGTGTGTAATGGCTTCATATGAAATTTAAATTAAGAAAAATAAAATAAAAAGAATGTGAGTTGTATGTATATGATTGGTCAATGAAATTAGTTTAACAAACACCCTCACCTATGGCTTGTCGCTTGCTATTCGCCCAACCGGTCTGGGGTGGTGTTCATCAAGTTAATTGAGGTGGTGATGCCTTAGGTACTCATGTATGTATTGACTTATATCATATAAGCGAATTGTCTACTTTTCCAATTGGTTTAAACCCGACTTAGAATTAGCAATCATTTTTTTTTAAAATCGCGGGTCGGAGATGGATGCCAGTCATTCGATCAAGAAAAAGATTGCTCAAGAAAAAAGGTTAAATGCAACGTGTAGATAATTGCTCAATTTGTCCAACGAAACTTAGGGGGTGTTTGGGATTTCTTATTTTTAACAACTTGTAACTTATAAACTTTTGAAAAGTTAATAAGGTGTATGGCAAACCGTAAGGCCTTATGGATTTTAATTTATAGTAAAGGCAAAATAAAGGGGTTTTGAAAAATTAGGAATTTGTAACTTATTAACTTAATAGGTTTGATTTATCTATTACACCCATCTAACTCTCAAAAGCCATTATACTCCTTTTAAAAAGAGTGTTCTTTTTAGTCATTTTGGTTTTCTCCAACACATAAGCTAATCCAAATATTTTTTAACAAATTTCTTTTAATAAATTAATAAGTTAATAAGTACTTTCACTTAAATAAGCAATCCCAAACACACCCTTAAACTGAAGTGAACCACTTTTTGTTTGAACTAAAAGCAACCTGAAACTATAAAATTGGATTGTTGGTTTTTTGTGTAATAATTTAGCGAAATTAAGACTATGCATATATGAACTAGTGGAAAATCAAAGCAAATCGTTTTCTTAAAGTAAACGCAGGCATCAAATTCAAAGTAATTGATTTTCTCTTTCTTATGTCACGATTTTTGAACATTTTATAAAATTTTACAGATAAAACTTTACCATGTGATTGAGATTTTTAAATGCGGTCTTCTAAGATATTTTATTTGTTTGTTTTGAACGACGACTTTCATTACAAAAAAAACGGCATAACTAGCAAGATGTTAGATGCCAAAAGAACAACAAACAATTAACGAAATGTTACATCAATCTTTTCACATAAGAGATTTAAAGGACCTATTTTTAATCCAAAGGTAACCCAATGTCTTTATCATCTCTACCACTTTGAGAGCCAAATATGACTTTTTTCCACCTAAGACATTTTTGCTTTGATCTTTTGACATCCACCTAATTATTTTTATACTTTTCACAGTGATTACTTCATTTTAATATCCTTAAAACAAACACTCATGACGATAATCTGAATCTTTCAATCTTATAGTTTAAGATCCATTATTAACACTCTTAAACAATAACCATATTTTAAATTAATCTTTCTTTATCTTTGTTTAAATTCAGTTTTAACAGGACAAAGAGAAAAACAATTTTTCGCTTTTGATAACGTGATTCCATTAGTGAAATAGTTGGTCTCGTCTAACAAAGATGGATGACCCTGAATGGATTCAAATTTGGGTTTGGCTAACAATATATATATATATTATATATATATATATATACTAAACTCATTATTATGTATTTAGTGATATCATATGTAGTTGTGTGATAAAAATGTTGACAAACGAAGGAAACCTAACTCGGTCCTACACGCTCAACTTGTTCTAGATATTTAGAGTATCAAGCAAAGTACATTTAAAAATATATATTTCAACTATTAGATTTTAGATAAAGTTTTGTTTAGGATGAGATTTTTTTCCCGAATATCCGTACCCTTATCTGTTCAGTACCCGGACCGGTATCTGGGTATCCGTACCCGTCTATTCGGTACGTGTATGGTTATCTAGATTTATTGATTATAGGTACAAGTACTTTCGGGTATAGGTACGAGTACTTTCGGGTATAGGTACGAGTACAGTTAAATGACTTACGAATACTCGGTACCTGTTAGGAATATGCAGGGGTTTTTATTGGGATTTCCAAACCTTATAATTCTAACCGTGTTTTTATTGGGATATCCTCAAGGCTTCAAACGGGCTTTTCAAAACCATTGATAATCAAAATATTAAGTACTAACAGTTTTAATCAAACCAATGAAACTCTTCTTCTTCTTCTTCTTCTTCTTCTTCTTCTTCAATCAATAACTAGTAACAGTCGCCATTCAGATTTTATATTATGGTTGATTTGCTTTACTTTTAGTTTTGATTTTATGTTCTTGGTTGTGGTATTACGGTTTTGGTTTTGATATTATAGGTAATTGATACCGTACTGGTATTGATACCAAGATTAAAAGAGGTTTTTTTAGAAAAAGATAAAAGTGGTACCAAACCTCGTATCTAAAGTACCCGTACTCGTATCGATACCCGTACCCGTACTATAAAATTCGGGTATGGGTATAGATACCCAGATTTACTGATTTTTGGTACTGATACGGTACCGATCTCATATTCTCATCCCTAGTTTTGTTCCAAACTTTCAGTTATTTCGATTGTGAGACGATCTTCTATAAATTTGAACATATGGTATTACTTGAGATTTATTTTCATTACTTCCTGGCGAGATGGAAATCAATAAAAAAATTTCGAGGAGAGAACAATACATATGAAATTGTTCAAATAAAAACAGTAGCATGCATGAAAACTCGTGAAAATCAATTGTAAATTCTTTTTTTTAACTTTATTTATTTCCTTTCTTTTTTATGCTATTAATCTTTACTAAAATAGAAAACACATAAGAAAAATATGTGGTTTGCAAAATTACATATGATTATGAAAAATAATGGTTTTCACGAGTTTTCAAATCAAACGTGGTGTTGGTTGAAACTATTCCATGTGTGCATAATGTGTGTGTGCATCGCGAATAGAGTGTGGATCGCTATTGGAAAGTGATCTGACATGCGTGTCCGTTATAGGTTTTGTTAGTTCCGGGTATCTGGATTGACTCTTTACCTGTTATAGAAGAGGAACTGTGATTCATGGCATCATTATTTCTGCGTGGTGGCTCATTTGGTGTGCACGGATGAAGCGGTTTTTACAAGTGAAGTTAGTACTAGAGTTCAAGGCCAGGGCAGAGTGGTCGACCGACACCGGCCTGACACCCTGTTAAACCCGAAAATTTTGAAAAAAAATTATATACTTTTATGGGGAAAAAATGTATTTTTAATATTTAAATTCAATTACTCAACTTAAGCTTATTTTTATAAACAAAATTTTTTTGCACAAAGAAAATCATACCAAGTAAGCATATTTAAAATTTTAATTGTTTAAACCCAACAAACAACCCTTTTACTTAAGGACAAAAAAATTTAACGGTTCTCGGAGGCGGGCAGATGACCCTGCTAGAGATCTTATCTTCGATTCTATTCTTACATATTCGTTTGTGTGGATAACAATCAAATATAGAAAATGTAGTGTTAGCTATTGGACCGAGTGGATAAAAAAATCCGCTTATTGTCATGTAATTTTTTTTTTTTTGCCTAGCTTTTGCTAGGCTCGTTTTATATTATAGCCGTTAAAAAAAGAAAAAATAATGTCTGTGTTAAAACAAATATATAAAAAAAATATTAAGTGTAATGAGTAGACTCGAGCTCAATATTCGATTCATTAAGATCATTAAGATAAACGAGTTGAGGGTAGGTTGTAAACGAACCCGAACCGAACAGAACCTTATTCATGTTCGTTTGTTCAGAATTAAACTTGTTCACGAACGCGAGCCGAACAGAAATTCTTAAAAAAAAATTGTCCCAATCTGTGTATGAGAGCCTGGGACCACAAACATTTGTCTTGATTTTGCTAGAAATGATTCCAAGCTTGCTTTTTGAAATTAAGCCTTAAAAAACACGAATGATTCGAGATTTAGCAATAAACAAATCAAAATCACATTGAATAACTTATCCTTCAACTGTGATCTTTGAACACTTCCCAATTAGTCAACATATCTATTTGCAGGAAGATCAGATCTCAACATGTCCAGCTTGGAGACCCAAAGCCTCATCCCACATTCTCCAGCCACCAGCCGCCAGCCGCCGGAAACCACTCGAAACCAATGCAACCCAATAACATCACTCATACTCCAACCATTCCAATGGCTAAAAACGCTATCAACCCAACTCAACCCGTCGTTCATCCTCGGCATATTCCTCGTTTACGGCCTCAGCCAGGGCTTCTCTGGATCGTTCTTCAAAGTCGTTACCGATTACTATTGGAAAGACGTCCAAAAAATACAACCCTCAAAGGTGCAAGTGTTTATTGGACTATACTCAATCCCATGGGTCATGAAGCCTGTATGGGGGATCATGACTGACGTGTTTCCGATAATGGGCTATCGAAGACGGCCGTATTTTGTTGTGGCCGGTGTCCTGGGGATGGTGGCCGCGGCTGTGGTGGCTGAGGGTGGTGTAAAGCTGGGAGTGGCGACGGCGTTGTGGTGTTTGATAGCTATTGCGGCTGGGATGGCGATGGCGGACGTTACGATTGATGCTTGCATTGCAAGGAATAGTATCGAGTTGAAGGAACTGGCTCCGGATATGCAGAGTTTGTGTGGGGTGTGCTCGTCGGCTGGGGCGCTTGTTGGGTACGCCACCAGCGGGTTCTTTGTTGATCATCTTGGTCCTCAGGTTGGTTTGTTGCTATTACATATAATGTTTTAAATATTTTGTTGAACTTATTATGGTTTTATAAAAATAGTGATATATTATTTTTATGGTATTATGCAAATAAAGCTTGCTTTGGGAATTTTGGCAATTCCAGCAGCATCACAAATACTTTTAGGATTTGTGATCTATGAAAAGAAAGCATCTGATGACTTGTCTGCAAAGAAAAGACAGGTTAGTTTCTTCATTCAAGGGTTTCTATTAGGCTATGTGCTATGGTGGAGGGCATTGAAGCCCCGCCACCGTGCCATGTCATCGCCACATGGGCATCGGGGGCATCGAAGCCCCAAGGTATAACGCCCCTCTATGGCGAGGGGGCATCGAAGCCCTTTAACATTATCCCTCCACGAAAACCTACCCTTGCCGGAAGCTTTGCCACGTTTCCATTCGCCTTCGTACATACAGCCGTCGGACCATAGGTACTTGCCGGATCCGTGAGGTACGTTACCGGAGAAACTGCCGATGTAGAGATGCCCGGATTTCTTCGTCGATGTAGAGTCCACGGCGGCCGGAGGTCACACCTGGCTATCGTCGGATTTCTTCATCAGATTCCATATTTGCTCAAATCTGGACTTCACACCTGGCTATCGATTTCATAGGAAGGGATATTGGTTGAGAGAGAGAGAGCCCCTCCGCGCAGGCCGTCCAGAACACGCCCCACCCTCCGCGCCCCCGGCGGTCATCCTCCTCCTTCTGCGCCCCATAGCACGTAGTCTTAAGGTGCAATTAGACGTACATCAACTAAAAGTTATCGTTCGGGCCCTACGACATGAAAAAAATGTTGTACGGAGTGTACAACTCTGTCAATGACGTACACCGTTACCTCAGTTATTTATGTGTTAATTAAACACATCATTAAACATGATTTTGGCGAACGCCAACTCATACGGCCCCTATGAAACGTTTTGCCCCAATTGTTTGTCATTACATACCAGATGACCTCATCCTTATGACCATATATTCCGCCTGTCACACATATATAGTTATAAAATGTTAGTGGCTTGTGTTACTGGTGTCACATAACATCTCTTTTCTGTTATGATATTTATGGGAAAATGAGACAATCATTTGATAAACTTAATGACTAGTCCACTCAATGGATTAATTATGTTAACCTCAAGCAAATTGTAGGAACCAAAAATGTAACAAATGGAACATATAGACCAAAGTCACAATATCATATCAACGGACTATTCATGAAATTAATTCTAAAAATTTCAATTTAATCATTACATATAATTAAATCCAATTAACATAGGCTACTTGTTTCAATAATTAAAAACATTCTTGTACATTAACTGGTGCAAATCTTTTCAAGTTCTACTGTCAATATTGTCTGCGTGTCTAGGATTGAATTGTGCGTAACAGTCAGATTAATAATGGAAAAATCAATGGTTACTTTAGTAAGCAAGCTTCATCAAACTGATAAATTTTAGAGAAATATTAAAGTTACTATTAATATATTATGAATATACATTCAGATGGTTGTAGTTTATAGTCTCTTAAATAAGAAATATTTGCTTTTTTTTTTTTTTTTTTTTTTTAATAATCTCAGGCACTATTTAGCCTGGGAGGAGCACTAAAAGGCATGTATGAGACAATCCAGTTCCCACAAGTCTGGAAGCCATCACTTTACATGTACCTTTCCATAGCTCTAAGTTTTAGCACCCATGAAGGCCAGTTTTATTGGTACACCGATCCGAAGGCGGGTCCCGCATTTTCACAGGTACTTTTATTTTCATATGATCTAGATCATATACAACTACATAACTTAGATCATGCTCATATAAGAGTGTATACACACCCTAACAAAAATGACCAATTGAGTTTTTAAATACAGGAACTTGTCGGTATGGTACACGCAATCGGAGCATTAGCCTCTATTGTTGGAGTCCTAATCTACCACAAGCTTCTTAAAGACTACCCGTTTAGAAAACTGCTCTTTTTTGCTCAACTCGTGTATGGCCTCTCGGGGTTTCTAGACCTCATGTTCATCTTACGGTTGAACCTCGTTCTCGGACTTCCAGATTACCTATTTGTAGTCATGGAAGAATGCGTTTCTCATGTTGTATCCCGAGTTAGGTGGATGCCTATGATTGTATTGAGCACGAGTTTATGCCCAATCGGGATCGAAGGCACGTTTTTTGCATTATTAATGAGCATCGATAGCTTCGGTTCACTTTCCTCCAAGTGGGGCGGTGTGGTAGTTTTACACGAATTTCACGTCACAAGAACCGATTTTGAAAACTTGTGGCTGGTCATTCTTATTAGGAATCTACTGAGACTTGCTACACTGGGTTTCATTTTCCTTCTCCCGAACACGACTCGTTTTGACACACAAAATCCTAACGATATCTTGCAACCGGGAAGCAAAAGTACAGATATCGAAACGACCCGTGATAGTTTGCAATTAGTGCCATCAAAGGATAGACATGAGGTTTGATTGTATAGTTTTAATACCATGTACTTCATGTATACAACAAAATAAAGGTCGAGTCACATTCGAAATCACATATTCGGGAACTAACAATAGTTAAAATTCTAGCTCACGAATTCAGAATTTCAGATTAACAAACCAGGAAACCGGAAGCAAGATTGCTTAACATTAACGAGCCAATTTCTTCAAGTGTTGAAACATTTTGGTTTGAATCCATTCTCGGTCATTAGGAAGGTATGCCTGAATAGAATGATCATAACTGCAGGGGAAAACATTTATTGCGTGTTATAATTATTTGGAATATTGGTTTTTATTAATCCCAACTATTGCCTTTTGGTCACTGCCGGTCCCAACTAATGAATTGGCTACTGACGGTCCCAACTTTTAACGTATTTGTTCCTAATGGTACGCGACTAACAGAATCCTAACACCGTTAGTTTCAAGTCGTCGGAAAAACGTTTTTGCCGGAAAAGTCAAATTCGTTACCGGAAAACACCACCTGAACACCGCAACCACCACCAACTGACTCACCACCAACCAACTACCACAACTTAGAGCACCATCAACCGATTCAGACGATGGTTCTAGGGTTTCCGGCGACCTCAATAATTGGGGCTTTTACTAGAAAAAGGTTCCTAAAGGTCCGATACAAAGTTACCAAGATGTTTGGGATGAAAATGCTGAGTTTTCGAGAAAAAAATTGAGTTTTCGGGCCAAAAACATTTTTCCGGCGAACTGAAACTAACGACGTTAGGATTCTGTTACTCGCGGACCGTTAGGAACAAATACGTTAAAAGTTGGGACCGTTAGCAGCCAAGCAGCCAATTCGTTCGTTGGGACTGGTAGTGACCAAAAGACGATAGTTGGGATTAATAAAAGCCAACATACCTAATTATTTTGATTAAAAAGTATATAAAACTTATATGGGAAAAATCGACAAAAGTTAACCGGCAAGAGGTATTTGATGGTGGTGACAGAAATAAAACTTACACCAACGCACTCATATCAGCAAGGCCATCAATGTAATTATAGAGATCTTGGATGTCATAGGTTATGTTTCTCATGACTGGATTCAAATTCTTAATTTTCCTTTCGTATATTGCGCATATACCTGCACATACAAACCAAATGCAAGATAACATAAAACATTTAATTCCACAATATATCGAACTCTTGATATTAAACAGAAGAAAATTTATTAAATTTTGTTAACAGGTGAACGGGTAAACTAAAGTACAAAACATACCGTCCATTGCTTGGCTTATTGACTCATAGTCCATAAACGTCCTCGTTGCTCGGTTTTGAGACGCCTGCATAAGTATTATAGTGTGCCTATTCGACTGCACTCAAAACAGAATACATTAGCCTTAAAAACCAGTTTCATCATGAATTCAACTAAAATTACTAAATTTGAGGACTTATTTGAATAATTATACAGATCATAGTTTGCCAAACACTTAATTTGGGTACTTATTGTCTTATTCTTTAGTCTGAGCGGTTCAGTGGGCCGTGAATAGTAATTTTTCGGTCCGTAAAATCCAAAACTTTATTTTTAGTAGGATCTGGTTTGCTATCCAAAAGGGGTTGCGGCACGACTTGTTCTGTTTACATGACACTTCATTTTAATCATTTCGGAATATTGTGAAATACTTATTCTAGGCTTAGTGTATAATGAACTTCGTAATTAACATTTTTAACTCTATAAAAGATATCAGACTATACAAAGTAAATAATAATAATAATAATAATAATAATAATAATCAGCTTATTATCTAATTTTCAAGTGACCTAAATAAAGTCTACGATAGAAGGCCAGAAAAGAATAAAATAAACCCTGATTAAGATTAACAAACATTTCATATCAAAACTCTTATATCATATGCTTGAGATTGAAAGAAAGGAAAGATTTAAGTAAACCGCAGGATGTAAATAATTTAACTCACCATTAGAGGTTGACCGAAGTTGACCAGGGAGTGAAGAATGAATGAATGAATGAAGTCTTGTTCTTTCGGCGTCTTTTAAAAGGGAAGAAAATAAATAAGAATTTGTTTGCTCCAAGGTTCTTTAATTTGAAATTTACCTCACCAACCCCCAGTTTTGTGAGATTTACAGTATAAGTCCCTACGATTTTAGCTTTAAATAATTATATAATAATGCTACTATTACTAAATATTTTAGCTTTTTTTTTAATGTAAATAACATTTCTATCTGGCTAAATATATATTTTCTCTTATTTGTCTAACGGATACTCATACTTGTAAAAATTCTGGCTAGGCGTCAAATAATCACGATTCTTGATTAATCGATGGTCCATATTGCATTGACTGACTAGCGTTTAGCGATCATTACAACACTACGGATACTCACTCGTAAAATCACATAATAAATTTACAATATTTCTCCCTTGAAAAATTATTAACTTTTACATAAAGTTATAAATTAAATATTTCCCTAACCCCTAAATATCAATTACATATTTCTCTTTTCATATCATATTACCAATTTACCCCTCTTTAATTTACAAAACAATTTACAATACCCACTGAGAATCAAATAACCGACTCACCTTGCCGGAAACCATCGCCATTTCAAACCTGAATTGGGGTTAATATATTATGGGCGGCTGGAACCACCACCACCACCACCACTACTAACCCTCGCCATAAAAAATACCGTCAATGTTCAGATCTGAAAATGTCCACCGGCCACCCCAACCATCGTAGGACCACATCACTTAGATGCACCGATACCTGCACATAAAGGTTGTGAGGTATTGATGGTAGAGTGGGTCCGCCACCGACGATGAATTCCACTGTCGTTGGCTACGCCCAAATCCTACGACGGTTTTCTTACGAAGAACTATAATCGTATAAAACGATGACATGAAAAGAAAACTAGAAATGAAGGAGATAAATAAAATCTATTATCTCAGGATCAGTTGTTATAATACAAGAAAACACACACACACACACGACACATATGTTTCTCACCGTAGCCGTGTGTTGTTCCGGTGGGGGTTATTTGATGTTGCTGGGTTCTTTTCAGTAACTCTAGGCTCGGTCGGTTGTCATAAAGTTGGTGAGTTATGACGGCACATGACCAAATGTGTATGTTTGTTTCTCTTGCTTACGATGGTGGTCGTTGGTGGTCCAAGAAGCGGGTCTATGGTGGCTCTCAAGTTGTGATGATGCTCCGGATTGTGAAGAGGTAGGTCCCAGCAGAGCCCAGTTGGTCCCGCAAGACTCACCTTGAACAGGGACGTCTGCGCAAAGGCCATCTGCTCCCGCAGGACCCACCATGCTCAGAGAACCTTACGCGCAGTACGCAAGCTGTACACGCAGGGAAAGCCTCCCAATGGTGAAGTACCCCGCCTGTTCCCGCAGTTGCGGATACAAGCCATCAGGGAAGGCTACCCGCAGACAGCAGGGCTACACGCACAAGACAATAGCTACTTCAGTAGTCACATGAATGAATGAGCAAGGCGGGAACAATCCCGCCAAAATGAGCCAGTCCGTATGATTCTGAAAGATCTTTTGTACTATACCTACCAAGGTATGGATAGGACAGACAATCTGACCAGAACAGCCCATGAGCCAATCACAGGGTGACAGCTCACCGACAACAGTACGAGGAGGAGCACCCTCTAGTACTGTTTGTCACTATTAGCCGCTGCCTACTCACCAACTCTTACTGAGGGGCGTGCGCAGCCTACAGTTGGTAGAATAGTGTTACTATTGGCCGTAACCTATTCACCAACCAGCATGGCCTGCGTATAATCCACAGTAGGTGGGACGTGCATAATCTACAGTTGGTGGAATAGTGCAGCCGACTTTGTTACTGTTGGCCGTAACCTATTCACCAACCAGTATGGCCTGTGCATAGTCCACTGTTGGTAGAACAAGAATACTATTCAGCCGGCTGTACCTTCTAGGAAACCTACCTTCGGCTATAAATACTCCAACATCTTGGAATGGTAAGATCATCTGCTATCTTGTTATCTAGCAATCTCTTAATATACACTTATATTCAGAGCAATGTAGTCTGATTCTCACGCCGGAGGGTGGTCACAAGGAGGAACCCCCCCTTCTCAGTGACGAGCTTACGGTGTTTGTTTTGCAGGTCCCCTGAAGAACAACCGTCTCTGTTGGATCTCATTCTCGTGGGAAACATTACTTAACCCCCAGATTATCTATAATCTGTCCAGGGTTCACTTAGTGTTTCTTCATTGGCGCCATCCGTGCATAAAAGCTAGAACTAATTTAGTTTTTTCAAATTTTCTGAAGAAATGGTTAACGTTACTCCGGTCCAAAGGCCAGTAACCGACCAAGAAACCCCGGTAACAAACCCAGCAACTGGGGGGAACACCGGTGGTTATACAATCCTTACAAACACTACCCCGACTACCCAAGCCGGGGCAAGTGCAGTAAATATTCCACTGGGGTTCACCAATACCCAGCTGGAAAAACGAACGAGGGTCCCTCGCCAAACACTAGATCAAGTGAAGGCGTGGGCCGAAGCACGTCAGAAAGCGTTCCAAGCTGAATTGGACGAACGCTTGCGTTCAGTTCAACAGGCTGACGAATTCGGCAGTACTCGCCAACACCTCATTATGAACAGCGAGGGCGAGTACTCAGACGACGAGAGGGAGGAGTCCGATACCGACGCAAACCCTCGCCATAAGGCGAAAGGGAAGCGTAAGGAAACGGACTCCCAACCAAAAAGGAATTTTGGGGAAGCCTTTAAACCAACAAATGCGGAGAGAAACCCGCGTGACTTCTCCAAAACCTTTAGACCAACTGCTACGAATGCAGGAAAGTCAAAATTTGCAAGGGACATTGCGGAAGCAATCGCCCCGAGAAGTGCCAAACAAATGTCCAACATTGGCACTTATGATGGTCTATCCGACCCAGACGACCATTTGAACAGGTTCATTGCGGGGGCTACCGTCAGTAACTGGACGGAACCCACGTGGTGTTACATGTTCCAGATGACTCTGGTCGGAGCAGCCAGGGCATGGTTCGATCGTTTACCGGTCCACCACATATATGACTGGGCGGACTTTCAGAACAAGTTCAGCCAGCACTTCAGCCAGCAGAGGAAGTATACTGAAGAGCAGTGGACGATCCTCAACTGCGTTAGAGAGGAGGATGAATCTTTACTAGACTTCATCACCCGCTTCAACTCCAAGAAGCTGAGTCTGGGCAACATAAGTGAAGATCTTGTTCGCGCCGCTTTCATCCAGGGCGCCGAATACCCAGAGCTTATCCGCACATTGACGGGTAAGGACGGCATGCCATCCACATGGGATGCCATCATGACGGCAGCCAAGCGCTTTGCCGAGACGGAGAAGCAGCTGGGAAGAGATCTTCCCCAGAGTACACACCTCTACACGCAGAGGACAAGGGAGAACAACGTTAGAACCGCCCGGCAGAACAAAAAGAGGCGGCTAGGTATTTGGCAGTCAAGGATAAACTTTGACACCTCATCCAGCTCTCGCCCTCTTGTTGGCGGAAGGGACAACACACACCCTTCAAACCGAAAACACCGGTGGACGCCACTCACCAAGAGCGTCACGGAGATATTTGCAACGGAAAAATTGCCATGGCCAAAAGCCCCATTGATCCGGCAGAAACCTAATGCGGATCAAAGCAAATCCTGTGATTTCCACGGGACAAAGGGTCATGGTACTGAAGAGTGCACATCCTTGAAGGATATTGTTGAGACATTTGTCAAGGATGGAAGACTTGCACATCTCGTGGCATCAATCAAGAAGGGAGGAAGGAATGACAACCGGTACAAAGGTAACGGACGAAAGCCCGTCGACATCAGCATCAACATGGTTCACGGCAAGGTCAGAGGAAGAAAAAGACGAGTGACAGAACCATGCGCGTGGAAGGAAGCTGAGGTGCGCTTCCCGCGAGTGCCAGGAGGCCCCAGCAAAGAAGGCCCCATCGTCATCAAAAGCCAGCTGGGGCATTACATCACTTCCCGCACTCTTGCTGACAACGGCGCTTCGTCGACAGTGATGTACAAGCAGTTCTTTGACAAGCTGGATGATGAAGACAAAGAACGCTTGGAAACGGTCTACGCTTCAATGGAAGGGTTTGACGGCAGTACAGAAACCCCCCTGGGTATCCTATCTTTCCCCGTTACTCTTACCGATGGGAATCATTCACGCACAGAAGACGTGGATTTTGTCGTGATGAGAAAGCCACACCACACGTACGACATCCTATTCGGAAGAGACGGGATGGCAAGATTCAACGCCGTGGTATCTTCAGTCCACGGCATGATGGGATGGCCAACAGCTGAGGGTGTAGCGATGATCACTGGCATTCCCCAGGTATGCATCGCATCTGTCTCATCTAAACCCAAACCGAAAATGGCTAAACCAACCATCACCGAACCGGAAAAATGGGCCTTCAATGGCAAATACCCCGACCAGGCCGTTACCATTGGACCAACAATCGTTGATCCCACCCGCACCCTACTCAAACGCTTACTGCAGAAAAACGCTGACATCTTTGCGTGGGCACCAGCTGACATGACTGGTGTACCCCGAAGTAAGGCGGAACATAAGCTCAAGTGCGATCCGGCTGTTACGCCAGTCGTACAAAAGCGCAGAGTAATGGGGCCTGAACAAACTAACGCGTGTAGAACCCAAGTCAAGGAACTCCTTGACGCAGGCATCGTACGCGTTAGTAGATATCAAACATGGGTTGCAAATCCCGTAATGGTACCGAAGAATGACAAACAATGGCGCATGTGCATAGATTTCAAAGATTTGAACAAAGCATGCCCCAAAGATTGTTATCCGTTACCAGAAATTGATTTTAAGGTGGATTCGTTGGCACCATTTCGCCTTAAATGCTTCTTGGATGCGTATAAGGGGTACCATCAAATCCACATGGCCGTAGATGACCAGGACAAAACCGCATTTCGGACGCCCGATGGAACATTTTGTTATAAAATGATGCCATTCGGACTTAAGAATGCAGGGTCCACGTACCAACGACTGATGGACAAAGAGTTTCATGCCCAAATTGGGAGAAACTTGGAAGTCTATATGGATGATTTGGTCATCAAAAGCCCCGAGCCAGAAGCGATGTTGAAAGACATTGAAGAAACTTTCAACACGCTCAGAAAGATAAACATGAAGCTCAACCCGAGCAAGTGTTCATTTGGGATGGAAGAAGGGAAGTTCTTGGGAGTCATTGTAACTAAAGATGGCTTCAGAGCGAACCCTGAAAAGGTCGAAGCCATTGTTAAAATGGAATCACCTACCACCATCAAACAGGCTCAGACACTGAATGGACGACTAGTCGCACTTAATCGCTTTTTGGCAAACCATGCGGATAAGTCGTTTCCCTTCGTGTCAACATTGAGAAACTGCTTAAAGAAAACGCACTTCCGCTGGACACCAGAAGTGGAAGCAGCTTTTCAGGAGATTCGGTCACTCCTGATCGAACTCCCAACACTTACAGCACCACAAGCGGGAGAGGAGTTAATTCTATACCTTTCCGCAACAGATAGAGCAACCGGGGCAGTCCTGCTAACAGAACGAAAAGGCATCCAGATGCCAATCTATTATGTTAGCCGTGTACTAACAGACGTAGAAACCCGGTACTCTACCCTCGAAAAATTGGTCTTAGCACTTATACACGCTTCACGCAGGTTAAGACGATATTTCCAGGGCCACCCAATCACCATTCTCACCAACTTCAAACTCTCAAACGTTCTAGGCAAACCCGAATTATCGGGACGTCTAGCCAAATGGGCAATTGAATTGGGAGAATATGCAATTAAGTAGAAGCCAAGACCAGCCATAAAAGGCCAGGTCCTGGCCGATTTTATTGCAGAAGTCCCCGCTTCGCGGGAGAAAGAGTGCCAGGAGGAGGCTCAACCTTCCCCAGCACAGGACATCAATGATGTATGGCGACTCTACACTGATGGAGCAGCCAGTAACGAGGGTTCAGGCGCAGGGTTAAAATTAACCAACCCAGCAGGCCAAGAATATACTTACGCTATTCGGTTGGATTTTCCAAGTACGAATAACGAAGCCGAATATGAAGCATTCTTGGCCGGATTGAGAATTGCGCGTAAGATGGGAGTGAAAAACTTGGAAGCCCACGTGGATTCCATGCTGGTGGCCAACCAAATCAACGGGGTGTACACGGCCGTGAACGACACAATGGCCCTGTACCTCGCTCAAGCAAAAACCCTTATGCGTGATTTTAATGATTGTAAAGTCATACACGTCAAGCGCAGCGAAAATAAATCTGCGGATGCGTTAAGCAAGCTTGCATCACTAGCCTTCACCCACTTGGGAAAGGACATCCGCATTGAACTCCTCGAAGCACCGTCAGTCCCGCACAAGGAAATTTGTGTCATCCAAACCGGTACAGAAACGTGGATGACACCAATAATAAATTACCTTGCAGCAGGAACACTACCAGAGTCAAAAACACAGGCAAGAAAACTACGCTGTAAAGCACTGAATTATCAACTCGTCAATGACATCCTTTACAGACGTAACTTTCTTGGCCCACTCTTAAGATGCGTGGACAACCAAGATGCTGACTACCTCCTAAGGGAAGTACACGAAGGCATCTGTGGAGTACACGCAGGTCCCCGCGCTGTTGTAGCCAAGCTAAACAACGCGGGATACTTTTGGCCGGGGATGCATACGGATGCACTGGCATACATCAGAAAATGCAGGTCTTGCCAGCTTTACGCACCCAACACGCACCGCCCGAAGAATGAACTGGTTCCAGTCACTTCTTCATGGCCATTTCAGAAGTGGGCCATCGATGTGACAGGCCCATTTCCTACAGCAGCAGGAAATGTTCAGTTCCTAGTGGTAGCCATCGACTACTTCACCAAGTGGATAGAAGCAAAACCTTTAGCCCAAACAACCGCGAAACATATCAAAAAATTTATTTGGGAATTTATTATTTGTCGTTTTGGACTTCCACAGAATTTGGTGAGCGATAACGGCACCAAATTTGCTGACAAGAAGCTACAACAGTGGCTAAAAGAACTTCAAATCACCCACACCTTTACCTCAGTGGCACACCCGCAAGGTAATGGTGAGGTGGAAAGAGCAAATAAGAGCATTGTCGAAGGCATCAAGAAGAGACTATCGGAACACAGATCCGGCTGGGTGGACGAGCTTCCGCACGTCCTTCGGGCAAACAGAACGCTGAAGAAGGCCAGTACGGGAGAAACCCCGTTCAGCCTCACTTATGGCACTGAAGCCATGGTCCCGGTCGAAATTGGTCTACCCTCACCAAGGGTCTTGAGTCAGCCAGAAGACAATGATGCGGAAAGACGGTTGGATCTTATGCTAACCGAGGAACGCAGAGACTTAGCCGCAGTGCGTGAAGAGAACTACAAACGACAAATGCAAAAGTACTACAACACGCGGGTAAAACTCTGCAACTTCAATATAGGAGACTACATACTGCGTAACAACGAGGCTTCAAACCAAGAGCGCCCGGGAAAGCTGGCCCCGGTCTGGGAAGGGCCATACATTATCAAAGAAGTCCTGGGAAAGGGCGCATACCGGCTCGAAAGGCTCGATGGCACTCCCATCCCAAGAACATGGAATGGAGCTCAATTACGCAAATGTTATATGTAGATCAATTCCAAAACTTGTAAAGAAAAGGCCTAGAGCCACTTCTAATGGAAATGATTCTCCTTTCATAATGTGTTTACCTTTATACTTATGAACTTCCCACTGGTGCCGGTATTTACCGCATCAACGGGAAGAAGTAAGTCGTTACGTGTGGAAGGCGGCAAAACCCGCATAAACACAACGTTAAAAATAAGGGAAACCTACACGCAGGTCAGATGTAAGTAAAGTTTAGCCATCCTTGTAAGTGCAAGTGACGGTCTTACCCGCACAATTACGAACAAGGAAGCAAAACTTCAACCTATTATCTACCACGTTCAAAGGTTAACTTATCCTCAATGATGAGGAAAACCTACACGCAGGTGAGATGGTAAAGTTTAGCCATCCTACTACGTGCAAGTGACGGTCTTACCCGCACAATCACGGAAGAGGAAGCAAAACTTCACACCTATCTACCACGTTCAAAGGTTAACTTATTCTAAACACTTGGAAAATTGCTAATTTAAACTAAAGTATGTAAGTCATAACGTTTATAAAGCAAGGAATCCAACGAATCAAGCGGTCTTAGCCGCACAAAGATTTACATTTCATAAATATTCGTTACAAGAATGGCCGGGTAACTACCCGCCTACAAGAAAGTAAATCTATACAAACTAAATCTATCCTAGCAGCGGGAAGGGATCTTCAGGATCAGGCTTCAGGGCCACTTACACTTGGACCAGCGCCGTCAGTAGAGCGTGGCTGTTCAAGGTAAGCCTTAAGGATAGGTAGCCCATCATCAGCAGCAGCAATTTCATTCACCTTCTCCACCACCGGATGCGGGAAGGCGGCGTATTGATTTACTGCTTGTTCATATATGGCTTCGGTATCTACATTGTACAAAGGGAAGTTGGATGGCGGGACGCCTTTCTCAACAAACCCTAGACCAAGCAGGAAGCCGACCCGTTCCCCATCCTCGTGAGAAGTGTTGAGGGCTGCGCTCATTTCATCGTCGTAAGATGTCTCTGAGAAGACCCGATGCACAACCTACATAAGAAAATATACAAGTGTTAACACCCTATTTACAAAGAAAAGCGTGAAGACATGAAGATAGACTTACCTGAGACAACGCTTCTCGAAGAAGCCATTCCTTGGCAACCAGAGCTTCTTGAAGGGCGGCTTGAGCTTGGGTGCAGGCGCGTTCGGCTTCGCTTTTGTTAAGGTTGGCAAGTAGAACTTCCTTTGCGGCAGCCTCTTCGACGCCCTTAAGCTTCCGCTCGGTATGGTCAAGCACGCCCCTCTGGTCCAAGATCTCCTGGAGCTTCTTGGCATCTTCCATCGCCAAGGCATCATGAGCATGTTGGAGAGCCTCTAATTTGGCCTTGAGCTCCTCATTCTCCACGCGTAAAGGCTCAGCAACGGCTTCAGCCTTGGTGGCCCTCTCGGTTGCGTTCCTCGCAGTCTCCTTAGCCAGCCGAAGCTGTTCGTTAACAGCTTGGGCAGCCTTGGAGCGGGCCTCGAGTCGCGCTTGAACCTCAACCTCGAGGGCCTTGAAGGCCTTTTCCTTCTCCGCAGCAGCTGCGGACAGCTTTTGGTTCTCCTCCCGAAGAGCCCGCGCTTGAGATACTTCCTTGGCGCGAGCTGCTTTCAACTTGTCGTTTTCACGACAAAGCAGCTCGACGCGCGGCTGCATCCGGGCTTGGAGAACCCGAAGCTCGTTGGTTAGCCTACCCTCCTGGTAGCTAGCCATGGCTTCCCCCAACGCACCATGGGGAGCAGCGTGGCGAGCCCATTCCACGCACTCCACAGGGGTACGAAGGGTTGTTCCTCGGCGTATGTTCCATCGCGGAACATACACTTCATTGGAATCCGACACTGCAGAAAACAAAAAGCAGTTAGGAAAAGATGATAAAAAATGTAGAAAAATGGGCCAAAAGAACCCTACGCACCTGTAGGGTCAATTACAGGCCGATAGCCGCCGAACCCATCACCTGAACCCAATGGAAATCCATCCAAGAGGTCAGGCAGATGGGAAGGTGGCGGAGAGATGCGAGAAGCCCCACGCGTACCTGATGGGCCGGCCATCGTTGCCGGTGGCGGAGGCATAGTAGCGGCCGCCGTGGTCGCCGTCGCGGTCGCCGCCGCAGAATCTGCGGCAATCGTAACCGCCGGCTCGGTGAAAGATGCTGTAAAAATTGCACTTACCACCGGCGGCGACGTCATCTCTGCTGGAACAGTCGGCTCAAAGGAGTGAGCAACTGAACCAGCGGAAGCAGGCGCAGGCGCCTGGGTCGACGCCTCAGGTAGGCTGACCAAGCCTACCGTCATTGGCGGAGAGGTAATACTCGGCCCCTGACCCTGGAATGCGCCAACATCCACGCCTGCGTAAAGAAGAAAAGTGTTAAAAGACAAGGATTAAACTACGAAGATAAAAGCTAAGAGAAAGTTGTACTTACGGGTTTTCTTGAGCTTGAACGTACGGACGGGCGGGGACGAACCCGATGGAGCCGGTCTCTTGATGCCGGTCACCGTCGTCGTCATTGGTTCTCCGGAAGTAACAGTCGTAGCCTCCGGAACAGTGGTCTTCTCACCACCGGGGTTCCCCGCCACCTCTTCACTATCTGACTCAGTGTCAGATAGAAGCACTGGATCGGCTGTGGAGGCCGCCTTCTCCTTCCCTTTCCCGCCGGCAGCCCTCTTCTTCCGCACTAACGGAGGACCATCTGCGGATTCCTCAGAAGAAGACAGGATGTCAGGAATTCCAGCAGCGGGTACAGCACTGAGGGGTGGAGGAGAGAATAATGCCTTACCTGGCCGCCGGTGGCTCAGGATCTCGTGGCCCAGCGGATAGACCTCCACAAACCGATCCGCTGTTTGCTCCAGGATGGGCAACTCGTTCTCGTCAAGAGCACGAGTACCCACCCGCACGGGACCGTCAGCTTCCCGCGGGTACAGGAGCGACTCCAAATCGTTCCCCTCTGAAAGAAAAGAAACAGTTAGAAGACAAACTCATATCAGCAAGAAAGACAAGACATACCATAAGGAGTAGAGTTCAAACCGTATTCGAGAAGGATGGGAACCTGAGACGCCTCCTTCCATACCCGGCTCATCCCCAGCATCACCATCCCGGACTCCGCAAACCGGTAAACCGGAGATTGGACCCGGGATATCTTCGCAAACCATTCCGCCTCCTTGTAGTTGGTGGCGTGGTGGCTCAGAATTGCTTGGCCATTTTTAAACTTCATGGCAATGGGGATGGCGCAGGCAGAAATGTAGAAGAACTCCCGCTTCCACGATCGGAGACTGCGCTCGGTCGTGCAAATCTTCAAACCCTTGATCCGGGTTGTCAGGGTGTACCACCCCTGGATGCACCTCCAAGTATAGAAGGTCATCAGGCGGTCCACATAGGGCTCAATGCCCAGAATCCGGCACACCCACTCGAAATGGTAAATCTTGGCGATCGCCATGGGGTGCAACTCGGTCAGATGAACACCATACCTCTCAAGGACACGGTAAACAAACTTTGTCAATGGGAACCTAAGATTCCCATAGACAAAGAATGCTGCATAAACCCCGATCTTGCCTCTGGGGGCATCGTACACGGTCTGATGGGGTTCAGGAAACTCAGGCTCGAAAGGATCGAGCATGAACTTCCTAACAACATACCGGTACTGATCGCCGGGCAGAGCACACTGGCACTCACCAGCAGTACTCTTATCATCGGCCGAAGACTCAAGATCACGAGAAGACATTTTGCAGAAAGAAAGCGATTTCGGGAAAATGCTTGCCTGAAAAGGGGAGTATTTGCCGGAAATCGCTAAGAAGAAGAAGAGAAGGGTGAAGGTGTGGATTGCAAAGAGCCCTCTCCCCCTTTATATACTAATCGCAATTAATGCGATGAATTTAATGCGGAGGAGAGAGAAATCGAATGTGCAATGAAACTATGACACGTGGCAAAAAGCAGGCTGGCAACAGCTGTTGACAGGACGCGTACCATTAATTTCGCGGCCACGCGGCCGAAAAATCGCGCCCACGCGCCTGAAAAAGCGTCTGGAATGACCATGTACTGTCACGTCACCATAACTTCCTGCACGTCCTGACACAGTCAGAAGAAACCGTCGCACGACGTTTCAGATGTTTGGACTGTTCCTATCTTTCCACCAACTCTTCGAATTTCGAAATTCAAAATTCAAAAAAGATTCAAAAGTAAGCGGGCAAACACCCCTTACCTTGGCAAACAAGTAACCATAAGCCGGGTGCGGGTACAGTGTTAAGGCAAAACCCTTCACATACCTAGCACCCGCAGGGAATTGAAAGCCAAGAATACCTTGGCAACCAAGTAACCATAAGCCGGGTGCGGGTACAGTGTTAAGGCAAAACCCTTCACATACCTAGCACCCGCAGGGAATTGAAGCCAACAATACCTTGGAAGTAAAGTAACCGTAAGACAAGCGCGGGTAGTGTTAAGGCAAAACCCTTCACATACCTAGCGCCCCGCAGAGAATTGAAACCAAGAAGGATCTTCTGGGCAATGCTTGCGGATAGAGGAATAACACCCCCGCATAACGGGAACGTCGAGAATTATATTGTTTGAAACTCCGTGATGGAATTGGTGGTCTTAGCATAATTGATCACTATGTTGAAAACCACCAGAACCCCATGGAGACTATATACAAGTAAGACTCAACGCTCCTGACTTGCGAGAAGGTTACATACCTACCCGCATCATACCCAAAGATCAAGCAAAAAAATCGGGAATTTTTGCAAGTGACATTAGGAAACCCGCGGGAAGAATCCCCACGGAGAACCTTAAAACTAAAACCCTTTTTCAAAACCCCTTGCTTAAAGTCCAAAAGTTCACCTCACTTTATTAAACATTC
This sequence comes from Bidens hawaiensis, assembly GCF_021521415.1. Taxonomy (NCBI): domain Eukaryota; kingdom Viridiplantae; phylum Streptophyta; class Magnoliopsida; order Asterales; family Asteraceae; genus Bidens; species Bidens hawaiensis. Next base: position 55,487 of record NW_027492339.1, read on the forward strand.
ATGAGAAGAACATTGGACTGGGGGGACTTGAAGAGGTAGGTCCCAGCAGAGCCCAGTTGGTCCCGCAAGACTCACCTTGAACAGGGACGTCTGCGCAAAGGCCATCTGCTCCCGCAGGACCCACCATGCTCAGAGAACCTTACGCGCAGTACGCAAGCTGTACACGCAGGGAAAGCCTCCCAATGGTGAAGTACCCCGCCTGTTCCCGCAGTTGCGGATACAAGCCATCAGGGAAGGCTACCCGCAGACAGCAGGGCTACACGCACAAGACAATAGCTACTTCAGTAGTCACATGAAGGAATGAGCAAGGCGGGAACAATCCCGCCAAAATGAGCCAGTCCGTATGATTCTGAAAGATCTTTTGTACTATACCTACCAAGGTATGGATAGGACAGACAATCTGACCAGAACAGCCCATGAGCCAATCACAGGGTGACAGCTCACCGACAACAGTACGAGGAGGAGCACCCTCTAGTACTGTTTGTCACTATTAGCCGCTGCCTACTCACCAACTCTTACTGAGGGGCGTGCGCAGCCTACAGTTGGTAGAATAGTGTTACTATTGGCCGTAACCTATTCACCAACCAGCATGGCCTGCGTATAATCCACAGTAGGTGGGACGTGCATAATCTACAGTTGGTGGAATAGTGCAGCCGACTTTGTTACTGTTGGCCGTAACCTATTCACCAACCAGTATGGCCTGTGCATAGTCCACTGTTGGTAGAACAGGAATACTATTCAGCCGGCTGTACCTTCTAGGAAACTTACCTTCGGCTATAAATACTCCAACATCTTGGAATGGTAAGATCATCTGCTATCTTGTTATCTAGCAATCTCTTAATATACACTTATATTCAGAGCAATCTAGTCTGATTCTCACGCCGGAGGGTGGTCACAAGGAGGACCCCCCCCCTTCTCAGTGACGAGCTTACGGTGTTTGTTTTGCAGGTCCCCTGAAGAACAACCGTCTCTGTTGGATCTCATTCTCGTGGGAAACATTACTTAACCCCCAGATTATCTATAATCTGTCCAAGGTTCACTTAGTGTTTCTTCAGCAACGTATGTTGCAGCTGCTTACCAGACCTGAGCCTATTTATCTTCCACATGTTTGTTGTCTTTTAATTTGTTTGTGTAAAGTGTAAACGGACATCGAAATTATCTTAAAAAAAGTTAGATTGTGATTCCTGTGTATGATGTAGGTGTAAAGTCTGCATATATTGTGATTTGAAGATCTGACTATGTTTTAATTTTCTTGATTTTTGATGATTTTCAACTAACTTTAATAATGTGCATTAGTTTTAATGGAATTTTTATTGCTGTTGTGAAGGTATTTTACTATTAATGGTTAACATTTTTTATACCAAACAGGTACGGGTCACCCGAAACAACTTTAGTAACTTTGGAAACATACAACTCGACCGCCCCTCCCCGCAAAGCGGGGGTGAAATACTAGTTTACTTTATACCAGGTCTTTTAAATTTTTATTATAATTTATTATTCATTATTAAGTTGTTGATGTAATGTATTAAAAGTTATGATAAAAGCCCTATTAAAATACTATGAAACATTATTTTAAGATGGAATATTGGTTTTAAATATTCCTAACTATGTCCTATTGGTAAATATCAGTCCCAACTTTATACTTGCCTGCTGACAGTCCCAACTATTAGTGTATTTGTTTCTGACGGTCCATGACTAACGAAATGTTAACTCCGTTAGTCTGAAGCTTACTTGGCGCGCTTTGTTGTCAAAGACTTGCTTATGTGGCATCTGTCTCATTAGGTGACATTGACTAGATTTTTCAACCAATTAATTATTATATTTTCATTGTTATTAAAAAAAATATTAGAGTTTAAAAAAATTAATATAAGGGGGCCCACCATCCACGCACAACCCTCACTCTTCCTATCTCTCTCCTGTATAACACACACTACATAACCTCCATTTTTTTCCGGACACCGCCGCCGTCATACTCCTCAAAAAATATTCTTCTTTTGATTGCACCTACGACCACCACCACTTTATCAAAAGAGCTTCGGAACCCCAAACTGCCGGATCTCCGCCTCTGAAAGTTGTAGCTGCCGTACGGTCCTCACTTGCTGGAATTCAAAAGGCCAATTAATAATATCATCCAGTACGGCATGGTCCATCTCTTTCTCTCGCTAAAACATTGATTAAACGCATGATTCATCCGAAATGGCGAGTACCGGTGCCGGAAAACATGAAGGAATCGTTGAATTGCTAATGGCAAGATGGCAGAGATGAAGGTTGATATTCCAATGTTATGGTATGATTATTTGAAGTTACAGAGCTTCAATTGTAGTTCGGCTTCAATTTTAGGGCTTCAATTATTTGAAGTTATGGAGCTTCAGCAAACAACTATGGTTCCAGCGATATTTATGGCTGAAAATTTAGGGAACCAACAATATTTGTAGATGTGGCAACATGTCTGACGGTGGCGATGCTAAGGGGTTGGTGGCGACGGGTTAATTGTAGAAGAGAGAGTGGGAGAAAGACATGCCATGTAAGCCGCCACATAAGCAAGTCTTTGACAACAAACTGTGCCATGTAAGAATCAGACTAACGGAGTTAGCATTTCGTCAGTCATGGACCGTCGTAAACAAATACACCAATAGTTGGGACTGTCAGCAGACAAGTGTAAAGTTGAGACTGATATTTACCAATAGGACATAGTTGGAATTATTTAAAACAAATGTACCTTTTAAGATTGATATAGCATTTTCTGTTAATGTGGTCCATATTATTTTAATGTGGAAATGCTGCTACCGGTGAATGTGAAATCTTATAAAATATTGTTTGTGGCTCATGCTACCTTAGTATTGATTTTTTTTCCGGAATGTGAAATATTATAAAAAAAATAATAAGTAAATACATAAACAGGTAACTAATTATGTTAGAATTTCATAAGTTTGTGAGCCAAAATTGTTTTCTCATTTATGTTATTTCACTCTTTCGTATTTATAATAAAACATAATATATATGTGCTATATTAAATTAAATATAGTAATTTATGTGAAGCATTTAACTTTTAATATATTTATTTGTTAGTTAGTAATTTATATGTAATTTAATCATATTTTATCTTAAAATGTCATTTTGTAATTTCTAAATTACTCATTAGTTAACTGTTTTAATATTTTTTTTATTCAGTTTGTATATTACCCTTATTTCTAACATATCTATATTCTTAATATAATATATACTTCATCACACTTTAAAGATTGTTAAAAAAAAAACAATGGCAGCCATAGCCAATAAAATCCCACAAATAACATATAATCAAAATATGAATATTCTATTCTTAGATTAAAAGTTTATAATGTTTGATATTCACGTTTTCTTTTCTCTATTATAAACAACTATTTCAAACATGATTATTTATGTGAAGTTGCTTTCAATCCGGTTGGTATTGAATTATTGATAGTAATTTATCCTCACACAAAATTGGTCACCTTTCACATCTTCTTCAACATCCAACAACTAGTGATGACGGAATAAATACATAAAAATAAAAAATTCTTGAATCTGTTCACACGGGGAAATAATTTTATCAGTGATGTTACTTTTACATGTGTTCTTATCATTGACGATGAAATTCGTATCTCTGTAATATTTCACATGTCTCCAATCCACAGGATTTATGCAAAGTGTGTTGTCTCCATATGAAGCAGACAAATCTCCTTTTACACTACCATAAACATATCATACAAACAGAAGTTTATTCCATACAAACTTCAAAAGATATGAATTTGCCAAATGCGGGGAGCATCTTTTACAAACCAAATTGGAGTGGGGTATAATATATAATAAAAGATTAATTTAATATATTGTTATTTGTGTTATAAAATAGGTTTACTGGCCGTTTAAAAAAAATAATAAATAATTTATATGTTTACAAACTTGAAAATTTTCATATACACCAAGCAAAACTAAAAATATCATATGTAAAACTTTAACAAATTTTAACTTAATGACCATTATTTCTATCCATTTCTATTATATTTTATTTGGATTGCCGACGATAAGCAAGTGAACTGAATCATTGTCTCTTTTCTTTTGTTCTCTTAGCTGCAAATAACCAAACAATCGAATAGGTAAAAAATAATTTAAGCTAAAATTTGGTAAACAAAAAAGTTTAAGGTCAAAGATGGATGTAATATATGAAATTTTAAAGTTATAAAAAAAATTGGTAAAATGGTCATATATTAAATCGGTCTTAGTAAATTGGATATTTTTTATATTTTAACTATTTTTGTCAAGGCATATATATGCATGAGTATGTATAATATTTTCTAAATTTGTAGGGGTATACATAATATAAAACATATTAGTTATCGTTTTATCTTAAAAACATACATCACATTGCATATATATACACATGCATAAAATATGTATAGATGATGCGAACTTAAAAACATAGAAACAAGTGAAAAGGCTACATATGTATGCACATGGGTTTTATAGGCGAGCGCATTTGCGTCCGTTTACAAACACAAGTTTTTGACGCCCATAGTAGCACCGTGCCAAATGGTATAATGATAGCTTGCTTACGTGATATAAAGCATTCATACCGGATACATAAGAGTACCATGTAAATAGAATAACAACACCCTTTTTTATATAAACAAAAAAAAATCATTCCAAATTAGATAAAACATAACAATATTGTGTAAATTGTATAACAAACAAAGTTATTCATGTAGTTTACACTTTAAATAACTTTTTTTTTATAAAATATGTACAAATATTATACACATATTAAAGACAAAAGTACTCGATTTTATGTGTGTGTATATATATATGATTTGAATCAAATATAAATAACTTTTATCGTAAGAAGTGTACAAATAACTAAAGTAATTATGCCAACACTAGAGTAATTATTATTACACTATAATTTTTGAACTAGAGTAATTATTATTACACCATATTATTTTTTATAGCACAATTACTCTAGTTTAAAACTATAATTACTCTAATTATTTGTATATTTAGTATGTAATATTTTATTTGTATCGGATCCCATCCCTATATATATATATATATATATATATATAGGTATTGGTTCACTTAAGAAGTATTTTTACAACGAGAAGTACGAGAAATAAATTCAACCAATCAAAATTTAACCTTTTCTTTTTGATTTATTTATTTTAAAGGTAAATTAGTAAAAACTAATTCTTATATTTTTGGTAAGTAACTTTACTATGGGGAAGTTAAATATTAATTATTATTATTATTATTATTTTATTTATTTATCACCTTTTCCAAATTGTGAATAACCCACACGGATTCTAGCCAACCACTTTTGTTAAATTCTATTGAACCCAAATAATCCATTATGTAAGTTTACGTCCAATTCAACCAATGATATGAACGATCATCAAAAATCGATTTCCTTTTATTCTATTTGCGTGATTCCATTGATGAAAATCTACAACAAACCAAGATACATCATAGACGATGAAAATCTGTTTCATTTTCTTCTTTATCCCCTAACTAGGTTAGATCCCGTGTTTCACACGGGTGGAAATTATAATAAAAATAAAAATTATTATATGTAATACATAAATTCAGTTATTTCATATAATAATTTTTATTTATGACTTTTATTTTATATTGATTTAAATCAAATTATAACTTAAAGTATTAAAATTGAATTACATGTATATAAAAAAATAAAAGATTTGTCTTGATTTTCACCATTAAGTAAGTTTTCAAGATTTTAACCATTGTATTGATTTATATAGTCAAACTTTTGTTATTGATTTAAATGTATATAAAATAAATTTAATAAAGAATTTTATATTTAATTGTAAAAGGTTAAATGTTAGTCTTTCTAAATTTATATGAATAGCTTAATATAATTTTATAATGGTAATTAAATGAAAAATAATGGATAAAGGATTTTATGCATTTAATGAATTGTTATACATTTTAACGAATGTTAATTAAATTTTAATTAGGATTTAATTTAAATATTAATAAGATGGATAAAATATAAAAGACAATTGATTATGTGGCATCCTATGTGGACAACTTAGATGAATGCCATGTGGACACATGGTTTTGCTTTAATATATTAGTAAGATTAATGGACCAATAAGTAATTCATAAACACTTTCATAATTAATTCATACACAACAAACTATTATACCTATATAACAAATAGTCACATACATACCGTGTAATTCATATACAATTTCATTCTTACTCCCTGCACAACAAACTATTGATCCTACATATACAAGAATTCTTAAACAAACAGTAGGGTTAAAAAACGGGTAAAAACCACAAAACAAAGTATGACATTATCCTACTATCCTTGATCAACCAAGCATTCAATCCATACTTAGAACATCCCTAATATATGATCTTTTTCATTTTTAAGTTCAATAATAGAATCCTCGCCACTGATGTTTGTAAACGCCACATGCCTTTTAATGTCAATCTAGTCATATCACCATCGAGTGTGTGCTTAATATTGTTTTTCATTAATCCAAACTCTCTTTAGGTTGTGAAGTCTTTAAAAGCTTGCTTCTTAGCCTGTTTAAAAAAAAACAAATAAAAAAATATTAATAGTAATATTCTAAAACTAGCTTTCTATTTGTTCAATATCAAACATTAAACAACCATCTTACACAACAAACCCATTAACCCTGCATATAAAACAAACTGTATACACCTACACAGGCAACAAGCCTACACAGGAAACAATCTACACATTGCGTAAATAAGCATACACAATAAACAAACCGCATACATAATAAACTCAATAAACCTACACAATAAACAACCAGCATACACATCAACTACATTCCCCCTACACAGCAACAAACTACTTACACAGCAAACCCATTAACACTACACAGAAAACAAACTGCATTAACCTACTCAGGCAACAAGCCTACACTGGAAACAATCTACACATTGCCTAAATAAGCATACACAATAAACAAACCACATACGTAATAAACTCAGTAAACCTACACAATAAACAACCAGCATACACATCGACCGCATTCCCCGACACAGTAACAAATTACATACCCAACAGACCCATTAATTGTACACAGAAAAACATAACGCATACACCCCTGTACAGGCAACAAGCCTACACAGAAAACAATCTACACATTAACTAAATAAGCATATACAATAAAATCAATAGATTATCGAATCGATCTTTTTAATTTAGGTTTCCAGAATTCAAATGTAGGTATTCGAACCTTAAAATTGCTTAAGAAATCAATTATGTGATCCACAATAAACATATCACTAACCTTCAGAGATCATTAAATATGCAGACATAACACTAATTCCCTTACATAACATGAATGCTCTTCAATAATTAAGCATCCACACCATATTTTACTTAATACATAGCCCAATTACACATTTTTGTTTTTTGTAAAACATCTGAACACACTGTCAAAATGTCTTCACTTTCTGCTTTATCAAAACTAACGCCAGATTTAACAAGCACAACAAAATTAAACCTAATTAGCAGGTTTTAGGTCAATACGATGAACTGAAGCTAAATTAAGTCGAAGTGTATGCATAATTTGGTTTATATACTACCTGAAATTAAAAAAAAAACACCACAAATCATACTACATACCTTCAATTTCTTGTGTAGGGTTCGTCGGTTGAGCTTACAAAAAAATCCCAAATGTGCTTCTAACCATACTGATAAATATCAAGGAGGACCGATTGCTTCTTATACCCAACCAAACACAACCAATCCTACTTTAGACTAGTTGATTTTGTGTACAATTGGAAGCCAGAAGATGGATTTGTTGGTAGTAGTTTATGTCGACGGTTTGGGAGTGAAAGCAGGGATACCATACGTTACTACTTGTAATCCTAACCACTAGTGACAAATCTGCCTTATAAAACATCTGACATAATTTCAATGTATTTATATGAATGCCATCATGTAACTATAACCATTGATTATGTAATGAATGATTCAGATTCACTTCTCGCTATAAAATAACTTCTCGCATGATCCATCCCCTATATATATATATATATAAAGATATAAAGTAACGACCTATATAAAAGTTACTTAATATTTGATGATTAACTTTGAATCAAAGATCAAGTTTTTCGTATCTGATTCGACTATTGAACACCCCTAGTTGAGGGTAGTTGAAAAACTACGATTAGGTCATCAATTTTGATACGATAAAACTATAGGGGGGGGGGGGGGATATAAATAAATTCGAAATCAAATACATAAACTATAAATTGACTTAATGTTCTTCGGCGATAGTTATGAGCTAGCTTTAAGGGCTGTCGAGGGTTGAGATAACGGGGAACCAGAAATTTTCAATCATCTATGTTTTTTCAACTGAGTGGAACTATAGATTCAGATTTTTGAAAAGTAAAAAAAGGGTGGCAATAGAGTTTAGAGGCTTAGAGCCAATTGCTATATAAGTTAGTGATTTAGAATTTTAGACATGTTGGGATTCTAGGGTAATTACTTGGAATCAAATTCGAGTTTCAAGCGAATGGTAGTATTCGATTCGAATTTCGATTTCCTTAATATTCTAATCAAATCAAATTCGAATATTAAAAACCAAATTTAAACTGGATTTTTAAGTTTTTCAAGTCGAATACCAAACGCCCTACCACTATCTTAAACCATTTTGAGCTCAATAATCAATTCAAAATTTTGAATTTGTGGAATGAGAATCACGTTTTATCAACGAAAGTGGAGCGGGGTCTAATCATGCAAATCACCATACTTATATCAGAGAAAACTTCAATTTGAATGCTACAAAAGTTGCAAACCGGCAAAAACCAAATATTGAATCTATTCACACAAAAAAGACAATCTCAGAGAAAAAGCATGTGTTTAATTTTTATCACTCTCTCTTTGGTTCCATCATTGAAGAGTATGGAATTTGGCTTGTGAACATGGTTTATGCAAAGCCTCTTCTCCATATAAGCATATGATCATACAAACAAAACTTCATTCACATATAGGCTAGCTCTATATGGACCAATGATCAGTGCTAGTCCATTAACATACTTGGTAGAAACTTACGTCTGAGATCTTGGAGCCTGGAGGTAATTGCAGCAGCAAGTTCTGAGGTGAAGTTTGGGTCTTTACATAGATAATTAGCCATCTGTTCCACCAAAACTTCATCAAGCTGTTTTGGCGAGTCAAACCATCTTTCGCTAGTTGAAATATCTCGCTTGTTTGCTAAAGCGTATGCGGCCTCTTGCATAGGGCTTCTATGGTTGTGTTCTCCTTCATAGGTTGCAACAACAACACCATCATCATCCACACTTCTTTGCACCTGAAAACAACTTTGTGTGCTTAGAGAACTTTAATGAAATTATTCTTTAAACATATGTTTGTAAGTTGTAACGCTCCAGATATCCTAAGGTAGTAGACTGGACAAAAGAGTTTAATACTTAGTGAAAATCATTATTAGAATTTTACAATCTCCCACTTACATAAAATACCATTAATTAGCTACTATTATTGATAATTAAGTAATTGTGAAGATTATTGTAATTTTGTAGCCAATTGCTTCAGAAATCTACATATGGCGTTGATGGCGATGCGCCAAGTTATAACGGGTGTATCCGTGTCAGTCACCCACTACCGCATCATCTAGGTCATTGATTTTTGGCCTTTCTAGGTTTACTTATGTGTAGATTAAGTTGTATTAGTTTGATTAAGAGTTTATTAAGCTAAATGATCAACGATTTGGTCTGTTAAAATATCTTTTCATCAAATAATCAAATCAATGATGGGATGGTTTTACACCTAAATTGAATCAAAGTACCCTAATCAGGTTATTCAAATTTCAAGTAAATTTTATGTATTCTGAAAACTTTATGTGAATCTTGTAGAGAGATAGAGAGGGGTTGGCTAACGTAACCACCCCTGAATTTTCATCTACGCCCTCTGAAGATATACTGATATAACAAGTTGAAGGAAATGGTGCGACAAATAAAGTGAGAGGGGTAAATTAAGTTTTAACACAATTCTATATATATTACCTTCTTCTTGACTGGGCAGATTGGTGCAAAAGAGCACTTATAGTAAGCTCTAGGTGATGGGTTATCTCTTGTCACCTTTTGTCCATATTTCCTCCATTGATATCCATCTTTCACCACCTTTAAAATGCAACAAGTAATTAAAACAACTCTTTCCATCAAATAATCACATAAAACCAAGAGTCCTAGCTAGCTTGATTACTACTAGTTTCTTGTTCAAAAGATAATTACCAGGCTTTTATCGGACGGATCTACTTTCACATAAACTCTCTTTATTCCTGATACCGGTAAGTCCTCTTTCGGCCTCTTCCATGAGCCTTGTTCAACGGTTTCATCATGATCCAGTTTTCGCTTAATCGGGCTCGACTCGCGTTCTTCTTTGTCTTCCATTAGTTTCTTGACATGAGTTGTTAGAGAGTTATACTCGTCCAATACAGCAGTAAGCATCTCCTTTAGCTTCTTGTTTTTTCGACTCAAATTGTAAACGGTATCATCATCATCAACCTGCTCATGCATAAACAAGCAATTAATCATAGGGACTTAAATGCTTATATAATAATATATTTACTTACTGGGGTGTCATGATCAGTTATGCAGAAGGGATCATTAAGATTGAGGTCTATGGTGAATGGTGTGGCTACCATTGGTAGATGCTGTTTTGAAGGTCTATTGAAAAGATTGAAGGAGAAACTCACAAGGGGTCACACCTCTTATAGAAGTGAGAGGACAAATGAAGTCAAAGGTCTTGGTCTGGTTTAATTTGGTTTGGAAATTTCAATGGAAGGGGCTGCCTAATAAAACAATATGTATTTAATTACTTGTTGGAATTTTCTATACATGCTTAATCATTATTATTCTTTTTTTTATTTGACCAGCCACTTGAATTAAAAAACATTTCTTCCGGTTAGAAAATAAATACTAACCGAAAGGAAATAAAACCAAAGCTATATACTAAGTAGATTTTTTTAATCAAGCCATCTAATTAAAATTACAATTACAAGAAGAAAGCCATCAATAAAAGAGAAAAGTTATAAATATCAAGGGAGACAAAAATGAGAATTTTGAGAAGAATTTTTGGCAAAAATAAAAACAAAAAATTTTTAAAAATAATAAAAAGTTCATAACTCAAATATAAAAGGAAATGAAAAAAAAAATTAAAAACTAAAATGTTTCCCCCATCATTACTGTTCAAAAAAAAAAGGACGAAAATACACAATTACGGAAATTAACAAAAGACACAATTATAAATAAAAAAAACATACAACAGATCACATAATATAACACAATATAAAAAAAGACACAATGTCAAAGAAAAAGACATAATCAATAACGAAAATAAACATAATAATAAATAAAAAGATACAATGATCTTTTTTCCTCAACATCGTGTGTTTTTTTTTGAATGATGAAGACGTTGAAAATATTTTTTATGTTTTTACTTTTTTTGTTTTTTTATTAAATTTTGAGTTAAGATTATTTTAATTAATTTTTTATTATTTTCTTTAGAGGTTTTTTTTCTATAAATCTTTTTTATCACTCTTATTTTTGTCCTATTTTATAAAATAACCTGACCCATCAATAAGAAACCGAAAGTGTTTAGTTTGGTAAAATCACGTTAAGGTTGATAGATTTTTCTCATTTTTCCTAATTTAAACAACTAGTCTATAATTTTTTTGTTATTCTAATAACTTTTGTTGTTATTGTTTAAAAAGTAAAAGATCCAAACTTTTGGTCATTGAGTCCTTTTGATGAGCTATCCAGAGTGACATCATTGTGATCACGTCACTTGTAATGGCGTCACTTGGAATTAATGGAAAAACAAAAGAAAAATAAATATTTTGTGGCCACTTGGAATCAACGAAAGACTTTTACTCAAACAACTTTAAGGTCGATGCAAGAAACATTATTCTAACAGTGTCGAAATTATGAAGAAACTATGTGATCATTATTATATATATAATTGTAGGGGTATGGTACTAAAACCCGGTTCTACGCCCTAAATCTATTATGTTTGGCTTATTTTATTACATGGACTAATACAATGTTATTGGGCTGAGGGGGTTTTGTGGAGGTAACCCTAACTGGGCTAGGCCCATTAGGGTATCATGATGGTGGCCATGAGGCTCTCTATATAAGGAGGTCTCCACCTCCTTATTAGAGGGTCAGGCTCAATAAGAGCCACCACCACTTTTTGTGTCTGTAAACAAGAGATCTTTCAGATTTTCTTAGCAGTCACCTCCACACCCCCGAAAAACCATTGCAGGTCGCCAGCAGCTGAAGAAGAAGATCAAGACGTGGTTCGTTCATCTCAAAATCCGTGGAAACATCGTCATGGATCAGGTCAGATTCATTTCGTGTTTCGACATTGGCGCCATCCGTGGGACGGCAACGAACTACCCTTCGATCTTCATCTCGGCTGTCAGATCTATCCCAGGAAAAACCCAGATCTGGAAGTTTACAGAAAAAGGCTTCAAGACTTGTTCTATTAAAGCTCAAAAAGATCCATAGATCTAAAAGAGGCTTCCAGATCTGTGCAAAAAGAAACAGCCTGATTCGAATGATCAGGTCTCCGGATCTGTGATGGTTTTAAATCTGCTCCGAGCTTCAGATCTACCTAGATCTGATTTACAGATCTAGATCTAGATTACAGACCTGGATTTTAGGTCTAAAGTTGCAGGTCTGACTCTAAAATTGCAGATCCAGAAATTACCAGACTTCCGCCGCCATGTACGCGCGCTCGCGGACTCTCACTCCGCAGCCGTGCATGTGCCGCCGCGGAAACCAACATCTGGGTTTTGCGCAAGAGACCTTCGCCATGCACGCGCATTCACGAGTCACCACTCCATCGCCGTGCATGCACGCATCAGGCCTCGCGCTAAACTTCAAGGTTGGGAATCCTCATAATATCCCATATGGCTACGCGCCAAACTTCAAGGTTGGGAATCCTCATAATATCCCATATGGCTACGCGCCAAACTTCAAGGTTGGGAATCCTCATAATATCCCATATGGCTACGCGCCAAACTTCAAGGTTGGGAATCCTCATAATATCCCATATGGCTACGCGCCAAACTTCAAGGTTGGGAATCCTCATAATATCCCATATGGCTACGCGCCAAACTTAAAGGTTGGGAACCCTCATAATATCCCATATGGACACGCACCAAACTCAAGGGTTGGGAATCCTCATACCACATGCTCATGCATCACATATGCTCACGCATATTACTCATGCTTACGCATCACATGCTCACACATATCACAGTCTACGCGCACGCGCATGCAACATCTGCGCGTGGCGCATAACATAAAACCAAAGTCTACGCGCATGCAACATCTGCGCGTGGCGCGGGACATAAAGTAGCTCGTAAGCCGCCTCACGCGCAAGCTCCACTATTATTACAGCTCATAAGACGCCTCACGCGCAAGCTGTTATTATTCTCACAGCTCATAAGACGCCTCGCGCGCAAGCTGTTATTATTGTTATAGCTCATAAGACGCCTCGCGCGCAGGCTGTTATTATTCTTATAGCTCATAAGTCGCCTCGCGCGCAGGCTGTTACTATTCACACAGCTCATAAGACGCCTCGCGCGCAGGCTGTTACTATTCTTATAGCTCGTAAGTCGCCTCACTCGCAAGCTTTTATTATTCACACAGCTCATAAGACGCCTTGCGCGCAGGCTGTTATTATTCTTATAGCTCGTAAGTCGTCTCACGCGCAAGCTTTTATTATTCGTACAGCTCATAAGACGCCTCGCGCGCAGGCTGTTACTATTCTTATAGCTCGTAAGTCGCCTCGCGCGCAAGCTTTTATTATTCACACAGCTCATAAGACGCCTCGCGCGCAAGCTGTTATTTTTCTTATAGCTCGTAAGTCGCCTCACGCGCAAGCTTTTATTATTCACACAGCTCATAAGACGCCTCGCGCGCAGGCTGTTATTATTCTTATAGCTCGAAAGTCGCTTCACGCGCATGCTTTTATTATTCGTACAGCTCATAAGACGCCTCGCGCGCAGGCTGTTACTATTCTTATAGCTCGTAAGTCGCCTCGCGCGCAAGCTTTATTATTCACACAGCTCATAAGACGCCTCGCGCGCAAGCTGTTATTTTTCTCATAGCTCATAAGACGCCTCGCGCGCGAGCTTCATTATTATTATAGCTCGTAAGCCGCAACTCGCGCAGGCTCCACTATTATTATAGCTCATAAGTCGCCTCGCGCGCCAGCTTTATTATTCTTATAGCTCGTAAGCCGCCATGCGCGCAGGCTTCATTATTCTTATAGCTCGTAAGTCGCCTCGCGCGCAGGCTTTTATTACAACATGTCACCATCATGAAGAAAACCTCCAAAACTCAGAAGACAATAAAGACAAGGCCAAAGAAAAGGGAAAAAACCGCCTCACACCTTATAAAGTCCAGCGCTCCACCTAGACGCTTGAGCGCCCAGGAGCAACGCTGGACTTGGGGGGCTTGTAGGGGTATGGTACTAAAACCCGGTTCTACGCCCTAAATCTATTATGTTTGGCTTATTTTATTACATGGACTAATACAATGTTATTGGGCTGAGGGGGTTTTGTGGAGGTAACCCTAACTGGGCTAGGCCCATTAGGGTATCATGATGGTGGCCATGAGGCTCTCTATATAAGGAGGTCTCCACCTCCTTATTAGAGGGTCACGCTCAATAAGAGCCACCACCACTTTTTGTGTCTGTAAACAAGAGATCTTTCAGATTTCTTAGCAGTCACCTCCACACCCCCGAAAAACCATTGCAGGTCGCCAGCAGCTGAAGAAGAAGATCAAGACGTGGTTCGTTCATCTCAAAATCTGTGGAAACATCGTCATGGATCAGGTCAGATTCATTTCGTGTTTCGACAATAACATAGATGATATATAACTACGATAATAAACAAAATGAATTATTTTTATCAGACGATAAAGTTATAAAGATAGTATTTTACAAGAGTCAATGTTGATTCCAAACTTGATTGGTTATATTTGCAATCACTTTTTGTTATGTACAAAGAGTCAATGTTAATTCCAAACTTGATTGATTATATTTTTACAGTCACTTTTTGTTATGTACAATTTGGTAATCAAGCAATGATTTTCTCATCGTTTGACTCGTAACACTCATAACATTTTACATCTTTGCAAAATCCAAAGAATTACTTGAAAATGAGCATCCAAAAATAAAATAAAATACATACTCTATAGTCTATAAGGCTATGATGTCTTAAAACTTATTCATATTGGTATCCTTGTGTAAAGTTTGCAATCCAATGAATGTCATATTCTCACACGTTTTTTAGCACCAAGATCAATTAGTGGACTTTTATAGTCTACGATATGGTGCTAAGTCTTCTATGAATTCTCCCATGTTCCAACAACTAAACAAAACATATACTTTAGTGTTTCTATAAAAACACAGCATTGCCGATTCCCTCAGTACGTTATGTGTGCTTCACTCCAAATATATTCAAACATAATGGGGGCCTGAAGGGGGTAATGCATGTTACGCAATTAGCATATTGTATAATACTTATGTAAAGTTTGCAATCCAACGAATGTCATATATATTCTCACACATTTTTTTGCCCCCAGATCAATTAGTGAACCTTTATACAGGTATGATGTGAAGTCTTCTAAGAATTCTCCCATGTTTTAACAACAAAACAAAACTTAATACTTTAGAGTTTCTATAAAAACGTAATATTGCAAATTCCACCTGAAGAGGTAGGTCCCAGCAGAGCCCAGTTGGACCCGCAAGACTCACCTTGAAGAGAGACGTCTGCGCAGAAACCAACTGGATCCGCAGGACCCACCATGCTCAGAGACGTGACGTCCTTACGCGCAGTACGCAAGCTGTTCCCGCAGGAAATGCCTCCCAATGGTGAAGTACTCCGCCTGTTCCCGCAGCTGCGGATACAAGCCATCAGGGAAGGCCACCCGCGCAGCAAGGCTACACGCACAAGGCACTTAGCTCTCAATAATTCAGTAGTCACCTGAAGGAATGAGCAAAGCCGGGAACAATCTCGCACAAAGGCGGAAGGGGGAATACTCCCGCCCAAATGAGCCAGTCCGTACGATACTGGAGGATCTTTTGTACTGTACCTGACGAGGTATGGGCAAAAGATATGACCAGAGATACGACAGCTCATTGACAACAGTATGGCAAGCAGCATGCTCTTGTACTGTAGGTCACTATTAGCCGCTGCCTACCCACCAACTCCTGTCATACCACGTGCATAGCCTGCAGTTGATGGAAAATGAATAGTACACAGCAGGCCTGGTCACTGTCGGCCGCTGCCTACCCACCAACTACCAGCATGGCACGTGCGTAGGCCACAGTTGGTAGAACAGGAATACTATTCAGCCGGCTACACCTTCTTGGAAACCTACCTTCGGCTATAAATACCCCAAATGGTATGATCATCTCATCTTATCTTGTATCTTATATCTTATACCTGATATCTGCTCTAGCAATCTCTTAATATACACTTATATTCAAGAGCAATCTAGTCTGATTCTCACGCCGGAGGGTGGTCACAAGGAAGTACCCCCCCCTTCTCAGTGACGAGCTCACGATGTCTGTTTTGCAGGTTATCAGAAGAACCATCTTTGCCGGGTCTAACCCCTCGTGGGAAACATCTATTTAACCCCCAGATTATCCGTAATCTGCCCGGGGTCATTTAGTGTTTCTTCATTGGCGCCATCCGTGCATAAAAGCTAGAACTTCATTTCTTTTCAGTTTTTTCAAACTTCTGGAAAGATGGTTAAAGAAACTCCGGTAACCACAACCCCATCTACTGGGGGGAATACCAGCGACTACACAGTTTTTACGAACACTACCCCAGTTACCCAAGCTGGGGCAAGTGCAGTAAATAATCTCTCACTAGGATTCACCGATACCCAGTTAGAGAGACAAAGAACGAGGCTCCCCCGCCAAACACTCGATGAAGTTAAAGCGTGGGCGGAAGCACGTCAAAAAGAATTCCAAGCTGAGTTGGATGAACGCTTACGTTCACTCCAACAGCCTGAGGAATTCGGAGAGTACTTGGACGATGATTCGGAGGAATCCGATAGTGACGCAAACCCTCGTCATAGGGCGAAAGGGAAGCGTAAGGAAACGGACTCCCAACCGAGAAGGCGTTTTGGAGAAACCTTCAAACCAAAGAACGCGGGTGGAAACCCACGTGACTTCTCCAAAACATTTACACCAACTGCTGCAAAGGCGGGAACGTCCAAATTTGCAAGGGACATTGCGGAAGCAATCGTCCCGAAAAGTGCCAAACAGATGTCCAACATCGGCACTTACGATGGTATATCTGATCCAGACGATCATTTGAACAGGTTCATAGCGGGGGCAACCGTCAGTAGTTGGACGGAACCTACGTGGTGTTACATGTTCCAAATGACGCTTGTTGGGGCAGCTAGAGCGTGGTTCGATCGTCTACCGGTCCACCACATCTACGATTGGGAAGACTTCCTGCAGAAGTTTAGCCAACACTTCAGCCAACAAAGAAAGTATACCGAGGAGCAATGGACAATCCTCAATTGCATTCGAGAAAAAGATGAATCTTTGCCAGACTTCATCACTCGCTTCAACTCAAAGAAGCTAAGTCTGGGTAATATCAGCGAAGATCTTGTTCGCGCTGCTTTCATCCAGGGCGCGAACGACCCAGAGCTCATCCGCACCTTAACGGGTAGAGATGGCATGCCATCCACATGGGATGCCATCATGACAGTTTGCGGAAACGGAAAAGCAACTGGGTAGAGATCTCCCACAGAGCACAAACCTCTACACCCAGAAAACAAGAGAAGACAACATCCTTACCGCCCGACTAAACAAAAAGCGGAAGCTAGGCATTTGGCAGTCAAGGGTAAACTTTGACACCTCATCCGGCTTGCAACATCGGTTAGGCGGAAGGGATAACGTACAGTCGAACCAGAACTCCAGATGGACGCCACTCACCAAAAGCGTCACCGAGATATTCGCCACTGAGGAGCTCCCATGGCCAAAGGCTCCAATAATCCGACATCGTCACAATGCTGATCGGAGCAAATACTGTGACTTTCACAGGACAAAAGGCCACAACACTGAAGAATGCACAGACGTGAAGGACATCGTCGAAGCATTTGTCAGAGATGGGACGCTCGCGCACCTCGTGGCGTAACGAACGCTGAGCAGACCGATGCGTGTAGAACCCCAGCTGGGGAAAACACGAATGAAATTGCAGCTTCAATGTTGGAGACTACATACTGCGTAAACAACGAGATCCCGAACCAGGTGCATATCGGCTCGATGGCACTCCCATCCCAACAACATGGAAGGGAGCTCAATTACACAGTTTGCATGTAGATCAATTCCAAACTTGTAAAGAAAAGGCCCACAACCACTTCTAATGGAAATGATTCTCCTTAGAACATTGATGCTGATAATCTTACATTTATACTTATGAACTTTCCACACTGATATGCCAGTCTTAACCGCATACATAAGTGGGAAAGAAGTCGTTACTTGTGGAAGGCGGCAAAACCCGCATAAACACAAAAAACGACAAACCTTCACGCAGGTCAGTCATAGGTAAAGTTTGGTGATCCCACTAAGTGAAAGTGCCGGTCCTAACCGCACAAATCATGATAAACTGAACCCATTGACAACCGCGCGTCGAACGGTTAATTTATTCAACACTGATGCCGGCTTTCACCGCATAAATAAGTATAAAGAAATTGTTGCTTGTGGAAGGCGGCAAAACCCGCATAAACACAAAAAACGACAAACCTTCACGCAGGTCAGTCATAGGTAAAGTTTGGTGATCCCACTAAATGAAAGTGCCGGTCCTAACCGCACAAATCATGATAGAAGAAACCGAAATAACCTATTGACAACCACGCGTCGAACGGTTAACTTATTCAAAATACTTAGAAAATTTCTAACAGAACGATGAGGAAAACCTACACGCATGTCAGATGTAGGTAAAGGTTAGCCATCATACTAAGTGCAAGTGACGGTCTTACCGCACAATCATGAACGAGGAAGCAAAACTTCAGCCTATTATCTACCACGTTCAAAGGTTAACTTATTCTAAACACTTAGAAAATTTCAAAGGAAAAGATGAGGAAAACTTCCACGCAGGTCAGATATAGGTAAAGCTTAGCCATCCTACTAAGTGCAAGTGACGGTCTTATCCGCACAATCACGAAAGAGGACACAAAACTTTAACTTATTATCTGCCACGTTGAAAAGTTAACTTATCTAAGTACTAAAGAAATTGCTAAGTTAAAACAAAATATGCGTGAAATAAACAAGGCAAGGAATTGGCAAATAATCTTTATTCCATCGAAATTCAAATATTACAGATTGCTGGGTACATACCCGCATACAAAAGAAGCTATACAAAAATAAAAATCTATAATGGTGGAAAGGGATCTTCAGGATCAAGCTTCAGGACCACTTCCACTTGGACCCGCACCATCAGTAGAACGTAGCGGTTCAAGGAAAGCTTTAAGGATAGCTAGCCCATCATCAGCAACAGCAACTTCGTTCACCTTCTCCAGCACCGGATGCGGGAAGGCGGCATACTGATTCACTGCTTGGTCATATACAGCTTCAGTATCAACGTCATATAAAGGGAAGTTGGAAGGCGGGATGCCTTTCTCAACAAACTTAGACCAAGCAGGAAGTCGGCCTTTTCACCATCCTCATGAGAAGCGTTGAGGGCTGCGCTCATAGCATCGTCATAAGACGTATCCGTGAAGACCCGATGCACAACCTACAAAAAGAAAAAATACAAGTATCAAAACCTTTTCAATTTACAAAGAAAAGCGTAAAGTTATAATGAAATTAAACATACCTGAGACAACGCTTCTCGAAGAAGCCATTCCTTGGCAACCAGAGCCTCCTGGAGGGCGGCTTGAGCTTGGTTACGGGCGCGTTCGGCTTCACTTTTGTTGAGGTTGGCAAGCAACACTTCTTTAGCCGCAGCCTCTTCAACGCCCTTTAGCTTCCGCTCAGTATGGTCAAGCACCCCCCTCTGGTCCAAGATCTCTTGGAGCTTCTTGGCGTCTTCCATCGCCAAGGCATCATGAGCCTGTTGGAGCACCTCTAGTTTGGCTTTAAGTTCCTCATTCTCGAGGCGTAGAGGCTCAGCAACAGCTTCAGCCTTGGTGGCCCTCTCAGTTGCGTTCCGTGCAGTTTCCTTTGCCAGCCGAAGCTGTTCGTTAACAGCTTGGGCAGCCTTGGAACGGGCCTCGAGCCGGGCCTGAACTTCAACCTCGAGGGCCTTGAAGGCCTTCTCCTTTTCCGCAGCCACTGCGGTAAGCCTCTTGTTCTCCTCCCGGACAGCCCGCGCCTGAGCTACTTCTTGAATACGAGCTGCTTTTAACTTGTCGTTTTCACGACAGAGCAGCTCGACGCGCGGCTGCATCCGGGCCAGGAGAATCCGAAGCTCGTTGGTTAGCCTACCCTCCTGGTAGCTAGCCATTGCTTCCCCCAACGCACCACTGGGAGCTGCGTGACGAGCCCACTCCACGCACTCCACAGGCGTGCGAAGGGTTGTTCCTCGGCGGATGTTCCATCGTGGAAGATACACTTCATTGGAATCCGACACTGCAAAAAACAAAAAGCTGTTAGGAAAAGATGATATATAAAAAAAAAAAAAAAAAAGACCAAAAGAACCCTACGCACCTGTAGGGTCGACAACAGGCCGATAGCCGCCAAACCCATCACCTGAACCCAAGGGAAATCCATCCAAGAGGTCAGGCAGATGGGAAGGAGGCAGAGGTTGGCGAGAAGCCCCAAGCATACCTGAAGGATCGGCCGTAGCTGCCGACGTCGGAGGAGGCATAGAGGCCGCCGCGGTAGAAACCAATAGAGGTGAACTCACCGGAGGTGAACTCACAACCGTGGTCGCCGCTGCGGAAGTACCCGCAGAAATAGTCACCGCCGGCTCAGTGAAAGATTCAGTAAATATGGCACTGACAGCCGGCGGAGATGTCATCACAGTTGGAACAGTTGGCTCAACTGGGTGAGCAACTGAACCAACTGAAGCAGGCGCAGCCGCCTGGGTCATCGCCTCAGGTAGGTTGACCAAGCCTACCGTCATGGGTCCGGAGGTGCTCCTCCCCGCTCCACCCTGGAATGCGGTAGCATCCACGCCTTCACAAAGAAGATATAAGTATAATGGCGGAAAGATATGAGTTAAAAAGTAAAGGAAGTTTGTACTTACGGGTTTTCTTGAGCCTAAAAGTGCGAACAGGCGGGGACGAACCCGATGGAGCCGGCCTCTTCACGCCGCTCACCGTCGTTGTCCTGGGCTGCTCGGAGGTGACGGTCGTCTCAGCCTCCGGAGCAGTGGTCTTAGCACCACCAGGGTTCCCCGCCACCTCCTCGCTTTCGGTCTCTGAATCAGACCGATGCACCGAATCGGCAGTGGAGGCAACCTTCGCCTTCCCCTTCCCGCCGGCAGCCTTCTTCTTCCGCACCAACGGAGGACCATCTGCGGATTCCTCATCAGAAGATGACAAGATTAGAGGAATTCCAGCAGAGGTTTCAGCATTGAGAGGTCGAGGGTTGAATAACGCCTTACCTGGCTGCGTGGCGCTCAGAATAGGGTGGCCTGGCGGGTAGACCTCCACAAACCGATCCCTCGTTTGCTCCAATATGGGCAACTCGTTCTCATCGAGAGCACGAGTACCCATCCGAGCGGGACCATCACTCTCCCGCGGCTGCAGGAGAGACTGCAAGTCGTTCCCCTCTGAAATAAAAGAAACAGTTAGAAGACAAACCTATATAAACAAATAAGACAAAGCATACCGTAAGGGACAGAGTTCAAACCGTATTCGAGGACGATGGGAACCTGTGACGCCTCCTTCCACACCCGGCTCATCCCAAGCATCACCATCCCAGACTCCGCAAAGCGGTACACCGGAGTCTGGATCCGGGAGATCTTGGCGAACCATTCCGCCTCCTGGTAGTTTGGGGCGTGAAGGGCGGGGAGTGCTATTTCATTCTTAAACGTCATCGCTATCGGGACGACGCGAGCGGAGATATAAAAAAACTCCCTCTTCCACGACCGAAGACTGCGCTCGGTTGCGCAGATCCTCAGCCCCTTGATCCGGTTGACCAAGGTGTACCACCCCTGGATGCACCTCCAAGAATAGAAGGTCATCAACCGGTCAACATGGGGCTCCACGCCCAGAATGAGGCACACCCACTCAAAGTGGCGGATCTTGGCGATCGCCATCGGGTGTACCTCCGTCAAATGCACCCCGTGCCTCTCCAAGACACGGTATACAAACTTCGTTAATGGGAACCTGAGATTCCCATAAACGAAGAATGCAGCGTACACCCCTATCTTGCCCTTAGGGGCATCGTACACCGTCTGGTGTGGCTCCGGAAACTCAGGCTTGAACGGCTCGAGCATGAACTTCCGGACGATGTACTGAAAAAGCTCAGTGGGAAGAGCACACTGGCATTCGCCAGCAGTGCTCTTATCGTCTTTATCAGACGTAGACGTCGGCATCTCGACGTGCACGTCAGATTCCTCGGCAGCAGCTTCGAAATCGTGAGTAGAAGACATGGTTTGGAGGTAAAGGAATGATTTCAGGAGAATGCTTGGCAGAAAGTATTCGCCGGAAATCGTTTACAGAAGAGTGAAAGTGTGAATTACAAAGGACCCTCTCCCCCTTTATATACTCATCGCAATTAATGCGATGAATTTAATGCGGAAGAGAGAGAAATCACAGGTGCAATGAAACTATGACACGTGGCAAAGTGCAAGCTGGCAACAGCTGTTGAAAGGACGCGTGCCATTAATTTCGCGGCCACGCGCCCGAAAAATCGCGCCCACGCGCCTGAAAAAGCGTCTGGAATGACCATGTACTGTCACGTCGCCATAACTTCCTGCACGCCTGACACGGTCAGAAGAAACCATCGGACGACGTTTCAACAGTTTGGACTGTTCTTATCCTTTCACCAACTCTTCGAATTTCAAAATTTCAAAAAGATTCAAAAGTAAGCGGGAAAATACCCCTTACTTTGGCAACCAAGAAACTATAAGACAGGTGCGAGTACAGTGTTAAGGCAAAACCCTTCACATACTTAGCAACCGGCAGGGAGTTGAAGCCAAGAATACCTCGGCGACCAAGTAACTATAAGACGGGTGCCGGTACAGTGTTAAGGCAAAACCCTTCACATACTTAGCACCCGCAGGGAATTGACGCCAGGAATACCTTGGAAGTAAAGTAACCGTAAGACGAGTGCGGGTACAGTGTCAAGGAAAAACCCTTCACATACGTAGCGCTCCGCAGGGAATTGAAACTAAGAAGGATCTTCTGGGCCATGCTTGCGGAAACGGGAATAACATCCCCACATAGCGGGAACGTCGAGAACTATATTGTTTGAAGCTCCAAGATGGAATTGGTGGTTTTAACATAATTGATCACTATGTTCAAAACTACCAAAACCTCATGGAGAATCCACACAAGTGGGACTCAACGCTCCTGACTTGCGAGGAGGTTACAGACCTACCCGCATCATACCCAAAGATCAAGCAGGAAAGTCGGGAATTTCTGCAAGTGACATTAGGACTTCCGCGGGAAGAATCCCCATGGAAAACCTTAAAACTAAACCCTTTTCAAAAACCCTTTGCTTAAGTCCAAAAGTTCAACTCACTTATTAAACATTCATGAGAAGAACATTGGACTGTGGGACTTGAAGAGGTAGGTCCCAGCAGAGCCCAGTTGGACCCGCAGGACTCACCTTGAAGAGAGACGTCTGCGCAGAAACCAACTGGATCCGCAGGACCCACCATGCTCAGAGACGTGACGTCCTTACGCGCTGTACGCAAGCTGTTCCCGCAGGAAATGCCTCCCAATGGTGAAGTACTCCGCCTGTTCCCGCAGCTGCGGATACAAGCCATCAGGGAAGGCCACCCGCGCAGCAAGGCTACACGCACAAGGCACTTAGCTCTCAATAATTCAGTAGTCACCTGAAGGAATGAGCAAAGCCGGGAACAATCCCGCACAAAGGCGGGAGGGGGAATACTCCCGCCCAAATGAGCCAGTCCGTACGATACTGGAGGATCTTTTGTACTGTACCTGACGAGGTATGGGCAAAAGATCTGACCAGAGATACGACAGCTCATTGACAACAGTATGGCGAGCAGCATGCTCTTGTACTGTAGGTCACTATTAGCCGCTGCCTACTCACCAACTCCTGTCATACCACGTGCATAGCCTGCAGTTGGTGGAAAAGGAATAGTACACAGCAGGCCTGGTCACTGTCGGCCGCTGCCTACCCACCAACTACCAGCATGGCACGTGCGTAGGCCACAGTTGGTAGAACAGGAATACTATTCAGCCAGCTACACCTTCTTGGAAACCTACCTTCGGCTATAAATACCCCAAGTGGTATGATCATCTCATCTTATCTTGTATCTTATATCTTATACCTGATATCTGCTCTAGCAATCTCTTAATATACACTTATATTCAAGAGCAATCTAGTCTGATTCTCACGCCGGAGGGTGGTCACAAGGAGGTACCCCCCCTTCTCAGTGACGAGATCACGGTGTCTGTTTTGCAGGTTATCAGAAGAACCATCTTTGCCGGGTCTAACCCCTCGTGGGAAACATCTATTTAACCCCCAGATTATCCGTAATCTGCCCGTGGTCATTTAGTGTTTCTTCACCACCAGTAATGTATGTTTCACTCTAATTCAACCGAGAGAGCTTTAGAAAAAGAGAGGGTTATGATTGTCGATTTTGAATCTTCGGGAAAAGAAGAGATGTAGAACGTGGCGACGCCTTAGGCAAATCTCATATTGTTTTGTCTCTCCACATAAGATTTGTTTGGTTTATAAGGAGCGTCCGTCTCAAAATGATGAGCGTGCTATGAGTGCATTTGTTATGGATGATGTTGGGTTCTAGTAGTGATCAGTTAACGGTTTAACGATTAAACCCGGTTTTAATCAAAATTTCAAAATTATTAATCTAATTAATTATTATCAACGCAACAAAATAAATAAATGCGTAATCATCACTTTTATGGAACCTGACAGGATCCGGTTACAAACAATACACGTACAGATCAAAACAACCAAATTAAATACAAATCAAAACTGACAATATTTAATTTTACCTCGGTTAATGATTAATCGGTCGAGGCACCAAGGGATAACGAGCTTTGCTAGGTGACTATTTTAAACGAGACCCGGAGGTGGCGGTGCGTGAAGGCAGCCGGAAGTAGCGGTGGTTATCGGCGGCGGCACAATACAGCGGCGGGCGACGGCGGTTCTGGCAGGCAGGAGGGAGGTGGCCGGCGGCGGTGGTAGAGGGAGAGAAGGGATGGAGAGCTTTTGGTGGCTAGGTTAATATCTTGTATCATTACCAACTAATGATTAGGTTGACTAATATATTAGTTAATCCTAACCGGGCCACCAAACCCATCTCCAATTCCAAAGCCCAGTCCACGAATATTACCATATCGTTATTATTAGTCAATATCGGTTAACTAACTAAAGCAGATTTGATGTTCGTTACCAAGGTGTAACTCTTATGGGTCATGACTCGGTCGACCACGTTGACTTAACTGAATCGGTCCATAATATTCAGCAGCCTCCCACTTGGACGATATCTGGTTAAGTTCGTTAACATTGACAGCCAGCAGTGCTTTAGCTACACATGGCTGGCCCTAAAAATTATGACATTTTAAAGTCATTAACCAATACATCATGGAATACACTATTGCAAGATAATGACCTTATGGTAATTGTTGTGATCTATCATTTCTGTATAAGACATCAATTGAATAATGAGACATTGTCAGATTCAATCTCATACGACGTTCAGTTATTAACATTCTCGACATAGAATCAAAGTGGTCCAATCAAACACACAGTAAGTTTGTGTAACATCCCGAAAAATCCCATATTTATTTTGGGCTAAAGATGCCAACTTTGAAAGTTAAGAGATCAAAAATATTCTCAAGACAAGTAATGAGAAAAATAAGATAAGAAAATACAGCATCTCACGCTAAGGAAACAAGAAACCCCATCCCACATGGAAAGAAGGAAGAAAGTAGAAACATTCCACATGGGTATAAATAGTAAAAAGAACTTTCCTCTCACATTGGAAAATTATAAAACTTGGAAGCTCTTTATAAGGAAGAGAATTTCCATAGTAATATTCTTATATGGCTCAATACTCTCAGCAGTCTTAACGGAGGGTGCGAAGCACCCGACGCGCATGGGCATGGGCTCGGGGATGGGCGTAATGTGGTGTTTTGATGGCGCACTTTGCACCTCCTTCTAAATTCCTTTCCTTCGCGCTATGCGAACAGACATGGAATTAATCCTTCACGCTACGCGAAGCAGCTAAGATAAAATTAGGGTTTGAACGGATTCGCGCTACGTGAAGTACCGACACATGATTCCTTTGCGCTACGCGAAGTAACAATCCTGCATGCATGACACGTGTGGACACGTGGCACCACGTCAGGCCATGTGGAAATCCGTCAGATGACTCATCAATATTAATGTTGGTTCGCGCGACGCGAATGACTGAACCGTTTGCCCTTCGCGCTACGCGAAGGAACCTAAAATCAGCTATAAATAGAAAGGTTTGTGGAACTTCCCATCTCACACACCAACACACATTTTATACACATATTTAACCTCGAGAAGCGTGCCAATCTCGTAAAATGTGCCAAGCTCCGAAGTTCTAGCGGTTTAAGCTCTAAAAAGCGATAGAGAGTAGAAGTGCAGCTCGATCTGTCTTAGGCGTCTAACTCTGAATATCCGTGCGAGGTAGGGGTTCCGCTTAAGTATTATTTTATTATTATTATTATAATGGCTTAGACCATAATCAGGGTTATAGCCCGAACCTTGATCACAGTTAAGTATAATATAACTTTTCTTGAGCAATGGTTATAGCCAAATTATTGTTTCTTTATGATTAAGAAACGCAAGCCTTTATATACAAAGGATATAGTCAAAATAATATTTCTTTATGATTAAGAAATATAATATTCATATACAAAGGTTGTAGTTGAATTAATGTTTCTTCTTGAAGAAGAAACCCAGTATAGATGTGTCTTCCTGAAGAAGAAACGTAGCATATGATAGATAAACAAACAAAGGGACCAAAGGTCCAAATGTTTTATATAAACAAATGATTTGTCAAGGTTAAAGCTATACAAAACAGACTACAGGTCTGAAGCTAGATCATTGATCTAGATATTTATACAAAGGTTATTCTCGTACTATAGATCCGAGATAACAATCAATCAGAAGTCATAAGCAAGTGTCAGTAACAGAAACTGATCATCAACAGGAATCGACATCAGAAACTGATTACAATAAAAAAAAAAGAGAATACGCCCTAAACTTTTATAAACTCTTTTAGAGTCAGACTGTTTGCATAGGCTATTTGAATCCTTAAAACCTAGTGTTACAATAATAAGAAACGGGCATACTCTGGTTAAAAGTATATATGTGTTTGGATCCATTCATACATGGTGTCTCGGATTTACCCAGGGCCATGCATATTATCTATACACCTATGGAAGTCTACCGGGCTGTTTAGAGAAATAATATTGTGTATATGATTAATAATTTAATTGTACATGTGCTTAGGGTAATTGTACCCCAATATAGTTGGGTTCCTAATGAGTTGTCACAAATGTATTATTGTTGATTTTACAATGGTATGAAAAGATTTTACAACAGAGTCAGCGTCATTCACCGTATGTGTGCTGACGTATTTTTCCCCCATATTTCAGGAAGACAGTAAATGTTAGAACAGACAAACAAGACAGATTAGAAGATTGGAGATTTAGTCATTAGACGTTATCTGATGGCTTGGATATTTTATTTCAGAATATCGTAAAGAATCATATTTTCAAAAGACAGGTATTTGAAATATCAAATGGGCATTTTAATCTCGAATTTTCAATATAATAATATTTTATTCAAAAGACTTTCGCTCATGTTTTGTCAAGCTGGATTTATAACAAGAAATGGGTATTTGAACCTGACATTTTATAAAAGAATAATTTATTTTAAAGACTTTGGCTAAAATAAACCCGCAACTCTGATATATTTACAAAACGTATACCAAATTACCAACTAAGGGGTTTACACCTAGGCTCTAAGTCGGGGTGTGACAGTTTGGGTGAGGCCTCACACTTCACCAGTTTGAATTAACAAGGGCGTCACGATGTCTAAATGTTACATATCATGTAAGAGTATAGAATCCCATCTTGATTACATACAACTCCCACTGAACTTCAGAATATTCCCAAAAAATGCCCTTATAGCCGATAGGTACGCAATAGTTGTTGACGCTGATCAAAGAATAACCTTTAGTAAGCGAAAAATATGTATCTCAGGTCTAAGGATACTAAATGAGTTTACTAATATCAAAGAATTTTATGAATAAGATCCATTAAGATGATTTGATGCGAGTTACATCCAGTGTCATTCATAATGAGGTCTGTGAGTTTGGAAGTCAACTCCTTGAGTCCAAAGTCAGAATAGTCTTAGTTCAGAATTGCCCCCACGATTCTGATTGGCTACGGATAATTTAGAATACAATATTAATGGATTAGGCATATTAAAATTGAACATGGTTATAATATTCAGTATTTGCATTTAACCATTGAATCAAAAGTGAACTCAAAAGTATAACTGTCTAAATGTTCATTCATCCAAATAATAAATCAAAACAAATGACTCAAGACCGATAGCATCCCTGTGTTGATCATGCTTATCCTGAGTCATCGGCTTAGTGAACAGGTCCGCTAGGCTTTGATCTGTGTCTACTTTGCTTATTATGATGTCTCCTCATTCCAGTATTTCCCGTATAAGGTGGAACTTCCTTATAATGTGCTAGGCTCTGTGATGAGATCTGGGCTTTTTGGCCTAAGCAATAGCACCTATGTTATCACAGAACACCTTGATTGGTTTATGAATAATCGGAACCACATCGAAGTCAGTGATGAATTTCTTCATCTAAGCAGCCTCCTTAGTAGCATCTGATGCAGCTATGTATTCAGATTCGGTGGTAGAGTCCCCCCACCACACTCTGCTTGGAGCTTTTTCCAGAAAATAGCTCCTCCATTGAGAGTGAATATGAATCCTGATTATAAGCGGGAATCATCTCGGTCAGTTTGGAAGCTAGTATCAGTGTAACACTTTACAGTAAGCTCTTCTTCCACTCCTCCAAACACTAAGAGCATATCCTTGGTCCTAATCATGTACCTTAGAATGTTATTTACTGCAGTCCAATGGGCAACAACAGGACTTTGCTGAAAACGACTACTCATGCTTAAAGCATACAAGGCGTCAGGTCTAGTGCACAACATAGCGTGCATTATAGAACCAATCTCTGAAGCATATAGAATTGCTTGCATGTGCTCAGTTTCAATGTTCTTGCCGGAGATTGTGATTTGGTCAACACGGTTCCTTTAGCAATGGGAACACCTCCTTTCTTGAAGTTATCCGTTGAGAAGTGTGTCATTACTTTGTCTATGTATGTACTTTGACTTAGCCCTAGAAGCTGCTTAGATCTATATCAATAGATCTTGATTCTTAGAATATAAGCAGCTTCACCAAGATCTTTCATTGCGAAACAAGATCCCAGCTATTGCTTAACTTCTTTAAGCATAGGAAACAATGATCAGTATATCATCTAGATACAGGATGTGGAATGATATAGTGCTCCCACTAGCCTTTTTGTAAACACAAGGCTCATCTTCATTTTTGATAAAACCGAACTCTTTAATTTTCTAATCAAAATAAAGAATCCAGCAGTGAGACGCTTGTTTGAGTCCATAAATGGACTTATTAAGTTTGCACACCCTATTAGGATATTTGGGATCGACAAAACCTTTAGGCTGAACCAAATGGACATCTTCAGAAAGGTGTCCATTAAGAAAAGCGGTTTGACATCCGTTTGCCATATTTCGTAGTTATAATGCGCGGCTATGAAAAGTAATATCCTTATTGATTTAGTCATAGCGATGGGTGAGAAGGTTTCATCATAGTCAATACCCTGAGTTTGAGTAAAACCTTTCGCGAATAGCCGTGCTTTATAAGTTTGCACATTTCCATGCATGTCGGTTTTCTTCTTGAAAATCCACTTGCTCCCTACTGCCCGACACTTGGGGGTAGCTCAACCAAGTTCCAGACTTGATTGTCACGCCTAGATTGCATCTCGGCGTTCATGGCTTCTTGCCAATTCTCACATTCCATGCATGTCGGTTTTCCTTTTGAAAATTCACTTGCTCCCTACTGTCCGACCTTCGGGTGGTAGCTAAACCCCGTTCCAAGCTTGATTTTCATGCTTAGATTGCATCTTGGCGTTCATGACTTCTTGCCAATTCTCATATTCCAGATCTAAGACGGAAGATTTTTAGTTAGTAGGTTCGTCATTTGCCTCTGCTACTAATCGGACTTCGGGACCATCTAGATGCCATAGGTATCTATTTAGTTATTTTTGATTCCTAATACTTTTGCAAACCCTCGTGTTCATATCTGATGTATCAACAACAACATCTTGTTGATCAGGCGTTCCAACTTCCTTAGCTGTTGTTTGTGGTTCTTGAATTTCTTCAAGATCGACAATATTATTTCGAGTTCCTCGATCGAGAATCTCCATTTAAAGGAAGTGACCCTTCCTTTTGATAGAAATCGAATTTGTATCAGGATGGAAAAAATAATACCCGCTTTGGTTATAGTATCCGACGAAAACAACTTTTACGCCGCAAGGATCGAGCTTGTCATCAAAATCACTGGTGACATACGCATCACATCCCCATACTCTAAGGTAAGACAAATTGGGTTTACGCCCATGCCATATCTCATATGAGGTTTTGTTTACGTTTTTAGTTGGAGCCAGATTGACAATGTGGGTGGTGATCATAAGGGCAAAGCTCCAAAAGGAGTGAGGCAAGTCAGTTCTACACATCATCGATCGGACCATGTTTAGCAATTCCTCGCTCACGCCATTATGTTGGGGTGTTTCGGGTGGTGTAAGCTACGAAACAATTCCACGCTTTTTCAGATGATTGATGAACTCCGAGCGGAGATACTCTCCACCTCGATCTGATCAAAGCATTTTAATTGTTTTTCCAAATTGGTTTTCCACTTCAATTTGAAACTCTTTGAACTTTAAAGTTCCATGCTTGTGTTTCATAATTTAAACATAAGCATATCGACTGCAATCTTCAATAAAATAAACAAAGTATCTTTCATGATTTCTAAACATGGTTCAGAAAGGGACGCAGACATCTGTATGTATGTGTCTTAGCAGATCCTTTGCTTGTACACTTTTATGAGTGAAGGAGTCTTTGGCGAGTTTACCAACTAAGCAAGACTCACAGTCGTCAAAAGAGTCCGGTTATGTGGATCCAAGAATCCCTTCGGATTGAAGTCTTTTAACTTGAGCCTTGCTTATATGACCAAGGCAGCAATGCCGTAGAAATGTATCATTGATGCTAGATCTAAACGTTTTGAAAGATTATATACATTCTTGTCTATTTGAACAAAAATCTCATAAACACCATTTCAAGGTTTACCCTAAAAATAAAAGACATCATTCAAGTAAGCAGAAATAACAATATCATTAAAAGCGTACTTAAATCCTTGTTGAAAAAGTAAGGAAACTGAAACAATGTTTCTGGTCGAACCAGGTGCAAGCAAACAGTTATTTAATGTAACTACAAGGCCAGATGGATACACAAAACGATATGTGGCAGTTGCAAAAACCGGGACTCTCTTCCCATCACCAACGATGAGCTCCATGTCACCTTGTTTCAGCTTCTTCTAGTTTCAGGTTCCTACAAGACATTAACGACGTGATATCCATATCCGGTATCAAATACCCATGTGTTGCTAGAAACAGTGAAAAGTTCAATAACAT
Organism: Bidens hawaiensis; assembly: GCF_021521415.1. NCBI lineage: Eukaryota > Viridiplantae > Streptophyta > Magnoliopsida > Asterales > Asteraceae > Bidens > Bidens hawaiensis. Next base: position 87,448 of record NW_027492339.1, read on the forward strand.
AAATAAAAATACCTTTAGAGGAGCTTTCACCATTGGTCCTCTGTTTCTTCAGCCCAGCAAGATAGTCAGGACAGTTACGTTTCCAGTGTCCCATTTTGTTGCATTTGCAGGCGCTCCTTAGGAGGCGGCGGTGATATATTTGCAATATTCTTGTTAGTGTTGTTGGCATGCTTGACAACAACAACAACCTTCTTCTTGTCTTTATCGTTATAACCCTAGTTCTTGGGGTTAAGCTTCTTGACACCAGTAGATCGAACCATTAGAACTTGATTAGTTTTATTTGGAATATCATCTAACCATTTTGAGCATACCATGAAGCTCCGGCACTGTCCTCACCAAGGCATTCATATTAAAATTCATTACGAACTGGTCGTAAAAGCTGGGGAGAGAGTTCAAAATGAAATCCGCTGCCATTTCATCCAACAGGGGGTAATCAAGTTTCTTCAACTAGTCAATGTACCCTTTCATTTTGATGACATGCGCACTAACAAAGAATCTAATTAGCTGCTTCATGGTGTTGAATTGTTCTTGACGGGCTTGTTTTTGATACATGCCCTTGATTTGCTCAAGCATCTCATAGACACCAAAATCTTCCAAGCCTTTAGAAAGCTCGGAGGATATGGTGGCTAGCATAATGTAGGCGACTTTAGTAGAGTCGCCTTTATGCCTTTCAAGAACTTTTCTTGCAGCAGCTGTATTGTTTTCAGGCTCTTCTGGAACTAGTCCATCGAGAACATAAAGCTTATTTGCCATTATGAGAACTCAATTGCGGTGTCATTGATGAAATTTGGTACCATTCAGTTTTTCTTTCTCAAAATTGGTCTTGAGGGTGAATGAGGTGTTATTTTCAGTTGACATATGCTAAATAAACAAAAGTAATCTAATTAGTATTTTTGATTATAATCTTTTATTAATGACCCAGTAACATAAATAAATAGGGACTTGAGAATCTGACTTCCAGTTAGTAATGGAAGCTGTAGCACACAACATTAGTAAGTGGTTAGGCTGATTGACAATGATTGCTCATTGTGAATAAAGCATAACTTTCAGATATGAGGCCTATTAAGACAAAATTTGTCTAATTAGATACGTTTAGCCTCATCTATGCCCACCCTAGTTTTCGGACGGTTGTGGCACGTAACAGGAGAATAAAGTAATAGTCGCCCTAGTATATGTGTATGTGGAAGGGTCGGATGTGTCAACGAAACGCTTGCACCTTAGAGGGATAGACTAGAAATCAAGTGCAATGTTGTAGCTCCAAACACTTGAAGTTTTGTAGGCTATTGATTTTAAAATTGGGAATAATTTTAAAATTTACCGAATAGAGTAAAAGTTCAGTTTTACTGTATTAATCGGGACAACATGATAAACCCTTTCATCTCTCGGGACACTTAGTTTTAGATAACCTATTAAAACTAAGTTTTTCGCGATGTTGATAAACAATTTTAAGTTAATATTAAATTATTAAGTTATTAGTATTTGGATAATCAAATTTAGTTTAATTTTACAAAAACATAATTGGTTAATAAATGTATTTTAAAATATTTGGTATTAGGTTGGTGATGTTAAAATATTACAAGCAACCACAATAGCAAATAGGAATATGTAAATCTTAAATGGCCAAGATAAATGATTGATTTTGCTAGAGCCTATTAGCAAGATCAATCGGGTCAATGGGTCACAACACAAAAACAACCACAAGGATGGACTCTTGGTGCATCTCGACATCTTTAGCATCTTCCACTAACTTAAGGAACTCCATATCCTCGTCCTCGATTTTTCCTTCGGGCCTTTCTCATTACAATATTCAACCAATACATATAATGAAAACAAACCATAAAATAAAAACCGAAAATACAACTTTTGAACCATTCATATGGCCAAAACCAAAAAAAATCAACCAAGCAGACAAGGTCGGGCCATATTTACATATTCAACAAAATAAACAAGATCGTGCAATCCTTTTGGTCAAATAAATTAAACAAAAGCTTGACCTAACCAGCATTGCCCTAAAATTTTACCTAAATCAAAAACTTCAACAACCTTGAAGTTTGTGATGTAGAACCAGTCAAAATATCGGATTCGACTCGTATGTTGTAACCAAGGCTCTGATACCACTATTGGGTTCCAGTGGTGATCAATCAAAGGTGTAACAATTAAAACCGGTTTCAATCAAAGTTTCATAATTATTAATCTCGTTAATTATTATCAACTCAGCGCAATAAATAAACGAGTAATCATCACTTTTATGAACCTTACAGGATCGGTTACAAACAATACGAGTACATATCAAAACAACCAAATTAAATACAAATTAAAACCAACAATATTTAATTTTACCTCGGTTAATGATTAAACGGTTGAGACACCGAGGGATAACGAGCTTCGCTAGGTGACTATTTTAAACGAGACCCGGTGGTGGCGATGCGTGGAGGCAGCCGACAGTAGCGGTGGTTAGCGGCAGCGACTGTTCTGGCAGGCAGGAGGGAGGTGGCCAGCGGCGGTGGTAGAGGGAGAGAAGAGATGGTGAGCTTTTGGTGGCTAGGTTAATATCTTGTACCATTACCAACTAATGATTAGGTTAACTAATATATTAGTTAATCCTAACCGGGCCACCAAGCCCATCTCCAATTCCAAAGCCTGGTCCACGAATATTACTATCTCTTTATTATAGTCAATACCAGTTAACTAACTTAAGCGTGCTTGATGTTCGCTACCCAATGTGTAACTCTTATGGATCATAACTTTGTCGGCCACGCTGACTTAACCGAACCAGTCCACAATATCCAACAGATGAGAGTATTGCTTAGCACAATCTCTAAGTTTTACTTTTTTTCTTTGTTTTTTTAACGGCTGATACACAATCTTTGTAATCACACTCCTAAAGATGCATCACTTTCCATTACTAAACTCGAATTCTCAGCCTCAAATATAGAAACACTATTTAACACTCCTTCGTACCATTAGGCTTAAAGTCCTTTGGTACACTTTCTAACAAAGTAGATTTTTCATTCTTAATTCTTCCAAAGTTCAACCTTTCTTATATTAACACTGACAAGGAGGTGAAGTTATGCAAACACAAATGAAATTGAATATATGACCGCACATACAATTGCTCATTTCTATAATGTCACTTCAAGACTACTTCGATTCCAAATCCTCGACTTTAGGTTGTGGTCACATGCTCTTTCAATTAAAAAAAAAAATTCAAAAACATGGTTACATCTAGTCACTAAGCTTCTTTCCTAGGTTATTTGATAAATTAGCTAATTTTGAACAAAACGATAATGAGCAATCACAACCCACAAATCTTACTACTAGAGAGCTTAACATAAGGTTGAACAAAACTACACATTTCTTATCCGACAAGTTGTTAAAAAGGAGATCAACGTTTAGAACATCAATAATACATCATCATTTATAAAGTCGACTTGTTGTCTAATCTTTATATTGAATGGTTGTAAATTATTAAAGTTGGCCCTTTACAAACCTCTGCGTCAGCATGTTATAAACAATCTAGATCATTCATTTTAACGTCAGTATCACAAGCTTTAGTTCTAAAGTCACTGCTATTTTGCGCGTATGAGATTGATTCAGTTTATTAAAGCATGTAATCTATATCTTCTAACATGCACGAATTATAACTTAATCTTAAACCCCATTTTGATCTCATTTCGTAAATTCAACTATAGTAAAATAGTTGATTATACAAAATTATTAAGTAGTTGATCGAAATCCATCTATGTTCATTAAATCCAAGGATTAGATTGGCTTAAAGGTTAACTCCGCGCGCGTACGTGTTTGTTCCAAGGTTAAAGTATGTGTTTGTTTCTTAATCTTGTAAAGATGTATTGCGTTAAGTTAGTTAATAATTTGTTGTAACATATCCTATATCGAGTCATCTAAGTTATAAACAATCTACTATCTCATGTAATCATGACCATTTAATAACATTTGCTCATTGAAATATGGAAATAGGTAAGAGATACACCTTTAAAATGTAGTGATTGAAACTCACAATTTATGTCTTTAATTTCCATTAAAGATTAACTAGGAAAATTCCCACATTTTTACTAACTTGGTACAAATTTCACTTGCACGAAGATAGGAGGCTTTGTATGAAATTTGCATTATATGTTTTGTGCCAGATGGTTAAAACAATTTTCAGTTGCAAGGAATTGATTAGATTGGATACAAAAATAGTCTTAATACGCTTTAAAGGTTTTAAGACCTAATTCATTGAATTGTGATAGAAGAGATCATATGATATTGTTAATAATATCAGGGTTAGGTTAAAATGCAAAGTAAACAACAAATATAAATGTATGAAGCAGGGTCGGCTCAACGGCTTATAGGCCTAAAGCTAACTAAATTGTTGGGGCCTATTTCAAAAACTATTATATATAAACCCTTCTCAATTACTCGAGCTTTAGACCAACAATAAAGATTCTTTTAGGCTTCTTGTTTTTGTTTGTTTAATCTTTTAGATTGACCTTATTCATACTTTCAAAGTTCTATTTTACATTATAATTCAAAAGTTGCAAACAATTCACAAAGACCTGATCTCAGTAGCAAACAATTCACATAATTTAAGTATAAAAATTGGGAACAATAATCAAAATTCACAAATTGCAAACGTAATCAAAATAGGAAGATTAATTAGGGCTTATTAGTGTACCTTAAAGCTTCAAAATAGGTTCAACAGAACTAGAATTAAGCCGACAAGCCTTCAAATCAAACTAATCAAATTAAGAATTAGGGCTCTAACAGAAACAAGATGAATCAAATTTATCGATTATTAAACTCGGAATCAAGCCGCCTTCGAAGAATTGATGTTCCACCTTCCCACATTCAGTTAATCATTTTGAAAGAAGATTGAAGTAAGAGATTTCGATTTTGAATTTCATATAGACTCAGAACTAGGGCCATTCAGAAAAAGTAAAAAAAAATAAAGAAAGATTCAGAATTTCCATATGTATTGCCGCTTCGATTCCTTGAGTTTGCCATCGTTGCTTGTAGTTAAGGCCTCCTTCAGTCCTTCATGTGAGTAGTTTCCCATTTTATCACCTCTTCTTCTAAATATAATATGGAGCATGAACCTGTTTAGTTATGTTATAACCCATGACCTGGTTTATCTTCAAATACAACCATCTTTATATGAAGATAACACTTTGTAAAATTTTGAAAAATAAATTATTGTGTGATACAAGTCTCGAACCCAAGACCTCATGTTTCAAACTAAAGATGTTTACCAACTCTACTTAAGTAGTTACTGTGTTGGATTTCTTGACTTATAAATTATATGTTGTTAATTCACTTATAATTAATACTAGAAAATCATTAAACAATTAAGTTAACATCCAATGTTGTATTCAAAGAGGCTTTTAGAGATTTGTTATCATGTATATTACTAAATTTAACTTTTTTGTTGTTTTTAACCACCCGTGTATCACACGGGCTCTATCCTAGTTAATTACCAATTTAAAAAAGCCCACTTATGAATATGAAAGCCCATACTGTATAACCCTTGGTTTAGCCTTCTAAGACCAGAGGCCTAAGCCCATGCCTTATTTAGCTGGTCCTTGGGCCGGGCCTGGTGAGAAGTATTCTAGTCAATTGATATTATATTTGAATGGTTGTGATTAATTTGAGAATTAAAAATGATGGAGAGGCCATATATGAAATAGTCCATATTGTTAACTCTCTCTCTTTACATACAATACACATGTTAATTTCCCCATCATTTTTACACGTTCATAAATTATTCATATGACAACTTTTTAAAAAAAATCACCATAATAACAAGTGGTTTTTATCTTTAATATGAGTACCACATTAATGTATAAAAAAAAATAGTGGGTTGTTATACATTGTGTTATTGGTTTGTCATTGTGTTTTTTAATTGAGGTTTCTACATTATGTTATAGGTTATGGTTATTGTGTTTTTCAATCGTTACACATATAAAAGATAAAATTTTAAAACAAAATGTACGTCATTGTGTCGTTATGCTCATCATTTTGTCTATTGTTCATTATTGCGTCTTTCTACTCATAATTTTGTTTTAATCATTGTGTATTATGTAATTACCATTGCGTTTTGTGTTTCAGATCATTGTGTAATATGTATTCACTATTGTGTTTATGTTTTATGTTATTGTGTAATATGCATTAATCATTGTATTTTATACCTTTATATGTATTATATATAGCTGTTATTTTATCATTATATATACATATTAGAATTGCATAACGGCGTTATTTTATTATTACAATTTTCAGATTTCATCATTAAAAAAACACACGTAATGATAAGCATAAAGACACAATGATAAATAGAGAGACACCATGATGAACATAAGACATAATAAAAAACATAAAGACACAATGTTATAATTATTTTTTTTATTTTTATAAAACAAAGTCATACTCATATTAAAGATAAAAAATGTTTGTTATTATGGTGTGCTTTTAAAAAAAAATGTCAAACAAAAAAATTATAGACGTTTTAAAATGATAGAGGAATTGATATTTGTCTGACATAACTTCTTACTTGAAATAAGCTTGTGTATGCTATGTAGCTGAAATCTTGACATGTTATTTCAAGTTAACTTTCAATTTAAACTTGAAGTTCTTAAAATGAATGAATGAATATGTTGAGTGATGGCCAAAAGTTTATAGTACGGATTTAAAGACTAGAAAGTTTATCAAACTAGGATTCGATGGCTTTCCGTCAAAACTGAATATTAGAGCGAATATATCATTATCGTGTCTAGTATATTATTTGATTAAGCTTTCTATATTATTATCTTTATTGTATATCTAATTTACATATAGTTCATTAATAATGCATGCCAGCTCAGGCGGTTTTGATTATTATACATTGTATTAAAGCCTTTGATTTCAAACATATGATTTTGGAGTTAGAGGTCTCTTTAGAAGCAACCTCTCTATACTTCGGGATAGAGGTACGGTTTGTCTAGATCCCACACTTCCATACTTGCTAATAATTATACATTGATGGAATTATACTGAGTATGATTGTTATTGTATCAAAGCCTTAAGGTTCATGTTTTCTTCTTTATATTTTTCTACTTCTCGTCCTACCCGTGGGGGATGCATGCTTAACACACACACACACGCACATCAGATTCTCTTTACTTTTTTCATGTCGAGCCGCAACCGCCTTACCACGGTGCAACCACCGATCTTATTTGATCACCTAACCAATCATCGATTCTTGAGATGATAGCCGATAATTTGTTTTCACACATTTTCTATCCAGTATAAGGTTTGATTTCCTCCCACTTTGACAACGGAGGAATATTGGAGAGAATATCACTAGAGTTTATTAATATGTTATTACCATGTTTAGAAGATACTATTTGATTAGGTTTTCTATATAATCATTTTATTGTATCTCTACATATATACTTGATTAATAATACATAATACCACACAAGGTTTTCCTTATTTATAATTTTTAATAAAAAGATACAAATTTTACCACTTGTTACTTTCACGTTAAACCTCATCCTTTTTAATTTAGTTTGTAGTAGTAATAATAATAATAATAATAATAATAAGATTTATAATTCCTAAAATTTATGCTTAAAACTATTAATTTAATATTTACTTCCAATTTTTTTTATAAATATTTAAAATTGTAATTATCTCTTATTTAATAAAAAAACGTTATTCAAAATATATGCATTTACTGAAATTTAAATTTAAGATTTGAACTTTATTACGTTTGTATATTCATCAAATTTTGCTATATATAAAAATAAACATAATATTGTTTCGTAACTCTCATACAAGTTAGTACACATAATAATTCAGATTGAACAAATCTTTACTCGGTAAACAGTATATATATCGGGTGTCATATACAAATTTAAAATTTCATTACTAGCATTCTGCGCAGTCAGGTTTTTGAGGTCTAATTAAATCAATGACAAAATGTATTTACGATTTAATTTATCTTATGATAGATTCAATTAATAATTATACTACTATGAATTAAAACATTCGTTGTTTATAACTTTTCTAAGAAAATGGATTGATACAAATTAAGTGTATCTTCTTCATTTTCGTTTTATTTAATTTGTGTTAAAAATTGAAAACCCTTCAGAAAATAAAATTGTGTTATTTATTTTAAAATGTTGTAAAGACCATTATATAACGACTATTTATTAATAATGTTTGATATGTTTATTGTTTATTACATATCGATTTTTTTATTAAATATTATATTTTCATAAATTATCTATGTAGTACTCGAGTCTCAAACTAATCATACATATATTGATATTCCAAGTTTATATACGTTATGTATGGAATAAAAAGTTTTTCATAACTACCAAACTTTTGTAACACGTTCAATCTTGATTTTTGAGGTGGGACATTGAAATGTTGATTTTGTAGAAGTAAGTATGCCAGATATTTTAGCATTGAAATCCTAACGTTTATTTATGACGTTATATGATACCTTATGGATACGTCACTAAGATTGCATTATTCAAAATTGTCAAGCTACCTAGCGGTCCTATTGGTTCAACTTTCTTTTTTTTGCTTCACATCGCGGCATATTGCTTCAACTAACTTGCCAAATGATTGCTCCATTTATTTGTGGACTTTTATTAATTAACTTTTATTAAAAATCGTCCTTATGGTATGAGAGAAATTTTACCCTTCGAATTTTACAGCTTCAGTTACAAAATTGTTTATGCGAGGAATGTAATTTAATTCTATTTCATGGAAGAGCTTGTTGAGCATATGTTATTTAAAACTTGGGTAACTAGAACATGACTTGAGGATTTAAGTGCCCTCTACAAGCAAAAAAAAATATCCTCAGGCCCAAATGACATACCGTAATAGCTAACGATGATTCGTGAAGCTTGTTTAGTATTCTTGATAGCAAATTAAATCATAATACCAACTTTTAATATGCTCTTCAACAGACGTTCTCGTTTCTTATATTAAATACCAGCTTAAGACTTTCTCACTTATTCATCTCATTTTTTTAAACGCTTTTTAGCACTATATAGTTGTTTGGGATGCATAATGTTTGGAAATCCAAATTCAAAAGTCAACCATTAATAATTACTCAATTATAACAATTCAAACATTCAACAAACCAAAACTAATTTAGGGCTCAACAAAACACCCAATTCTTACAATTAACAAATAAATATTAATCAATTAGGGCTCAAGAAAACACTAAATTCTAACAACTATCAATTGGGGCTAAATTATAAGAATCAAATAAGTAGAAGAATAAACAAAGAAAGCAGGCCGTAGTGGAGTGGGTGGCTAATGCAGCGTGCCTAGTGGTCGACGGTCATCGACTGCTGTGATCGATGGTGTTGGTCGATGAATCGTGGAGGACACGGTGGTATGCCGTTGTATTTTTGTTTCTTTTTTTCTTAATGTATTTTTATTATAATGTAATTACTATTAAGGCTTATGACTCGATTTTTTTTATTTGGGCCCAACCAGTAAGCTATGAGCAGGGGGCATTCCCAATAATCAATAAATTTCTTGGGTCAAAGGCAAGAAATAAATCAACCTTAAGTAAAAGTTTTTTTTTTATTATTATTTGATTTAAATAATTAAATTTTAAATGAGCCTGTTGTGTTATGATTTGGGTTGCACGAAATTTGTTTATTATAAAAATGAGTTTTAATGAATTAAGGAATTGAGTTTAGACATTAAGAATGCATATTTTATATATACATCTACACACACACACATGCACATGTGTAACATTCGTTACTTTTCAAACCCGAAAACCCGATCCATTTTCTAATTTTTGGTTCGGTTTATAAAGATATATATATATATATATATTTATAATGTTCTCAAGCTACGTTTCATGTGACATTCATTGATGTTTATTTGAATTTGAATTTGCATTTGCATTTGTTAAACTGAATCGTTTTGACATTTCAAAATATCCGTGTCCATCGTTTACCGTTAATATAATATTCATGATAAATTACAGTTATCGTTTGTTCGTTTATTATTTATTTAGTTCAATTAACGAACTTCCAAGATTCAAAGTTCTTATTTAAACGAATTCCCGAACTAAACGGGTTTAACTTGAAATTTATCCAAGTTTACTAATTTTTTCCCTTTATAAATCATTCAAGTTAAAGGTTTCAATTTAAAAACTTAAGTTTAATTTTGAATTAAATATAAACTGAAAGTTGAGGGTTCAAAATGCAACATATTCAAATTATAATATAATAATATTAAAATAAGTTCAACCCAGTCCAGATCCCCCCCCCCCCCCTCTCTTATGCAATTTTCCGGCAGAGTAAAATTCGGCGACGGTGGCATCACCGGCAAGCCAAATTTGCGTCATTAAACTCGTCTTTGACCCATTTGATTCCTGTAACGACTCTAGACCATGCTATTCATCGATAAACTACACTCTAATTACGTTATAACGGCTCCTAATCCTTCAATTAAACCCGCGACCCGGAATTTAAGCAAAATCGCAATAATGAGGATTAAACACAATATGCTTCGATTGACACTATAAATAGGACCTAATCCCATAACTAAACTTGTACTAATCATCAAAATAACATATAATAATTTCTGTAATCGAATTAATCCTTCAAAGTCTAACTCCGGCCAAGCCTCGGTTTGCCTTTAAATAGGAATATTTACAGGTAATTTTTATATGCATTTGATTAGTTTTGAGCCGATAAACGAAAGCCCTAACCTTAATTGATTAAACATGGAACCGCATTATCAAATTGAAATTGGGTTATTAGGATGAAGATGATGATCTTGATATACCGGTTATTATCAATTATTTCCAACTTTAAACTGAATATTGCTTTGGCTCAACTGGTTAGACGCTGGTTATAATACACACGAGACCCGAGTTCGAAACTCGGTCAAGTCCATGTCTTTAACAGATATCATCTTTTAACAGATATCATCTCTAGGCCAACTGGTTGGCACTCTGAACTTATAACGTGAAGAACCGGGTCAGAACCATATTTTTTTAATAAAATTATTTAATTTATTATTCTTTACTAATTAATTAATTTTAATCATTAAAAAATCATAGTAAAATCACAAAAACCATTTTAAATTAAATTAAAATTGTAAAAATTAAGTATAAAATATATTTCACCATTTTCGCTTAAAAACCAAACTTCCACTCTTGTAAAACGTTAATTAAAAATCGCTAAAACCCCATATCGTAACGTTTAAAATATTAAAAACTCATTTCCATTAACACGTTAAAAATATTTTCCAACTTGTAATTATTAATTCAAGAATCCCGAACATGTTAACTTTGCGTCTTTGTCAATAACTAATAATATTATATTATTAATCGCGTTTCCGTTAAAACATAAATATTAATATAAAAATCAAAATCTATAAAACTAATAAAATAATTCCTAAACTTTCAATATAAGCTTATACAATATTTAACCCCGTTAGATTACCGTTTGAGTCTCGTATTTATTTATCGTAGTTAGTGTGAATTGCTCTTTTGGACTTTTGTGACGCTTTCGGTTCCTTTGCCATTCTCAATCTTTTCGGCGATTTCGGATTTCTTTATCACATCAATTTATAAGGTGAGTTTTCATAACCCCTTTTTACTTTTACACGTTTTGGGGTGTAGCACGTCCAAACTTGGTTTTCTCGTGTCAAACTAAAATTCACATGCATGTCTTGTATGTATTTGTTTTGTATCATATTGATTGTAAACTGTGTGATTATGTGCTAGTTGTTTACTGTTTTTGTTGGTGGATACACATACTCATAGTGGGAGGGTCCGACGTGATGTACCTGCGCCGCTCATTTGTTTATGGCGGTATCATACACATACTCATAGTAGGAGGGTCCGACGGGACGTACCTGCGCCGTCCATTTGTAAATGACGGTATCATTATCATTATTCTATACTCCAGGTAGCTCGGCTAACGGGGGTTCCTTAGTAGATTTGACTTATGTCAAGCGAACGGGAATATCATGTATTTACTTTTCTTTTGCTTTATGATTGAGACGATACATTTTATTTGTGAATTTTTACACTTTTCATGTTATATATACAAAACTTTATGAATTCTCACCAACATTATTGTTGACAAAATATATTATTTTAAGCGTGTTGCAGGTTGAAGTTTAAGGATTGAAGACTAGAGTAGTTGAACCATTAGGTTACTAGAAACGAAATTCAAAGTTTATTGTATTATTATTTGATTGTGTATTTGTGATGTATTGAAATGAAATAAATATAATTATTGTCGCCTCAATAGCGTTACGAGTTTATGAGTTATCTGTACGTCACACCCGAGCGTATTCCTCTTTAGCTGGGGTGTTACAGCATGTACGCGCGCACACGCACACACATATATATAGTGTCAGTTTCAAAAGATAAACACAAAAAAGTGAGTAACTAAAGGAATCATGTCTTTTTACATGTAAAAAATGATAAAAAAAAAATATATTTTTACATGTAAAAAACATATTTTTACATAATCTTATTAGAGCTTTTACATATAAACACATGTATAAGTAGTTTTTATATATAAAAAAGTTTTTTTAAAAAAAACCAGCTAAAAAATATATTTTACAAAATTAAAATTTTTTATTATAATGTCTTCTACATGTATTTATAAGCAAAAGATCAAAAAAAAAGTTTATTCTAAAACTAATTTTTTACGTGTGAAATCGAGCTGGGATTACTCTATAAAATAGTAACCAAGTTTTGAAATTATTCCAATCAGGTCACTTATAAATTATTTTGTTCTAATTAGGTCACTAAAGTCTTCTTTTTGTTCCAATCCTAGATATTTTATCTGTATAACAGGTTGTCTAGGTTTTTTTTTTAAATATTTCAATATTGCAAAATATATTTTTTTAAAAATTTAATAAAAATTGAGAAAAACTGCAACAAAAAAAAGACCCTGAAAAATTGCGAAAAATTACAATATAATTAATATGCTCCTATTTTTTTAATTTTATTTTTGTATCGAAGCAATTAATAATTATACTATTAAATATTTTAATGTCACCCAATTGTCTTTTTGAAATTTTTCTAAAAAAATGGTGGTTTCTTATAAAAAACACCGTAACTTAAATTTTTCTACTTTTTTTTTCCATTTTTCGCAATTTAAAAATTATTTTCTCAATTTTTACTAATTTTAAAAAAAATATTTTGCAATGTCAAAACTATTAAAAAAAAAATTTTAAACACTAGATAACCTGATATCCAGGTAAAATATCTAGGATTGGAACAAAATATTTTATGAGTGACATAATCGGAACAATTTCAAAATTTTGTTACTATTTTATAGAGTAATTCTCATTTTTTACCTGTAAATGCATGGTTCCCTATTTCCCTACTTATTTTAAGTACCTCATTGAACTCTCTTATATATATACATACATATATAGATACACACACACACACATATATATATAGGGTGAGGATCCTAAGAGAACATTTTGAAATTGAGAACTTTGAGAACCATTTTGGATCACAAAAAAACTCTTTCAAAAAAATATTAAAAATACTATAAATCAAAGAAAACCGAAAATTTTAAAAAAGTAAAGAAAACACAAAACGTTTATTTAGCATCCCAGTTTCATAAAAAAATCTTAGTTTTGCTAAATTATACATATATGTATATTATTATTTAATCTCCAGTTACATAACATGTATCTTAATTATAGATATGTGTATAATAATAACATGTATATATGCATATATGTATATACGTGTTTATAGGTATTATAAATATATGTATAATTTAGCAAAACCGAGATTTTTTTATGAAACAAGGATGCTAGATAACGTTTTAGTTATTTTACTTTTTCTTATTTTCGCATTTTTTTTGGTTTTTATAAATTTTTTTATTATTTTTTTATTTTTTCTTGAAAGGTTTTTTTGTTGTTCAAAATGGTTTTCAAAATTCTTAATTTTCAAATAATTCTCACACGATCCTAATTATATATATATATATATATATATATATATATATGAGAAGAATCAAGATAAAGCTACTCCTTAAAAAGAAAAGTTAAAAACTCATAAAGAAATGTTTTCGGTAAAAATAATTGTTTTCAATTTTTTTTAATCCTTTTTATATATTGTAATTCTTCACCAGAATAAAAATAAAAATAAATAAATAAAAAAAAAAGCCGATATAGTGCAAATATGCAATAATGTTGTATTTTATATGTGCAATAATATGTATTGTATATGTTCAATAGTGTTTATTTGCATATATTTAATAGGGTGTATTGTATATGTGCAGTGTGTATTGTATATGTGCAATAGTGTGTATCATATATTGCAAAATATTAAAAAAATAAATAAAGTCGATGTAGTGCATATGTGTAGTAGTGTTGTATTACATATATGCAATAGTGTGTATTCGATATGTGCAATAATCTTATACTGCATATATACAATAATGTGTACCAAATATGTGTAATAGTATTGTATTCTATGCAATACAACACACTCTTGCATATATGCTATGTACACTATTACATATATACATTACAGTTACGAGGTTTTTCTTTGAATAATATTAACATATAAGAAGAATGAAAGAGAGAAAAACTAAAAAATATTTTTTTTAAAAAGGTTAAAAATAATTTTTAGGAGTTTTCAAGTTTTCTCTATTTAAGATGAGTTTTCTCTTGATGTCACCCTATAAATATATACTGTGTCCTTGAAAATATTGTGCCTAAGCCGAATGTCTGGTTTACCTATACAACTATATTTGTGCCGACTATGTGTGTAAACATAGACAATCGACTATAACATTAGCAATACAAACATCATTAAGATCAGGTGTAGATGCCCCCTATGGGGGCGATTTGCGTGACGTGACGACACATCATCATAAGGGCGTTTTACAACAATATGATATAGTGGATGAAGCCCATTCCAAGCATTATTATTATTATTATTATTATTATTATTATTTTATAATAACTATACCTACTAAAGCCAACCCACCAATCATTGACCCCCCCCTCCCCAACAATCCGACGCTGTGTGGGAGGCGCCCCCACCCTTATTTCCACCTAAGGCGCCGGGGGGGACAGTGCTCCTCAATGCTTTTGGGACGTTTTGGGTGGATATGATGCCAACTACGCACAGTCTAATAAATATATGTTTATTCTTTAATCTATTATCTACAAATATAATCATACATTCATGTTATGACCGTCTTTTAATTTTTATAACCAAATTATTTGTTAGGAAAATTGGTTTTTATTGGTCCCAACTATTTCATTTTTGTCGGCGCTGGTCCCAACTTTCATTTTGGCTGGCAACGGTCTCAACTTTAACATTCGTTTCTTCCACCAGTCCACGACTAACGGAGTACTAACTCCATTATGTTTTTGCTGATGTGTCCATCTGAGTTGTCAAAAAAATGTGACGTGGCAGCCACCTCCCCACACCACCATCCCACCGCCACTCCCGCCACCCCCCACCATCACCGCCCAACGCCGCATCGGCATCGTTGTCGACCTTTCCGACGAGTCCGCCTTCGCCGTCAAATGGGTCGTCGACTTCTCCGACCTCTCCGACGAGTCCGCCGACGAGTTCGAACATGAGAATGTGTTTATGAAGGCGTCGTAGAGAACGGAGGTGGGTCTGACGTGGGTTAAGATGAAGGCGTCGCCGGGACGGAGGTACTGGTTGACGGCCCATTTGACGGCGAAGGCAGACGGCGTCGCTGGGACGGAGGTACTGGTTGACGGCCCATTTGACGGCGAAGGCGGACTCGTCGGAGAGGTCGACAGCGATGTCGATGCGACGTTGGGCGGTGGTGGTGGGGGGTGGCGGGGAGTGGCGGTGGGACGGTGGTGTGGGGAGGTGGTTGCCACGTCACATTTTTTTGACAACTCAGATGGACACATCAGCAAAAACATAACAGAATTAGTATTCCGTTAGTCGCGGACTGGTGGAAGAAACGAATGTTAAAGTTGGGACCGTTACCAGCCAAAATGAAAGTTGGGACCATCGCCGACAAAAATGAAATAGTTGGGGTCAATAAAAACCTATTTTCCTATTTATTATAATAAACGACTTACTTTTAGTTCAATAAACTGATTCTTGAACCCCTTTTATTCTTATAATTGACTTATAAAAGTTTAAGTATTATAAGCAACATTGTATAATAATATTTTAATTTTATTAAAGTTCTGATAAAACAAAACAACAATCATACTTAGTAAATCTTACGAATAGCAAAGCTAATACTAGAGTCTATAAATGGTTAGATGTATGCAAACCTTATCTTTATCTCTAAAGATAAAGAGACTGCCTCCAGCCCCTGACTTCAAAACAAACAACATAAAAGTAAAACAAATAATACAAAACTGAAATATTTAAATATTGCACGTATGAGTATTTACAATATAAGTAAAACAATTGCACGTGTGTATTTACAATAAAAGTAAAACAACATTCATGTTTACTCTTCAATTTATCATCTACAAAAAGTGGTGCAGTATTTCTTCACTATTGGGAGACACGACAAACACACTTATTAAATGGGTTTCTAGGGACACCAAACATCTTCCTATACAAGGGGCTATACCTTGCTTGTATAGGTTTCTATATAACCCTATACAATACGTCATACATGGCATATATGGCCCCATATAGTCTTATACCGGATGTATAGAAGGGTGTCCCTAATAGGGCCCTTATTAAAACTTTTGTGTACTTCATCGAGGCAATGCATTTTTTTTAAATACTTAATTGTAGCAATTATTATGGTAGCATTTTGGAGTATAGGGTCATATAGAAGATAAAAAACTAGATTAAATTTAGGGAAAATTTTCAAAATAAGCATATGAAAATAAATTTCTAGTTTTAGGTATCATTATAAAAAATTTCAGAAATAATTATTATAAACTAGTTGTGTCGAGTATTTTGTAGAACCAGGTAAAACTTGTCGCGTATCCTTAAACTAATTGTAACGAGCATGTTCACTAATCATTTACTCATCACGACTAAATAAGTTCCATGCCTCGTAATCAACGCCTATGAGTAATTCATAGGTCCTTTAGTCGTGACGACTAATCTACCCAGTTTACATTCCCTACACGAGTAGTTTATTAGTAGTTAACTCGTCGCGATCAGTTTAACCTTAATCTACTTGTCGCGACTAAAGGACTTCTGAATTACTTGTGGGCGTTGATTACGAGGCATTAAACTTATTTAGTCGTGACGAGTAAATGATTAGTGAACGTGCTCGTTACGGTTAGTTTAAGGATACGTGGCAAGTTCTAATTTGTTTCTACAAACTACTTGTCACGACTAGTTTATAATACGTATTTCTAAAAAATTATGCAAATGATAACTAAAACTAGAAATTTGTTTTTATAAATACTTATTTTGAGAATTTTCCCTTAAATTTAACAATTCTCAAGTTTGTACGGATTTGAATAAACAATTGGGTGAAATTGAATTGTGTAACTTCAGTTTCTGTACTTTAATTCATGTAACATATAGTTGTATTTCAGGCTTCTTATTTATTCAAACTTAGGCTTAATCTGTAGGTCAGCAAACTGAAGATACGGCTTTAGACCCACACTTAATTAAGGCTTTCAAATTATAGAAAAAACATTATATATAGATATATATATAATCGATGGATTTAAAATGAAAATAACCATTGTTTTAGTGGCTAACCGTTTTGTTGTTTAGTGGCAGGTCACAAGTTCCAGACCGGTTATCAACACTTTTTTTTAACACAATTGTTTAGAAAGGATCACAAAATCTTATTTCAATTTAGGCCTCCAACATCATTGAGCCGGCCTTGTTCAAACTGCTCATCGTTAAAACATATTTAAAAAAAAATGCAACCAGTATTATATCTAATCTAATTTAATCTAACTATATATTAAAGCAACATAATTTTTCCACATGCTATCATTCTAGGGCTTCCACATAGGATGCCACATAGATGCCATGTGAGCAGTTTCCTATTTTATTATCTCTTCTTCTAAACACAACATGGAGCATGAACCCGTTTAGTTATGTTATAACTCATAACCCGGTTTCTCTTCTAATACAACCATCTTCATATGAAAATAACACTTTGTAAAATTTTGAAAAACAAATTATTGTGTGATACAAGTCTCGAACCCAAGACCTCATGTTTCAAACTAAAGATGCTTACCAACTCCACTTAAGTAGTACCAGATTAAAATTGAATTATTAATATATCATTTATAAGTCAAGAAAACCAACAAAATAACTACTTAAATAGAGTTGGTAAGCATCTTTAGTTTGAAACATGAGGTTTTGGGTTTGAGACTTGTATCACACAATGATTTGTTTTTCAAAATTTTACAAAGTGTTATTTCATATGAAGATGGTTGTATTTGAAGAGAAACATGGTCATGTGTTATAACATAACTAAATGGGTTCATGCTTCATATTGTGTTTAGAAGAAGAGATGATAAAATAGGAAACTGCCCATATGGCATCTATGTGACAACCTATGTGGAAGCCCTAGAATGACGTTTTATGGAAAAATCATGTTGCTTTAATATATAGTTAGAAGTTAGATACCAAAATATCATTAAACAATTAAGTTAACATCCAATGTTATATTCAAAGATGTTTTTAGAGATTTATGAATTGTAAAATTTTGTTTATCATTATTAATATCATATGAATCTATAACGTATGTTATCATGTACAAAATTTAACTTTAACCATCCGTGTATCACACGGGCTTCTATCCTAGTTAAAATAATAATTGAATGAAAGTATAGATATCGAAAGAGGACAAGAAAAGTTGAATGAAAATATACGTGTGTCTACAGTTAGTCAGTTACCTAGACTTTTGTTCTAACAATCCAGGACACGCAATTCACGCTTTTGGAGATGGGACCTGTAAACGTTGTTTTCATCGTGGAAAATCAAAATTGAATACGTATCTACATTTTATAAGAAAGACGTCACCTTATCTCAAACAATTGATGTCACGTATATGATATCACTCAAATGCTTCTTATTTTATTTATTCATTAACTCTGTGAAGTGGTTGGTGTTTATAGATGTAAACAGGGCGTTGTGTTTGAAAGTGAAAAATGCAAAAGCAGATTTTGCATTATTATATGTTAGTGTGTGTTTTAAGTCCATTTTCTTAAATATATATATGATATACACGTTGCACGTATGCATCTAGTTTAAGTCAAACTTCATTCAAATGAGTGTTCTGTACTTCTAATTTTATTTTCTTCTAAATCATGTTAGAAGAAATCATCGATGTCTATATAGTATATACGCTATAGGTAGAATTGTGAGTACACGTTAATAGGCTATTATTTAATATATATATAATATTACTAGATTTTGTCCTCATATTACGAAGGTTGTTTTACATTAATTCGTTTTTAATATTTATATATATGTATATTTGGATTTTAATTTTATTTATTGTAAGAAAGATAATAATTAATATATTTGAGGTTTGATGATAAAATTGTTTCACAAATAAATGATATGCTATAATCCGGTTTAAAAGCTATCTGGGTTTGGTGATATCTATTACCCATTTATTTTCTTTGTTATAAAATTGTTTCTTAATTATAAATAATATCATCTTTTTAAATAAAATAGGATATTAATTTCTGGTATATCCCTATTTTATAGGATTTTCATATCAAATATTTTATGAGATTAATTTTTAATATAATGAGATGTTATAACCTGTTTAAGAGCTATCTGGGTTTGGTGAGACCTTTACCCGTGAATTCGGGTTAAATGCGTGAGAAACGTTCATTTACAAATAAAGCAATCTGATGGCTTGAGAGAATGGTTGTTTTACATTTTTCGCTTTTTAATATTTATTTTTTGGATTTTAATTTTCTTTATTGTAAGAAAGTTAATAATATAATTAGCGTTTTAGATGAAAGGGTTTCATAAATAAATGATATGTTATAACCCGTTTAAAAGCTATCTGGATTTGGTGACCCATGACCCGCTTATGTTTTTTACTATAAAATTGTTTATTAATTATAAATAATATCTCTTTCTTTTTAAATTGGATATTAAATTTTAGTATATCCCTATTTATAAGATTTTTATAAGATTAATTTTTAATTTAATGAGATGTTATAACTCATTTAAATGCTATCTGGTTTTGGTAAGACCCATACCCATGAATTTGGGTTAAATCAATGAGATGTCTCAATTTAAAAATCAAGCAATCTGGTGGCTTTCATAAAAAGAGGAAGCATCACATCGAGAAACATATGATTTTAGGGGTTTCGTTTATATATATTATAGATAATAGTATGATTTTAAAATTCTTTTAATTAAATATAATTTATTTAGTTTATAAGCGGATCATAAAAAATGCAACTTTTTAAAGCATTCACATCGAGTACTTCGTCCATATCCCTATAATTTAGTTATAATTTATCTCGTTCTCTATTTACATGTTCGTTAAGTAAAACTACTTATATTTTTTTTTCTTTTACTTACAGTTACAAATTATGGTAAATATATAATGAATCACTAAATATAAAAGACGCTAAATGAGTTTTTTAGTGTATATTTTTCCCAGATGAACTAAAACACTTTTTTCCCTCAAATATTTTGATTGGTCATCTTAATATTTCATTAAGTAAAATATATTATTAAGTTAACTATTTCTTTACCCTCTTTAGTTTCTTCAAATCTTAATGTAACGAAAAAGTGTAGATAAAGAAAAAGTTTTATGTTAAAAGCACTTTTCAAATGTTGTAGCCGCCAGCGTTGAGTGTTTCATTCTTCTATTGAGAATTCAATACAACTTCTCCATAAATATGGAAGTGTGTTCTTTATAGTTAACTAGGTTAGGTACCCGTATAAACTATGAGCTAGAATAAATAAATTTATTTAAATAATAATATAATATGAAATATAAAAAATATATTTAGCATATATAAGGATATAATATATGGTATAATAAATTATACAATACACAATATGAAAATAAAAAGTTAAAAATTCATAGATCTCTAAATATTTTTTTTTGTATACAATATTTGTAATTTTAACCTCCATATCAAAATTAGTAGTTTTACTTTGTTTTTGTTTTCAATTTTATATAATGAAACACATACATTACCATGTATTAAAACGAGTTGTCTTAAAAACAAATTAACCATTTATAGTGATTGGTTTTAGCTTTTATTAATTTTCATTGCAAAACAAACATAAAGTGAAAATTTTCATTTTTGGAAATTTGAAATTAATTATTTTATCTAAATCAGCGCGAAAAATCATTACTTACAAAAGTTTAATATTAATACCTAATGCAATATATTTATATAATATAAAACTAAATAATATGTTTTTATTGGTATTAAATTTTTAAATAAAAAATAATTATTAAAAAGAGAAAATAATATATTAAAAAAAGTTCAATATAAAACTATTAATAAGAAAGAGTAATGTATTTTGTAAGAATATATCTTGTGTGATTTCATGTGTCATTGAGAAACCTTTATTTATTATATAGTATAGATAATAAAGTAGTTGTGAGTGGTTGTAAGTAAGGTGTTTAAACCTGGATATCCGAAACTACAGTATGTTTTTTATATTTATAGAGTAGTTGTGAGTGGTTGTAACTTGTAAGTAGAGGAAAGAGAAAAAGTTACTTTTAGTGAGTAAATTTAGAGAATCATTGTTTGCCATCAATAATTTTTTTAACCATTTTTTAAAGTGATTTTGGATTAAAGAGAGAGAAAATGTAATGGTAAATGTACAAAAAATATTATTTAATTGAAAATGATAAAAAAAATATAATAATTTTAATGAAATTAAACATATAGAGATAGAGGATCTACGAGGAATACTTTAACTTATTAACAAATTTGACAATTTTATATAAAATGGGCATTTACATATATCCTCTTCTTAAGTTCTTTTATTACAGATATACCCAACTCTAAAAATCAATTACATATTCCCTCTCCCTAAACCACATATATTACATATCTCCCCAATTTCATTAAAAGTAACTAATAAAATGACTATTTAAACGTTAATGAACTAATTTAAAAACTATTTACATATATCTCTCTTCATAAAAAAATCAATTACACATCTACTCAAACTAAGTAATTTCCTATAAATGCTGACTTTGACTTTATCATATAGATCCATCCAGATGTCTTCAAATAGTGTAAGTGCGTGAAATAGTCCAAGAAAAATAAAGATATATTTACAAGTATTACAAATTTTAAAAATTCCACTAACCCATGAGCTAATTAAAGATATAAACAATTTTAACTAATAAAATCATAAACAAGAATACCTAACTGATGATCTTCCACTAATAACCTTGCATACCATATGTCCAGTACTTTTGGTGGTAAGTGCAGAAGCATAACGCCTATCGCAATCTGCAGCACATCAGTTCAGTGAAATTTAAATGAAATCTGGAATAGAGTTAAACCAAACCTTAGAAAAGGAAGAACCAATAGAAAAAATCCAACTCATATGGTGAACCAAATCGAATACAATTAAACCCATGTGAAGAACACTAATTAATTAAATAACGATTTCGAATGCGATTATACCCAAATCGAATTCGATCAGGTTGAACAAGGAAGAAATTTCGTTTAGTTATTTGGCTCTCTAAATTGATAAGGGGTAAATGGGTAAACTGAAATAAAAAGGGGAAATATATAATTATTTTTTTATGGTTGAGGAAATATGTAATTAAGAGTCTTAGCAGGGGGAATATGTAAAAATCTCTATATAAGATGACTGTTTAACCTTTATTCTTACATAAATAAAGAATACTCAATTCTCACTGTTGAATGCCTTGATCTTCTATGAAGCCCACTCATCACGACATCTCGTCTCTTCTATCTTTGTCACAACAAAGTAACAAACACATTACCCCAACCACCATTGACATAGAACACCTAAAATGACCATTGACACATATGTTATCAGCCCACCCTCACTCTCTCATCACTAATTTATGTTTTATTTCATAAATTTTGGAGTGTACGCCTCACCTCTTATGTTGTGTTTAATTCGCAAAATAACGTTTCCTAAAGAATTTGAATCAAACGTATTAATAATGAAATTTAGATTCTAAATTCAACAAATTTTACGAACCAAACCAACTAAAAAATAAATTTCTAATTTAAATTATATTAAATTTTGTAAACCGAACACGCCCTTATCTTCATACTTTTTGCTTACAAACTAAAATTTTCAAAACAAATCCGATGTACCATCATTTTGTCTAATTTTAAAACTTGGTTGCTATTTTATAAAGTTATCCCTATTACAATTTGCAACTTAGTTATGCATTGTGGTTTGTTCCTAATACTTTATAGGCTGCGCCTTACTTTGTTTTTTCTTTATTTTATTTACTTTTAGCCTCAATAGTTTTTATCTTTTACATTTAACCTTTTCATATTTTTCATTTTAAGTTTTGGTCTCATATACTTTCATCTTTGACAAATTTTTTATTTTACGTTTTGATCTACATTTTCTGAGTTAATACGCCGCAACATACGTATGTGGTTGAACGCTTTTACTTCTATATTTTCCCGTCTAAAGGTCGTGATGTGTTTTACGTTTCGGTCTAATTTTTGCATATTACATGCTCAATGGGTGTGCGTGATTCAACGTTTTTATGTCTACTTTTCGTTGTCATTTATTTTGTTTTACAAGCTTTTCTGATGTTGATGATCATTTGGCAAGGTTTTACATCCCCGCTGCAACACATGCCTTAATACTAGTATTACAGCTAAATATAAGCATTTAACTCACGTTATAATGTTTCCTTTTCTCAAATCATATTTATAAAGAAATTCGCACCTTTTCTAAATATAAAATAGCTACATTCATAAAAACTTCGTAACAAATGTATAATTTGTATAATTAACTCTTAAGTGTAATCCGACAACTCATGATATGATGTTCTAGTGGTATAATGTTCCCGTCATAAATGTGAGATTGAGGGTTCAAATCTTTACAAATGCAAAGCAAACAAGTATGGAATTTTGCTAACTAAAATTGTAACCCTAACACCTAATTTAACTTGTACTATTTTACTTGTTACCTACTTAATTAAACTTATTATAAAGTCCAAAGAAAATAGCCATATAACTCCATTTTAGTCATTAACTCATTTATCAATATTGATAATGCAATCCAATATATATGTCCCAATTGTCAATTTCACATATTTTAATCAATCAAAATTTAGAAATAAATTTCATAACTTCTTACACACATTGCTAGGACCTAAATGAGTGTTCATTTCACGGGTAATGGTCCTCCCTCAACTTTTACAATATGTACAATGCAATCACGTTCACATCCATGCCATCTTATGCATGGTTGATATCAATAGATTTGATTTTTGTTCTTTTTTCTACAAAGAAACTCTAATAGAATTATTTTAAAAAAGGACGAAGATGCCATCACTAAAACCTATAACTCGACTACTCAAGTGCATGTGTTTTCCTTTCTTTTCTTTTTGCAAGGACTAGATTGTTTAGTACAACCATTCAATGTGTGACGCATTTATAGGTAACAAGTCTTGTCTTTGTTACAACATTAGTCGAGCAGTATGGGATAGTTGAGAGATCGATTCAACCCAAAATCATACTAGTGTTCTGCTAAACGTTTGGTAAAATTGCATTGAAGTTTGTCTTAAATCAAGAAATAGTTGTGCTATTTTTCAATCAAAAGATCATTCTTACACTCATTTGGGAAAATTTCAAGTCTCGAATATCTATCATCAAAATGTAGATTTTCTCGATTTGTGCGTGTCATCTTTGCGCAGGGGCCATGCTAATCTTCTCTGTATCGTTCTAATTTTATCGGATGCCCCCGAAGGCACGTAAAAATGTATATGTCATCCGAATTTCTCTTTCCAGAAAAATATCTATGTTTTTTATTTTCTTGTCTTAAAATAAAGTTAAAAATAAGTACAGTATAGACCCTTGTGGTATATCCAAAATTTCTTACCAAGGCATGTAGTATCAATAACAATTTTTACTTTTAATTTCTTTTACACCACAAAACAACAAATAAGTATTTTACTTTTAATTTCTTTTACACCACAAAACAACAATTTTTACTAAACTTCGCCCCAGATTTTTTTGTTTTCTTTAGTTTTGTTTTTTGTTTTGTTATTTTTCAAATGAACCTCAATGGCTAATCGAACGTGGTTTTTTGGGCTTTCTTTTTAAAACAGTAGCTCTACTGGGCTGAATCTATCACTTGATGAGTTGATTCCCTTGATTTTTGTCTTAAGGCTTTATGTCTCTTTGAAGTTTGAGGTCCAATTCTTTTGGGCCTTTTTAATAGTTTTATGATCTTGGATATCTATGAGCCCATGTGTGCAATTAAGTTTAGAATCGAGTTTGAGGCTTCGAGGCAGCTATATTAGTTTTGTTATCATAATCATGTATATAATATAATAATAGTAATTATTAGTTGATGGCCTTTCGACCAAGTAGCATATGGTGTGCATTCTCATGAAGTTGTGTGAGTTGAAGTCCTACATAGTGAGTATTAGGCGGATTTTAAGAGCATACTTTAAGGGGAAAATCCCTAAAATAGCCCATCTACAAAATGAGATTCTAACTTTATCCTCTAAACTTAATATTTTCAAAAATGGCCCTCTCTAACTCATCTTTGACCATGTATTAGAAAATCTAACGCGTCTTTAACGACATGTAAGCATAACACGTCGTCAAAGACGCGTTGGATTTCCTAACACATGGTTAAAGACGCCAACACGTCGTCAAAGACACGTTAGATTTCCTAACACATGGTTAAAGATGAGTTAGGCCTCCAAACACGTATTCAAAGATATGTTAGCATCAAACGCGTAGTCGAAGATATGTTAGCTTTTTTATTTGTATTTTTAATATTATATTTTTATAACTAGTTTAACTTATATTTGTTTTTCTTTTATAACTTTTAATATATAAAAGTTTTATATTATTTCGAATATACCGACGAGACATGCTTACTTTTACCTACCGACCGACATAAACTAACTCAAACTCGAGGCGTGCCAAATCAATATTGAAAGATTCAATAAAATTTGACCCCTCTTTGTTTTAAATAAAAGTAAACATTTCTCATCGGTATATTCAAAATAATATAAAATTTTATATATTAAAAGTTATAAAAGAAAAAAAAATATAAGTAAAACTAGTTATAAAAATATAATATTAAAAAAACAAACAAAAAAGCTTACATATCTTCGACTACGCGTTTGATGCTAACATATCTTTGACTACGTGTTTGAATGCCTAATTCATCTTTAACCATGTGTTAGGAAATCTAACGCGTCTTTGACGACGTGTTGGCGTCTTTAACCATGTGTTAGGAAATTCAACGCGTCTTTGACCACATGTTATGCTAACATGTCGTCAAAGACGCGTTAGATTTTCTAATACGTGGTCAAAAATGAGTTAGAGATGGCCATTTTTTGAAATATTAAGTTTATGGGACAAAGTTGAAATCTCATTTTGTAGAGGCTATTTTGGGGATTTTCCCTATTTTAAGGGATGCTTGTGTTCATCATAAAAATTAGTATGCAATTTTATATGTGAAGTACTAAAAGTAGTTATAAATTTATTAACTAAAATTACGTTAATCTAGACACTAAGTAATAATTCTAGACTCTTAACTTAACTAAAACTATTAACCGGCAAGTGAACCGGTCGACTCTAGTACAGCTAAGTAAGTCCGGATATCGAACCCACGAGACTCTTTTAATTACGTTAAATAGCTAAATTAGACTTAACTACAAACATGACTATTTATTTATTATTATTTTTTGAGGGGGTTTTACTAATAAACTACTTTTAAACTAATTTAAACTAATTAAGAAAACTAAAGACGACTAAACTTAGAACTTGGACTTAATTCAGATGATAATGACCAACCACCTAGGCTAGAATCCCCAAAGTTTTAGTTATCACTTAATCGGAAAATGCTTGTTAAGGAACTGGGATCATAAAATATTCACTTAAAAGAAAACCCGAACAGGACCCTTGACCCTTCTCAAGAAGACACCTACGGATTTCTATTAAGTTCGTAAAAACACCAGCTTTAATATTAAACTTTCTTACGGTTATCTAATTAATTATGAACGAGTACCTTTATACGAAATCCTACCTTACAGCGTGGAAATCAAAGGCAGTTTAATAAATTCCTTCGATATTAATAGACAAAGTTGAAAAATCAAACTTAGACGGACTCCTTACGAAGAACTAAATCTAGAAATCTTAATCAACCAAGACCTATCAAATAACCTATCACCTTACAGTTTTTTAGGTTAGCCGCACACTTTTATTTATTTGATAAATAATATTGTTTCTATGATCTTATTATAAATCAATCACAAACTAGTCAGGAACACACAGTAAATGACCTAACATAATCCTATTATATGAATCAGTCACCAAAGACTCTGTGAAACAATAAAACTTATTAAATAAAACCAAGCATACATATGCATCAAATAAATAATTTCAAACTTTTTACTGATTCATAAACCCATAACGCAAAGCAAATCCCAAACTAAAATCCAACATCAACAAAAGTTCATCATAAACTTAGGTAGTCTAAGGGTTTAGCCAACAACCATACTTAAGAACAAAAGAAAATAAATTGGTTTAAATAATAAATTCATGACGAAAATAATAAATTCAAACCAATAATAATGATGCTTGGATGAGTAGGTGTTGAACCCAAACGCTCACTGCTCGGACCAAAGGCTTTCTTTCTTTCTTCTGTCGAACCACAAGAGGAACCCCTGTTTTTTTTCGTCTTCCAATCAGCCGACCACCTTCCCAATTTATATAAGAAAACCTGCCGACCTTTTTTCTTTCATAATTCTTTCAGATGGGCTTACAACTTGACTTTTGAGTGGGCTCGTGATGATCTTCTTTCAAAGAGTGGGTGGCCCAACCAAATATATTCTCATAGCTCGTATCTCTATTTAACTTCCTATAGATATTTTGTCAGGCCCCACTTTTCTTTTATTAATTTCGCATAAGAGTAATTTTCAAGAATAGCCAATAATTTCCTTTTTGATTAATCTGTGGCATGATTTCAATTATTAGTTATAATAGAAACATATTATTAAATAAACGTATTTAGCTAAACTTAGGATTTGTTGAGTCACGTTTAATAATAAATTATTTTTCATTATTTTATCTTCTCTAAATAGTTATTTTCTTTTTAGGATCTACTCGTCTTAAAGTTTAAGATAATACTCTATGTTAGTTCGTTTTCTTTTGAACCCACTTAAAATATGAATATGAACCAAATAGCAGTAATATTAATAAAAACTAACTCAAAGCAGCCTCAAAGTGTAGGCAATATTATTATAAAAAGTATGTCTAATCTAGCTCATATCAATATGATATTACATAATGACACTCGGACTAGAGCTTAAACTCCTCTATCAAATGAGATCAAATTCAGGTTTGAGTTCAACTTGATTCTAAGTCTTGTTTTACTGAAGAGCATGTTTAAGTAATATTAAAAATATGCAATTATTTTTGTTTTCTCATAGGAAGATATTATGACATTTTTAGCTAGTTGTCTCAAAAGTTAATTTACTCTTTAATTACTTAAATCCTTACTCTTTTTTTCCTTTTTTTTAAAACTTAAATCCTTACATCATTTATATTTTACAAACATTATTATTATTATTACCAATATTAAGTTAATAGCGAAATGATTGCATTGAAACATGTTAACATATAGCAAGTGGGATCCGTTAAAATGTCGTGATGATTTTTGATCTACAGTGATGTATGAGGTGATGTTTAGTTATTGACGTAGGTTGTCGCGGTCTACTCAAAAACAATTAATTAAAAACTTAAATACCTATAACTAGTACGGGTAAGTAAGGTCGTCTTCACAGGGATTCAAGAAAAATGCAAGTTTATTTAATTTATAACTAATTATTTAATCTATGCGGACAGACGATGTTAAGCGGTTTTTAGAAAAAGATTAATTAAAACTAAATAATTACTTAAAAAGATTTGTAAACAATATTAATTAAAAGTATTCATTCTAGGTTCGGGTTATGTGTTCCATACGTCAATCACTGATTCTCTAGTCTTTGGTTTTGTAATAATTGCTAGTCCTATGGTTTGATTTATGATGACAAACGATACCCTAACCGAATTGTTGACAAGAATGAACCTGGACACCACAATTACCAACTCTATGTCTAAGATGATTAACTCAATGATAAGGTTTGATGATTCTAGTCCAATGACACACGAGCTTAACCCTAAGCGTTGATGAACAACCAAACAAACGTTACATAAATCAATAATCGCAAACTCAAGCTTTAATCAACCAAATACTAATTAAGCAAGACAAATCATATAAAATTAATCAAGCTATATTCATGAAACATTAGAATCTGATCATAACAGTATTTCACACAAAACCTTAGCCTAGAACGAACACACACGATTAGCCGAACATCGACATAATCGTTAAAGCACTTATCTTGATGAACATACGATCATAGGATAAACTGGAAGCCTCGGGATGGATGAAAGTCGCCTTATAGCACCTCTTCTGCCTCTGGAAGTCGTTCTATGCCGAATAGGGTCGAAAAATCATTTATATAGTGAAAAACCTAACTTTAGCCGACTTTGAGCATCTTCGCGTATCACGAAGTTGCATGTCCTACATCTTCGCGATACGCGAAGATGCAACTGACTTTATATTCGAATTTTTCTCATTGAGAAACATGAAATTCATATATTATGGATTCCGTAACTTATTCTCTAGGACGAGATATGCCCGTTTTACTAAAAGACACTTTCCTGGTAACCCATGTTGTTCAGTTTTCACTTCGGCTTCAGGTTTCTCATCCAATCCTCTCCCGAATCCTTCTTAACCATCCATATATGTTTCCCCATCCTTCCATCATCTCGAGGCTTGCTTAATTTTCATCTGGATGGCTCTGAATTAGCTCGTTTAAGCTCTTTAACTTCCAATGTCCTAAAAACACATAACAATGCTTGAAGTACCAATGTTCATTCATTTATTTAACTAAAATCAACTAATTAATATATAAAATTAACTAACTTTTACCCAACCATCAGTTATGCTTATGGAATTGTAATTGTTTATTTATTTATTTTTTATAATCAAGTTTGGTATCAAACTAAATATTATTTAACATATGTTGGATATTTATCTATTTAAATAACAAAACTTTAAAAAGTTACTAGTATGTTATGTCTTTTAAACAGACTTGATTTTTTTATTTACGATCTTAAATATATATAAATGTAATGGTCGCTTTCTAGTTCCTACATTTTCTGGCCGCCAGATTTGCTTTATTTTTAAATAGAGACTTCTCATGCATTTGAACCGAATTCACGGATTTGGGTCTCACCAAACCCATATAACCCTTAAACGGGTTATAACATCTCATAATATTAAAAATTAATTTCACCAAATATTTGATATGAAAATCCTATAAAATATGAATGTACTAAAAATTAATATTCATTTTTTAAATATATTATTTATATTAAGAAACAATTTTATAGTAAAAAAATAAGCGGGTCATGGGTCTCATTAAACCCATATAGCTTTTAAACGGGTTATAACATCTTATTAACTTTCTTACAATAAATGAAATTAAAATCCAACAAATATATAAATATTAGGAGCGGAAAATAAAAACAATACATGTAATACGGAAGATAAAACCATGTTTTAAAATAATTTACACAATATTACCATTTACACTTCCACTACAAGACAACGGCTTTGTCGATAAAAAAAATATTCATAAGACTCCCATTTGAAATTTATTGATGGATTACCAACGATACCATCAAAATTCATTTTTATTTAAAAAGTCGTCGTTGATCAATAGCTAATTGAAAGAACTCAAGTGCTATCACAAAATCTCACGAATTTCTGATGATCTTTATTGAAAAGCAAATGCCTTTAAATAGGCTTACAAGCAACGTAAAAAAAGAAAAGTTCAACCTACTACTTAGCCACAAAACCAGCTAACAAACTCAAACAAACTCGACTAATTCAAAGGAAATAAACAAGAATAAAACGTGACAATATAACTTGGTCAGATGACCGTTATTCAAACGACTAAGTACCAACATATCCTCCCCTAAACTGAAGTGTCTTTGTCTTCAGTTTATCTCCACTACTCCCAGTACCTGTCTCATCTTGCAGAAAGTTTCCACCTTTACCGGCCTAGTCATAACATCAGTAACCTGCTCCTCTGTCTTGCAGTACACCAGCTTCACATCATTCTCGGCCACAAGTTCCCTTAGGTAATGAAACCTAACATCGATATGTTTCGTTCTTCGGTGCATAACAGGATTCTTGGACAGTTTGATTGTTGAGGTATTATCACAGTTTACCTCCAAAATTCCAGTCTCCTCTTCACTAAGATCTTCAAATACTCCTTTCAACCAGATGCAATGACACACACATGCGGTAGCAGCTACATACTCGGCTTCGGTGGATGATAAAGTGACAATCCCTTGTTTTCTAGAACTCCAACAAATTGCTGCATTGCTGAATATACACACATAACCCGAAGTACATTTCCGATCTTCCACATCTCTAGCATAATCGCTGTCGGTGTATACCTTAAGCTTCATGTCTGACCCCCTTTTATAAAATAGACCAAAGTTGTATGTGCCCTATAAATACCTCAGTACCCTTTTTGCTGCATCCATGTGTTCTTTCTTTGGTTGTGCCATAAATCTAGAGAGGAAACAAACTGAATACATCATGTCTGGTCTGGTGACTGTGATGTACATTAAGCTTCCAGTCAACTGTTTATACTTTGCAAAATCAGCTTCCTCCCCTACTCCAGCCTTGGTCAGAACAGTACCCGGAACAATCGGATTCACCACTGAATTACTTTCCCACATTCCAAACCTTTCTAGAACTTCTCTTGCATATTTTCTTTGACACAAATAAATTCCAGACTCCTTTTGTTGTACTTCAATTCCGAGGAAATATCGCATAATTCCAAGGTCTGTCATTTCAAATTCCTTCTACATTGAATGCTTGAATTCTTCACAAGTCTTTTCATCATTCCCAGCAAAAATCAAATCATCCACGTACAAGCTAACCACAATAATCTTACCACTGCCTTTTTTAACAAACATGTATGATCATAAAGACTTTGCTTGAACCCTTCATTCTTGAAATACCCTTCAATGCGCTGAAACCAAGCCCTCGGAGCCTGCTTTAGCCCATACAAGGCTCGTTTCAGCTTGTCAACTTTGTCCTCTTCCCCATTCCGACTAAACCCCTGAGGTTGTTCAACATATACCACCTCCTTTAATTCCCCGTGCAAAAATGCACTCTTTACGTCTAACTGAAAAACCTTCCAGTTTCTTTGAGCAGAGATCAAGCAACGTTCAAATAGTATCCCATCTTGCTACAGGAGCAAAAACCTCCTCGTAGTCAATTCCCTTTCTTTGTTCATAACCCTTCACGACCAGCCTTGCCTTATACTTATTCACTTTCCCTTCTTCATTGAGCTTTGTCTTGTAGACCCATTTAACTCCAATTGGTTTTACCCCAACTGGTAATGTAACAAGCTCCCATGTTTCATTTTTATTTATTGCTTCAATCTCAGCCTCCATAGCCCTTTCCCAATTAACTTCTTTCTTAGCCTCTTCAAATGTTACAGGATCGTCTAGGGAGCCGTACAAAACAAACCCGGCTTCCTCTTCATCAGAAAGTTATCCTCCACTAGCATATTCACTCATCCAACCGGGAGGTCTCTCACCCAATTAGATGCTTCAGCTTCGTTAGGAGTATCTTGAATCACATCTGAATCATGAGATATCTCAGTTTCTTGTTCATTTGGCTGAGATTCCTCATGATTTTCTGCTTCTGGTTGTTTTGGTACATCATCTTCATCTATAATTGGCTCAGAAACACCAATATCGTCCTTTTTCCAATCCCATTCTTCATATTCTTCAAAGATAACATCACGACTGATCACGATTTTCTGCTGCACTGGATCATAGAGTCGATACGCTTTTGACTCGGTACTTATTCCAAGTAGGACACACTTGTGACTTCGATCATCAAGCTTCGTTCTTAGTTGTGTAGGAACATGAACATGCCCTATACAACCAAAAACTCTAAAGTAATCAACATTTGGTTTAACTCCTGTCCATAACTCCTCAGGAACACAACTATCTAGAGCATGAGTAACACACCGATTTAAAACATGGCATGCCCACTTCGTGGCCTCGGGCCAAAAATGCCGTGGCATATTCTTATCAACTAGCATGCACCTGACCATGTTCATGAGAGTCATGTTATGACGTTCTGCCACTCCATTTTGCTGTGGGGTGTAAGCAGCTGTCAACTGTCGTTTTATGCCATTTTGCTCACAAAAGTCATTAAAGGATTGAGAGGTGAATTCTCCCCCTCTATCACTTCTAAGACTTTTAATACTCGCCCCTACTTCTGTTTCACCGTGGCTTTAAAACGACAGAAGCTTTCAAAACATTCCCCTTTATTACTAAAAAAATAGACCCAAGTTTTTCAAGTAAAATTATCTACAAATACAAGAACATACCTCTTGCCGCTTAGAGAAGTGGGTTTGATTGGCCCACATAAATCAGTATGAATTAGCCGGAGCTTCTCTGTTGACCGCCAGTGACTTGATCTTGGAATTGCTTCACGTTGTTGCTTGCCAATATTACATGTAGCACAACACCAGTTTTCCCACATACTTGAGGCAGCCCCCTTACTATTCTCTTGTATTGCATGGTTCGTATGGCTTTGTGATTGACATGTGTGAACCTCCGGTGCCAAATGCTTGTATTATTATCATTGCTTACTTGTAGGCAATGCGTGTCAAATGGCTTCATCTTACCCCGAACAACGAACATTCTATTTTTGCTCATTCTAGTATTAATAATCATACCCTTTTGAGGATGATATACCTTGCACTCTCCTTTTTGAATGTCAACTTTAACCATCTTCTCTTGAAGTTGACCAATACTTATGAGATTTGAGGTGAGGGCTGGAACAAAATAAACTTGAGTTACAACTTGAATAATGCCATTTACCTCCAAACGAATATCACCGATTCCTTTCACTTCCAATGGAACATCATTCCCAAGCTTGACTGTTCGAGCAATAGTTCATCCAAATGCACAAACCAGTTTCGATTCCTAGTCATGTGGTTTGAACATGCAAAATCGAGAAACCAGTTTCCTTCAACAACTTCTTCTTCCACAGCAGCCATAAGAACCAGCTCTTCATTATCATCGAACTCTGCATAGTTAACAGCCTTATCCCATTTTGGACATTCGTATTGAAAATGCCCTGTTTGATGGCATTTATAGCACTCTACAGTGGACTTATCAAACTCACCTCGACCCCGACCTCTTCCTCGACCGGGCATGCCTCTACCTCGTCCGGTACTGGCATCATCTACTTTCAGGGCTTGCTCTTCAGTTACCTTTCTTAACAACTTTTTCTTATGGACAAGCAAAGAGCTTTGCAACTCATCAACCGAGATAGTATCCAAATCCTTGGATTCTTCAATAGAGCAGACAATAAAATTAAAGTTTTCGGTCAGAGTACGAAGTACCTTCTCCACTATCTTGACATCTGACATGCCTTTTCCACTGCTCCTCATACTGTTAACCGTTGTTATAATTCTACCAAAGTAATCTGTCACTATTTCTCCAGCCTTCATCTCAAGGGTTTCGAACTCTCTTCTTAATCTCTGCAACTGTGCTTTTTTGACCCTGTTGTTACCTTGATACTTCACCTTCATGGAATCCCACAACTGCTTAGCAGTATTCTTCTGTGTAATTGTGACATTCGTCGGTTTTTTTGATTCGTTTTCGTATTTGTAAACCCGACCCGTTGGGTCGTTTCGATGTAGTAAATATTTTAATAAAGTGATTCTCGACATTCAATATTCATTATTCGATGTTCGTTGTCATTCAAGTATTTATAAATTCCCGAGCCTTAAGTAATCAAGCCGTACGGGTTAAACGCGTAAAACCGAAAACTATTTAATTTAATTATAAAGTTTAGGGTTAAAAATGTAAACTTGAAAACTTTATTTAACTTAAAAGATATTTATATTATCATTTAAAGGTTCTTTAAACTTCAGGGACTAATAGTGTAACATTTTTAATTCAATTTATATTAAAAAAAACCCTACCCGGCCCCTCCCCCACCCCGTTTTTCCGGCCACCCTCCGGCCGCCGGAAGCGGCCGCGGAGGTGACCCAAACACCACCCAAAGTTATTTTTTTAACCAAATATTTATATAAACGTGTTTCTCCGTTGACCTAAAGCATTAACCGACTAATTAATTGTGATTCCTTGCCGTAAAACACCCCGTAATCGTCGCCGGAAATCACGGATTCACCATTAATGCAAATATCGCGTATACGCTCCACCCCATAGTATAAATAGATGCCCAAGCTTCATTACAACTCGCTCATTCCTCTCAATCCCCCTCTAATACACTGAGTAATCTGTAATTGTGCATTCTTATAAATTCTTTTCCGGCAACTGGGTTTCGGCCAAATCAAAACATATTAAGGTAATTGTTATATGCTTTGTACTGTTGTAACATCAATGATTAAAAACCCTAAACTAATTTCCCTAAACCTTGAACAGATTAATCGATTGTAAAATTTAGGGTTTATGTTCTTGATAAAGGAAGAAGATGAATTTTCATTATTATATATATAATATTTTCAAGTATAATCTGAATTGCTCTTTAGATCAACTGGTTTACATGTTAGGATAACAAACAAGAGACCCGGGTTCGAAACCCGGGTCACGCATGCCTTCCTTCTTTTTATATAACATGTTATTATTTAACCAAAATTATTAGAAACTGTTATTATATTTAAAAAAGGGAAACCAAGCATAAACGAATGTTCACGCTAGCTCAACTGGTTACACACTGCACATGTAAACCTCAAGACCCGGGTTCAAAACCCGGGTCAGCCATATTCCTTTTATTTAATTTTTCACCTAATTAATAAATCCTTTTTAATCATTAAAAATCAAAATAAATTTATAAAAACCTTTTTAAATTAAATAAAAATTATGTAAATTAACTATAAAATATACCTCACCATTTCACACTTAAAAACCGAGTTTTTCGTTTTCGTAAACCGTAACTAAAAGTCGTTTAATAAACGTAAGATAAGCTTTAAATTCCTAGAAATCGTTTAGTCAACGTAATAATTATAATTATAACTTATAACCATTAGTTCAAGCTTTTTGGACATATAAACTTCGTTTTCTCGCCGATTAAAATACTTAAACCATATTAATAACCAAATTTCCCTTAAAACTTAAATGTTAACATTATAATTGAAGAATATAAAATAACACGAAATATTCAATAAAGGTTATCGATTGAGTCTTATTTTTATCTATTTTAGTTATTGATCACATGCTTCGGCTTTCGTGACGTGTTCGGTTGTTGCATTCTTCAACGTTTTCGAGCTTCTTTTATTACCTTATTCATAAGGTGAGTTTTTCACCACCCCTTTTTAATTTTTTAATGTTTTGGGGTTGCATATGTATCCTTATGAAAAATTCAAGCATTGTTTCTTCTATTACAAAACTACAATTCGTATATGGACTTGTGTGTTACTTGTATTACTTGCACGATTGGGAAGCCTCATTAAGTATGATCATACGCCCCCCTTTGCACTCTGGTCCATTTGTACCGAGTGGAAAAGGGCCTCATTATCCAAGTACGTTGGTTGTTACCAATTGGAAAGGACCTTACTTGCGCGATTATCCAAGTACGTTGGTTGTACCAACTGGAAAGGACTTGCTCGTTTATGTCTATGAATTGTATGGTTTTTATGTACGTATTTAAACTGTGGAAACTCACCAACTATATTTATAGTTGACCATATTTTATACATATGTTACAGGTACCGTGATTAGAGGTTGAAGTATTGAAGACACTTAGATTACTTAGGGTATTTCAATAAAAGAACTATTGTGATGGTTATGTTTTGGTTTGAACTTGTATTGTTACTTTCGAACTTGTGTTACTTGACTTATTAAATGAATTAATGTTATTATGGTCACTTAATAGTGTCACGTGTGTTTGAGCATTCTGTACGTCACACTCGGGCGTTTCCGCTTAAGCCGGGGTGTTACAGTAATCGTCTTGAGAATGTTCTTATCAATTGAATAGAACAAGTAATTGAGAGCCTTCAGATCTATGAGCTTCATCTCTTCCAGTCGCTTAGCTTGAGTCGGCGTTTGTTGTACTCCTGCTTTTGGCTCGGTGTAGCCATTCTCAATGGCTGGCCAATACTCCTTTGATCGAAGAAGGTTCTCCATAACCAACTTCCAATGATCATAATCCCCATTGAACTTGGGAATGATCAGGCCTTGTGTCGAGCTCCCTTCAGATCCCATTTAACACCGATTAGCTTTCTTAATCACTCAGGAATTTTCGCTCTGATACCACTTGAAAGAACTCAAGTGCTATCACAAAATCTCACGAATTTCTGATGATCTTTATTGAAAAGCAAATGCCTTTAAATAGGTTTACAAGCAACGTAAACAAAGAAAAGTTCAACCTACTACTTAGCCACAAAACCAGCTAACAAACTCAAACAAACTCGACTAATTCAAAGAAAATAGACAGGAATAAAACGTGACAATATAACTTGGTCAGATGACCGTTATTCAAACGACTAAGTTCCAACACTAATTGATGCCCCTTCTAATAGACTTTTTTCAAGTTGATTCCCGAACATATATCTGGTATCGATTATTGATGGCCTATCCGTCATATAGTTTCCCAAATCATAGTCACCCTTTATAATATCAATAATATGCATTTTTAACTCATTTAATCATATTCTTTTAAAAGAATTCAAAACACACAACTATGTATTGTTTTTCTTTTTTAATATATGTTATAAATTTGATTGAAAACGAAGATGTATTCAAAATAAAGTACTTTTTTTGGTATCATAAAACATATTCATGTGCTTTGATAGTAAAATTGGAAATATACATGTATAAAGTTCTTGATGCAGCACACTACATAACTTCAACAATATTTATTTTGTTTCTTAGTATTCTGATTTAAACTTTATCAAAAACGGAGTTGCATTTAGAATAAAGAACTTTTTTTTGCTATAATAAATGACTTTTGCACGTGCTTTGATAGTTCAGATTGTAACGCACGGGTCAACTTCAGCGAGTAACTTTTCTCTCTCAACATTCTAATATAAACTTTATTAAAAGCGATGTTATGTTCCAAATAGAGTATTTTTTTGGTATTATAAACGACTTTCGGACGTTCGTTAATAAGTCAGGTTGTAGATATACATGTACAAAATTTCCGCCAAATTATTTTCCTCGTCGCTAATCTGTCATTGAAAATACCGACCATCATTAGACCTTTGGTGAAGATACCGACCATCACTAATTTATCAGTTAAATTGTATAGGAAAACTCGATGTGCATGAAGAAGACTTCATTGATAGATCAACAACGAATATTATCAACAAATTGCTAAAGGTCATTTCACTGACGGATCACCAACATAATACACACAAACAAATAACTAATGATGCACAACAGCAACCTGTTCACTAACGAATCACCGATGGCCACGTCATTGACAAATTGTCAAAGGTGCTTGTTTCGTCAATATATTATAAACTGCCATCAACAACGTGTTTTCACTGACGAAGCATCGTTAATAATTACCTGTAGATAATGAATAGACTGGGGGGATTCAAAAATAAAATCAAATATCGAACTCATGAATTAAAAAACATATGATGAAGTATCCTTGTGAAGTGGGTGTAGAACTGGCCTACCCCTTTATCCGTCACCACGAACAGACAAATGCGATATCCTTCCATATCGTTTTTCATACTTGCATCAAAATTGAAATTACTTGCCCTCTCTATAATATATATTATACTTCTTAGGTCTTAAGCCAACATTCTAAATTTCGTATAAATAGTTTAAAGAATCTTTTTTGCAGTGTAACTGATAATGAAATATGCATTATTTATACTTTCTATAAAACTAATAAATATTTATAAAAATATATGCTAGTGTAAACGTTCAGTTGATATTTATTTCTTAAAGATGCCGAGACAATTATTACTGTATAACAATTACAATTGTTGGTGTCGTAAAGGCACCGATTGGGCCACGTGACGGCCAATAATTGGGCCACATCAAATTTTGTTTTTTCATATTTCTATATTTTACTTTTAATGTGATATCTAACGTAGTCGAAATCAACTGAATTTGCGTCAACTCATTGCTTCAACGCTTGAAATCGACAACGCTTGGGTTTTACCCACTGATCATTGCAACACCCGAGACCGACAATGCTCGGGTTTCACCAACGTTCGGGCTTTACTCATCGAATGAACACCATTTTAAATATTTTATATTTTTATATGTTAATCTTTATATATTTTAAATCGACGAATTTATATTTTGGGTTTTAACACTTAGGTTTTACCAACGTTGTTTATATGGTACCGTAATGAGCATAACTGAAACCAAAGAAATTCGTGTCGACTACCGATGTGACACACGGACCGACAATGCTCGGGTTTTACCGACTCACTGCTGCAAACTTAGGCATTCCCGGTGCTCAGTTTTACCGATTAAATAAACGTTGTTCTAAATATTTTATTTGTTTATATGTTAGCATTATTATCATTATATGTATAAAATGAACTTTGGTGCAACAAAGATATGATTGGGCCAAGTGGCAGCCCTCCATTAGGCCACTTCACTTTTTTTAGTTCCGGTATCGTAACAAACGTTAACTTTGTTTTTGTTTTAATTTCAGCGCTGTATTGAACGTGGCAGATACTGAGCGAACTTGCATAGACTCACTGCGTTTTGTTTTAGTTCCGGTACTGTAACAGACTAACGAAAAAACGACCGAATGCCAGTCTTGTTTTTGTATATTTTTGACTTAGTTCTGGTTATGTAACGAACGTGACAGAAACCGACCGAATTTGTGTAGACTCGCTTCCTTAACAGCCTGGGATCAACAATTAATGCTCAGGTTTTACCAACCCGCGCCGGGCAAAATATACTAGTTAAAGTATAATGTGAAGACTACTAACAAAAACATATTTTATAGCTTAAAATATAATTTGCTCTTTTACGAATCATGCTGTTAATATTTATTTAATTAAGTACCTATCTAACAAACCGAAAAGTTTAATGGCGTCCGGATAGGCAAATACCTTGAAAAGAAAGACTAACAAATTTGAATGCGTCCATTGAAGAAATATATACAAACATTACTTGTGCCGTGCGTTATGAAAGCACTGATTTTTCGTTTGTGTTACTGTTTGCATTCTTCGTTTGTAATTCGTTGGTGTTGCAAAATGTGCTAAGTCATTTACGTTTTTTATAAAACAATATTGTGTTTTATTTTGTCATAATTTTTAATATATAATATTTAAATACATTTGAATTCACCGTACGTTGGTATGCATTAAAGCATTTCCAGCAACTCTTCTATCTCTATCTTTATAATTACACTAAAAATCACTACATTTTCTCTCGTATATAAAATTAAAGAATACTTTTTTACATCTTTATCATTACATTTTATCTCTCATTCACTCGCAATCACTATCAAATATATTAAAAAATAAATAAAGGATGAACGGTGCTTCTCCAAATTTACTCATCTTTTAAAAATGTTTTATCTCCTTCACTCGCAACCCCTTAGAGCATTCTCATCCAACCCCTCATATTATGTGAGGGGTGTTTTTATAATTTAGAGAGTGATTCAGGGTGTTGTGAGTAAAAAGTTTTTATATTTTAAAAAAATAGTGATTTTTCTGTATATTTGAAAAGTTACTGTTCATCCCCTATGATTTTTTAATATATTTTGAATGTGAGTGAAGGAAATAGAAAAGTTAATGATAAAAAGTATAAAAAGTATTATTTAATTGAAATAGAAAGAGAAAATGAAGTAAGTTTTAGTGTAATTTTTGATTTGGAGATAGTGAGTTGAATGAGAATGCTCTTATAACCCTCTAAAAAATTTAAAGATTTCTTTCAGAATATTATAGAGGAGCTGTTCTGAATGCTATACTTTATCCACAATTCACCATTAATTTTACCGTAAACTATCATGACATTTGTGTCAAATCATAGATAAAATAAATTACCTGAATTGTATAAATAGTAAAACCTTTGTTCCAGACAGTCCTAATCAATTACTTGATAAACAACAAACAACTCAAAACTTACTAATCAACAAATGTAATATTCCTATCAAAGCTTTAAAAGACTTGGAATTCATTCGTAAAATATTCCTTTGGAGAGGGGGGATAAAAAGATTCACCAGGTCCTAGGGAAAGCGTTACTATATAAACAAGGCATTACTCACTAAATTGGCGTGACAGTTAAAAACGAGGAGCATAGTTTGTGGGGAATTGGGATATCGGCTTTCCACAATTCTAGGTTATCTTAAAGAAGTCTCAAGCGGAAACTTGGAATAATATCGGGAGGTTAATCTTGAAGTTATAATTAGACAGCGTTCCTCTTTCGAGCTATATTTGGTTATGGTCATGGGTTATAGTTCTGGCTTGATCCGTGGGTGTCAAGAGTGTTGGAATTATGGACCGGTTCGGGTAAGTCAATACGGCCAACCGGGTTATGACCACCCGTGAGAGTTACACCGTGAGGTAACGAACATTAACCCGCTTAAGTTAGTTAACCGGGTTAGACACTTTAATGAGATATAGTTACATGGAACGGGCTTTGGAGCAAGAGGTGGATTTATTGGCCCATTGGGTTTATAACTAACTAGATTAGTTAAACCTAATTAAAGGTTATATAAATACATGATGTTATTGACATAACCTTAACCCTAAGCTAATCAACAAGTCTATCTCCTTTCTTCCTCCACCACCCCATCGCCGGCTAATGTGCTTGAAGTAGTTTAATATTTATTAACTAAATTAACTAAAAATAAACACTAAGTAATACTCTAGACTCTCTAAAACTCAACTAAACTACTAACCGGCAAGTGAACCGATCGACTCTAGTAAAGTTAAGTAAGTCCGATATCGAACCCATGAGACTCTTTAAATTACGTTTATTAGCTAATTAGACTCGCCTACAAGACATGACTTATTATTTATATTTGTTTGGGGGATTTTTATTTAAAATACTAATTTAATACTATAATTAAAAACTAATTAAGAAAACAAGTAATTTAAACGAAAACAAAGTTTGTTATTAAAATACGATGATGATGAGAAAACTACCTAGGCTAGACTTCCTCAAATTTCAGTAATGACTTGATTTGGGAAAATATTTAGTTATGGACTGGGATCGTAAAATAGACACTTAAAAGAAAACCCGAATAGTACCCCTGACCCTTCTCAAGAGAAAACCTATGGATTTCTAACAAGTTTTAACGCACACTAGTATTAAAAATCAAGTTCGCTTACGGTCACCCAATTGTTTATAATTTAGTTCCTTTATACGAAATCCTACGTTACAGCGCGGAAATCAAAGGCAATTTACTATACTTAATTGATTTGATAAACAATAATAAATAATCAACCCCAAACGGACTCCTTACGAAGAACTAAATCTAGCAAGATTAAATAGTAAAGACTTATCAATAATCTAGCACTTTACAGATTTCAGATTAGCAGCACACTTAGGTTTATTTAACAATATTATTCCTATGATCTTATCGCGAAATCAAATCATAAAATAATCAAGAACACAAAGTAATTAACCTAATAGTAATCCTATCATATGACAAACAATAATCAAGGAAAACTATGGAATAAAACTCATCAAACAATCCTAAGCATCCATACGCATGAATTAATTATAGACAATCTTTTACTAAATCATAAAAACCATAATGTAAATAATCCCAAATCAAATCAAAACGTCAAGATAAGTTCATCATAAGCCTAGGCAGTCTATAACGTTTAGCCTGGCATCTTAAAATTAAACGAAACAAACAAGTAAGAATTCATGGTGATAAAATAATGAAAACGGAAGAAATAACAGATAGAACCCGTGTTCTTCGTCTTCAACCAATATGCGCAACACCAGCTGATTCTTCGACTCCAAAGCTACCGGAAACTCATCTCGGTTGCCTCGGAACTCACCAAATTCGGATGGAAGATTAAGGGGTTTAGGGGTGAGTTTAGGGGTCTTTATATAGCCAACAGGGGTCCAAAAATAGGTTAAGACGGTTATGAAACGAAGATTCTGGAAGTCTGGACACCGCCATACCACGCCGCGCTGCGCGGCGGGCCTCCCCTCCCCCGTCGCGCGGCGCACCGGCCTCGGGGGGGGGGGGGGGTCTGGTTCGTTTTGCTGGTCCGGTTCACTTCCTGGTTCGGTCCGGTTCGTTTCCTGACGCGTCGGTTCTCCGGTTTGGCTTGTTTTTGCTCGTTTTTCGCCCTCTTTTCACCGGAATTATAATTCGAAACCTAAAACACAAAACTAAGTTAGTAGTATACAAATCTTACGAGAAACCGACCAAAACTAATAAAATATTAAATAAAATATACACGGGATTAACGAATAATAAACGTTATATCACCGGCCAACCTGCACCACCACCGCTGCCCGACCATCGGCGCAGTCCATCCACTGCCACAGCTTGCCGGAGCCACTGCCGCCAGCCGTCGCCCCCTGTCGCCGTCGATTGAAGCCGATCGGGGTCTACAGCCGCTATCCGCACTACACCACCGCTGACGTTTCCGTCGTGCATCGCACTAGGGATTGAAGCCGGTTGGAATTATGGACCGGTTCGGGTAAGTCAATA
Source organism: Bidens hawaiensis (assembly GCF_021521415.1). NCBI lineage: Eukaryota > Viridiplantae > Streptophyta > Magnoliopsida > Asterales > Asteraceae > Bidens > Bidens hawaiensis. The sequence goes on from NW_027492339.1 coordinate 131,327, forward strand.
CGGCCAACCAGGTTATGACCCGTGAGAGTTACACCGTGAGGTAACGAACATTAGCCCGCTTAAGTTAGTTAACTGGTTTAGACACTTTAACAAGATATAATTACATGGAACGGGCTTTAGAGCAAGAGGTTGACTTGTTGGCCCATTGGGTTTATAACTAACTAGATTAGTTAAACCTAATTAAAGGTTATATAAATACATGATGTTATTGACATAACCTTAACACTAAGCTAATCAACAAGTTCATCTCCTTTCTTCCTTCACCCCATCGTCGGCCAACCTGCACCACCGCCGTTGCCCGACCACCGGCGCTGTCCAGCCACTGCCGCAGCCTGCCGGAGCCACCGCCGCCAACCGTCGCCCCCTGCTGCCGTCGATTGAATCCGGCCGGGGTCTACAGCCACTATCCGCACTACACCACCGCTGACGTTGCTGTCGTGCAGCGCCACCGTTGGTCGTTAGCATTCGTGTCTCAACCGGTTAATTATTAACTGTGGTAAACTTAAACATATTATTAGTTTATAATTATATATTTAATGTTTTAACTCGTACTTGTATTCTATGTAACCGGATCCGGTCAGGTTTAGTTTCGGTTCTGATTAATTATATATTCCATTGCGTATAACTATTAATTAATATGATTAATTATTATTTGTCACGTTTATTTAACCGGATTTAATAAACAAAATTTTAACTGATCACCATTGAAACCCAACAAAGAGACCCTCTTCGGGTCATGTTTCCTAACCTGTTTAGGTTGGAAAAGAAGAAGAAACGTTTGGGTGTATACTGTTATACTTGGCTCAATAATTGCATGACTTGGAACCTGAAATGGTATCGTATCCCATCCTCACCCATGGAGGTTCACGAGTGGCAGCAACGTTTTCTCCTGCTTGGTCAAGTTCAGGCCATGGGTTCTCTTGACAAGTGGGTTGGGGGGGGAATCTTTCTTGATTAAATCGGCTAGAAATTAAGCTCAGATCGAACGCATCTTTGGGTGTGTACAACTTCAAATGGTGCAAATGAGTTCCTAGTAAATGCAATATTTCCAGTTGGCGAGCGGAGTTGGATAGGCTCCCGGCTTTGGCAGCCCTTTCAGTGAGAAATATTCGCATGAGTTCCCTCTTGTGTCCTTTGTAATGATGATAGGGAGACCACATACCACATTTTCACTACGTCGCCTCGGTAGTTTGGTAATTTGTTAGTGATTGGTGCAAGGTTAATCCCATTTTTCATATGGTCCGGATATCTTTGAATTTAACCAAGTGGGTCCGAAGGAAGATCACAAGGACACATCCATGGCATCTTGATTATCTTATATTGGTGCATTTGAAATACTAGCTAGGAATGAGGTACACTTCTTAAACGTAGAAGTAAAACCGAGAAAAATACTAGAAGACATCAAGGCTTCTAGTTTTCGTTGGTTTTCTATAGGTCCAATTCTTTATCAGTCTCTTTGTGAGATTGATGTAAATTTAATCTTGTGTAATATGTTGTAATTGTTTTTGTTTCGTTTTGACCCTTTTGAGGGTTCTTAATGAAGTTTACCTTTCAAAGAAAGAAAAAAAAAACGAAAAGATGTAAGGCTTTAACTACCCTAGTTGCTAAACTGTCGTTGTCATTTAAACAATTCTATTCAAGTGCGTGCTTCAAACATGCTTCTTTTATTAAAATCCAGCTTTCATCTCCTCATTAAATCACAAAATAATAATAAAATAATTAATAAAATAATATAAATAAAGTTTAATACATGTCAACCTTCTAAAAGTCAACACGGCATGATAAAAGACTATTAATATAACCCCAAGTAATACTTCATCAAACACAAAAAGGATTCATGTGTGTTATTCAAGAGGGACTCCATGGCATTCAAGATGTAGATCTCTCTTCTTTCAATTCATTTAGTTAAGGTAAGGCACCTCAATACCAATGTTCTTTTGATCCACATCGATCATTTACGATCCAGGGTTCTCGATCAATAATGTTTGATTTGATCAAACACGATTAGTGATCGATACATCGATCTTTTTTTTTTTTGCGTGATTTTCATTTGTAGCATGTGTATGTTCTTTCTATTGGCAATGCCATGAAGTTGATCATTAGCTTCTACTAATACATGTTTATCTAGTCTTTGTCAGTGATATAAGTACTATAAATAACTACTAAACAAATGATATCACCAGCGGAAAAATTAATGACAAAAGTTATATTTCCAATGACCAATCGTTGACGGAATTCCATCGTTTTGAATGCCCATAGGTGAATTAAACTCTCGTTCTCTCAAAATCTTTTCAAATAATATAGAGAATGTATGCATCAAATCACTGGGGAGGCTCATTAGAAATTGCAAATGATGATCATGAAGATCAACACAGAAGGATTAACAATGACACTGATAGAGCATCATTATACAACCTTCAAAGCCAACATAGTGGAGTCTTGGATGAGACTCAACAAAGTTGGCTATTGAATCCAGATGATGCTTCCAGAAAGAAGAGCAAAACCAGGTATGTAGACTTAGGGGGTGTTTGGTAGAGAGAAAAGAGGGTGGAGAATTGGATTTCCATTGTTTGGGAGAATTAGGTAGAGAATTGGGGGGAGAATTGGATTTCTCTGGGAATTGGGTGTAGGCAAAAAATTGAGAAATCCAATTCTCTCAATTTTGAAGAGAAATGGAATTCTCTGTGAGCCACCATCGCTTCTCTGCTCTACTCATCTGTCTTCTCGGTGTAGGCAAAAAGTGTGTATGGTATTATTTCCATTGCTCCGACCGGCGATGATGTCCGGCACGGCGGAACCCTACTCCGTCGCGTTGCAACTAGCAACTCCGGCGATGATGTAGGCAAAAACATCCGTTCGTGTCCTACTCCGACTGGCGGAACCCTACTCCGTCGCGTCCTACTCCGACCGGCGTCCGTCCGTTCGCAACTAGCAACCCTAAATCGCGGCGGAGTGGTTGGTGGCAGCTGTGGTTTTAGTGGTTGGTGGCCGTGGTGGATTAGAAGAAGATAGAGGAGGAAGAACGGTCGCCGGAGAGAGAGAGGAGAAGGTGGAGTTGGTGGCAGCTGGAAGAGTTAGGTTGAGAGAAGGAGAATGATTTTCACTTCTTTTCTCTATTCTACCAAACAAAGGAAATGATTTTCAATTCTCCACCTATTTCCATTTCTTTCCAATTCCATTTCTCTCCTATTTCCATTTCCATTTCTTCTCATTTTTTTTCTCTGTACCAAACACCCCGGGTGCATAGTTGTGAAGAGGAAAGTAGTCAAATGGACGGTGATCGTAATCTTGGCTGCTTTTCTGGTGATCGGAGTTCCGATCATTATTGCAAAGTCGTTGCCGAAGCAAAAATCGCGGCCTCCGCCACCGGATCAGTACACGGAGGCACTGCATAAGGCTTTATTGTTCTTCAACGCCCAGAAATGTACGTTTCTTGAACTATATATCTTGGTTTTCAACATATTTGACTTCCATGCTTCATAATATTTTCTCAGTGCCGGCCCTTATGTTTTACCAACCCAAACACTAGCTTGGGGCCACAACTTTTTTAGGACCTCAAATTATAAGTATTCATCTCTTTTTTGTTCAGTCCTTGCCTAGTACTATTGATATGAGTAGTGCATATATATGTTACATGACGTTTTTCATAATTCATCATTAATAACTTTTTAAGCTTTAAAGATCAACATCTTTATTCATAGTATTTACTGGGTTCTTTTTCATATTTATTTATAGTTTTTATGGTAAAGGAATATTTATCAACATTCCACGGTGATCATTTAGAATGCTAATAAAATTCATGTTTTGTTTAGTGAAAAAATAGGACCATATTTTGTGGATTTTATTATTAATTTTTTTAAACGCGAATTTCTTTTTAAGTCTTGTCGATCGTCTGTAGAACTTGAACCAAGACCTCCCCTCTCAAACCCGGGTCATTGTCCAATATTGATCCATGTTTCAACTTGTTAGATTTTTAACAAAATTATTAATTATTTTTCACGAAAAGGCCTCGGTTTAGAATTCGTTTTGGGCCACCAAAATCGTTGGGCCGGCCCTGTATTTTCTACGTGTAACGTGTTGAACTCATGCTTTGAATATTTCAATTTTCGTATAGATGAACTGGTGGATCTGAAATTTTTTAAGAAACAATATTAAGATGTTATATATTAATGTTAATATAATTAATGGAACATGTCACTTGTAGCTAATTAACATCTTACTTTTTTTACTAATAGTTTACATGTAATAAATTCAAATATATAGTTTTCAAATCATGTATGTTAATTACTACGTTGTATATTATTCAAATTTAAAAGAATCCAAAAAGAAATATAAAACTAAACCTTATTATAAAGATGTTTATTTGTTTTTTTGAACAAAAACTTCCTTTAAACTAAACTAAAATCATTTCCTATCAAGACGGTAGCAATGGCCGGCATCAAGAACAAAGCTGGAAACGAGTTACATAACCAATAATTTCTATCTATCCCAATCTAGATTGATGCATCTCACCCTATTTCTAATCCACTAGAAATTCAAAACCTTTATGCCTCCAAGCACTTTAAAAATCTTCATCGGCTTGTTTTCGAAAACGTACTCGTTTCTAACATTCCATAAGTGCAATCTCGGGGATAATTAATAATCCTCTAATTATAAGTTAAGAAAAAGAGTGAGTAAACTGTGGAGCCAAATCAATTTATGTTATAAGCTTGTTGCATATTTTAGTCGACAATCTAATATTAGACAAATTTTGCAGCCGGAAAGTTACCAAAGAACAACGGGATCAAATGGAGAGGGGATTCAGGGCTTCAAGACGGATCCGATGCAACAGATATCAAAGGGGGTTTAATCGGGGGATACTACGATGCCGGTGACAATACCAAGTTCAATTTCCCCATGTCATTCGCCATGACAATGTTGAGTTGGAGTGTGATCGAGTATGAGCACAAGTACAAGTCCATCAAAGAGTATGATCACACTCGAGAACTTATCAAATGGGGAACCGATTACTTGCTTCGAACCTTCAACTCTTCGGCTACTGTAATCGACCACATGTATGGCCAGGTGGGTGGATCTCAAAACGGTTCAACCACACCAGATGATCACACGTGTTGGGAACGACCCGAAGACATGGACTACAAGCGGACTTCACAATTAATTACGTCTGGCGCTGATCTGGCCGCAGAAATGGCAGCGGCATTTGCGGCAGCGTCCATTTTCTTTAAAGACGATGTTGCATATTCTAAGAAGCTTGTGAAAGGTGCCTCTACAGTATGGACATTTGCCAGAGATAGTGGCAAGCGTAGCCCATACTCTAGAGGCAATCTTTTCATAGTACCCTACTATAACTCCACCGGGTACTATGATGAGTACATGTGGGGTCGTGCATGGATGTACTACGCCACTGGTAACACTAGTTACCTATGGTTAGCTACGAACGAAGGACTACCCAGACATGCGAGAGCTCTGTCTAATAACCCAAGTACACGGGTTCTCAGTTGGGATAACAAGTCGCCTGCTGCGATGCTCTTGTTAACAAGAATGCGCTTGTTCTTGAACCCCGGGTTCCCTTACGAGGACTTGTTGCGTAGCTATCACAATGCCAGCTCACTCACCATGTGCTCGTACCTTCCACAATACAACGTCTTTAACTGGACTCAAGGTACCTATTTCTCGTATAACTGGACTTGTTGCGTAGCTATCACAATGCCAGCTCACTCACCATGTGCTCGTATAACAAATTTTTCATAATTAGCGTACATACCTTGAATCTCGAAGGTGAGTCATGAAACATGTAATGTCTTTGTAGGGGGACTAATCGATCTCAGCCAAGGCCAACCACAAAATCTACAATATGTCGTTAATGCAGTGTTTTTGGCTTCGCTTTATGCGGATTATTTAGACACTGCGAATCTTCCTGGTTGGTATTGTGGCGCGACGTTTATTCCGACTAAAACACTCCGGGACTTTGCCACTTCCCAGGTTTAAAACTTTAATATCTATAATTCATGTGTTCTAAAAACTTGAATATGTATAAATGTCTAATTAACTCCTTAACTTATGTTATATATGTTTGTAGATGGACTACATATTGGGAAATAATCCTATGAAAATGAGCTATGTGGTGGGACACGGCAAAAAATTTCCAAGACACGCTCACCATCGAGGTGCATCAATACCAACCAACAATATCAAATACTCATGCCAAGGCGGGTTTCAATGGTTGTCTTCGGGTAAACCTAACCCGCACAACATCACGGGTGCTATGGTCGGCGGTCCAGACAGATTTGATAAGTTTAAAGACGTGCGTGCCAATTACAGCTACACCGAACCCACCTTAGCCGGTAACGCTGGTTTGGTTGTTGCACTTGTGTCGCTCACTGCGACCGCTGGTGATGGCGGTGTCGACAAGAACTCTATGTTTTCGGCAATTCCACCGTTGTTTCCGCCAGCTCCACCACCTCCACCACCATGGAAGCCATGAAAACTTCTGTAATTAATATGAACACAGTAACTTATTACTATTTACATTTTGCATTAATAAATGAGTTTCTATTGAGTCTTTATACTCGTCGTAAGATTTTATTATTTGCTAATCAAAGTATTATTATATATAAATCACACATTCATACGTGTGGTTCTTTCTTCCCATTGTTCTTACCTACCTCGCATGCTTACAACTACGCTTCGGCCACGTCTCAATCACACCCATTTGTTTATAGAAGTCAAAGTGATTAGTTCGATCATTGATAGATATCATAGTCTTATTAATTTATTATAAGTTATTCCAGTTTTTGAACAAGAATTGCCTTAGATTTAAGTGCACGTAAATAATTAAACAAAATCACATAATGCCGTTAAGAAAAATATTTTATGGTTAGGCATGCTTGTTACCTATGATCTTTTATGCGGATGAAAAGTAGTTTCGATAATAAAGTGTTAATTTTTCTTTATTAAATTATTAGATTAGAGCCCGTGTTTCACACGGGTGAAAATATAATAAAAATAAAAAATCATTATATGTAATATTTAAATTCAGTTATATCATATATTAATTTTAATTATGACTTTTTTAATAAGTTTTTTGATATATTATGTACTATGATTTTATGTTGAAAATAAAGCGTTTGTGTTAGATTTATTTTAAAAATAAAATATTCATACTGATATTTTTATATTAAATATTATATGTATAAAGATGATATTTACTATAAAATGTTGTCATAGATTTAAAAAGTAAATTTACAAAGACTAAAGTTTGGTTGTAAAAGAAAATAAATAAAAATATATTATACTTTAAAATGAAAAGATAAACGATAGAACAATTTTAAATGGTTGTGTTAAAAATACATGGGAAGACAATGTAATATTATGAATTATAGAAATGTTAACAATTAAGTAGAATTTGGTTTTATACAGGGGTGTGCATTTCGTTAAACCCGACCCGGACCGAGCAATACCCGACCTGGACCAAAAACCCGAAAATCTTAAAAACAAGAAACGGAAGACTGGACCTGTAGGAAACAATCGGTCTCGGTTATGTGTCGGTTATTAGAACTCGGGTAAGATGTGAAGACCGAAACCGATTTGGTTCGCCAAAATCTCAATCAGATACTCAATTTGGGTAGTAATCAGATCTAGTTCATGTTGTATGTCATTAAATTGAAGTCGTTGTCACCTGTTGCAACGAGATTAAAGGAGGAAATCGGCTAACAGTGGCCAAAGTGGACTGTTTTAATGGAGGTTTCATGGAGACTTCATGGAGGCAGTGTGGTTGTACTGTAATGGTAGGGATAGGATTTGCTTTGGAAAATAAAACTCAAAATGAAGTTTGAGGAAGATGTGTACTGACAGCAAGGATTAAAACATATTATAAAATAAGTACTTTATATAATATTATAAAGTAAAGGAGAAAGTGGCACAATAAACTAAATTTAACTTCTAAATTGACGCCCATTTAAACCTTCACAATCATTTTCACGTCCAAATCTTTTTCACATCCAAGTATCCAACTCCTTTTCTTCTCCAAGTATGCTTCATCTTCTTCCTGTTCTCATCATCCTTCTATACTACATTCATGGCGAACTCGGGTCGGTTCGGGTAATGTCATACCTCGACTTATGGTCTAGGCGTATGACCAATAGTTGGTACCTGCTTTGTAAATATATCAGAGTTATATTCTTTTAGCGGAAGTCTTTTAAGTAAAATATCATTATATTGAAATTTTGGGAATTTAATACCCGTTTCGGTATTTCAAATACCTGTCATTTTAAAATATGATTCTTCACAATATTTTAAATAAAATATCTGAGCCATCAGATCACCTCTAATGGCTATGTCCCCAATCTTCTAATTTGTCTTGCTTGCCTGTTCTAACATTTACTGTTTCCCTGAAATGTGGGGAAAATACGTCAGCTATGTGCTGGTGAATAACGCTGACTCAACAAAAAGGTTTTCATAATTCATCATACATAATCATATACAAATCATCTTCGTTATGACACAACACCAATAGCATTTAACGACTCAGTGGGCCTCTCCCATCTCAGTGGAACTAAAAATACCAATAGACCACGTAATCAGACTTCACTCGCCCTAGAGACAGTCACTTGCCTCATGGTCAGTATGTTTGTAGTGTGCCCACTACAAAACATTTATGTATGGATCCAGACACATGTGTATTTAGCCTGAGTGTTTAGTACTACCTTGTATCAAAACGTTTTAGAGGATTTGAATCAATCCTCATGCAAATATTTCCATAACTCTTTTACATATGGATAACAGTCCATAGTTTTAAAGAGTAAATATCTTTTCAAAATATACAGTACATAGACGTATTCACGTCATAAAACATTTCACACTATAAAAAGGTTTGGACGTATTCACCTTTTATGATATCAATGTATCTCACTGATAAATGCTTGCTCTTTATCTCGGACCTATAGTACGAGAATAATATTTTATAAATAACTAGATATACAATCTAGCTATAGACCTTAAGTCTATTTGCATAACCTTTACCTTGATATTCATTTCATTTATAAAACATTTATATACTACGTTTCTTCATCATGAAGAAACGTGTATATATATATATATATATATCCCATTTCTTCATTCATAAGAAATATCTTTATAATAAAGAACAATATTTTATTTATAACTTTATCTTATGAAAGTTACATTTCACTTATTATCTGATCAAGGTATAGACTATACCCTTGACTAGGGTCTAAGCCATATATAATAAAATAATCGGGCAGAACCCCTACCTTGTATGGCTTATCTATGAAATGCTTAAACTTCACGTGGGCAACACTCCTACTTGCACGTAATTCTAGACAACGAGCGTATCGGGAATGACGGGATTTTGGCACGAAAACCGAGGTAAAGTGTGTGTGATGTGATGGAGACTTCATCCCCATAGCTGCCTATTTATAGCCTGAATCTGTGCATCTTCGCGTATCGCGAAGCTGCTTCGCGTATCGCGAAGGTGCACTAGCTTAGGTGAGTCATCGCGTAGGCTTGCCACGTGTCACCACGTGTCACTCCGGTTTGCCACGTGTCCCGTGACGTGTCCTGCATCTTCGCGTATCGCGAAGTTGCCTTTCTTGTCGTCTTCGCGTATCGCGAAGATGCTAAAGTTTCATTTTCAGTCCCTGGTCTTTGGTAGCTTGTCACATCTTGATCATAGCTCAAAAATACTATAGCGGCCCTTATGCAGCTCGCGGCGATGCGAGCGTGCCAAGTGCAAAGTGCGCCATCAAAACGCCACATTACGCCCATCGCCCGAGTCCGAGTCCGTGCGTGTGCGCATCGGGTGTTTCGCACCCTCCGTTAGGACTAGTAAGAGTGGTTAGTTACACAAGAACATTATCAAGCAAAACTCCTTCCTTATAAAGTGCTTCCATTTCTTTCCTACTTTCCATGTGGGATGGAGTTTCCATACTTGTTTTCCTTAGCATAAAAATGCCTTCATTTCTTTATCTTATTTTTCCATTACTTATTTCCTAAATACTTTTAGTCCTTTAACTTTATAAATTTGTCAAATTTAAACCAAAATTTTGTGGGTGTTACAGGTAAACTCGGTTTTTTTGTTCCTAAGGCCGATACACGACCCGAAACCGAAAGTGGAAAAATATACTACCCAATAAAGAACCGAAGGTAATATTTCGGGTCCGGGTTTCAGTCTTTTTCGGTCCGGGTTCTCGGTTTTTTCGGTCCAGCCCGTATTTTGCACACCCCTAGTTTTATACTTGAAAAGAAATTACATTTATATATGTTAAGTTAAAAATTCTAATATAATTACCACTTTAGTAGGGTTGGTAAGCTCATTTGGTTTAAAACATGAGGTCTTCGGTTCGAAACTCGTATCGCACAATAATTTATTTTTCAAAATTTTATAAAGCCTTACAAGTCATGGGCTATAATAGGTAAATGGGTCAGGTGCCATGATATAATAGGAAATAATGACATGACATTTACGTGGCATTCTATGTGAAGTGCTTACTTAACACTGTTCCTGAGCCAACTTTTGGAGAAAAGAAAAGAAAGTGAGAGGAATCAGGATTTAAAGTGTGTTCTAGAGTGAGTTTTTTGTGGAAGGAAATAGGAGAGAAAGGAAAAGAATGAGAATGAAAATTGATGATGTTTCTATTCCTTCCAAATCGGGAAGAATCAAAGAGAAAGGAAACTTGATCAAACGCAATATAGTTAGAATTACTATCTAGCCCTCACCATATCTTTATTAGGTTATAAGCGTCGTTCCTTTTTCCACTAACCAACTATAACCTGCCGTTGATCAACGTAATACTTCGATGCCCTTGCTTCTCAATGCTCTTTTCAACCCTTCTTATTAGGTATTCCTAATTTAATTTCACACACTTTGTTTTGATTTGGCATATTTAGGGTTTAATAACCATCTAAGGAAGGATGGATATGTTTCTCTTGTAGCACTTGAATTAATTATGTAGTTAAAGAATGTTAGAGAAATCGACAAGTTTTGAATGCTCTTTGTTAATGTCAAATAGTTTGTTATTTGTTAATTATGAATTCAAAGGTTTATGTGTAGCTTTTTAGTTCATAAGATACAAAATTTCAAAGGTTATATCCATATAGTGAATAATAAAAATGATAATGTATAAAAGACTATTAAAGCATAAACCAAAGAAATATAAAAAAAAACATAATGGGTCGGTGGTTGCCTGGAGTATTTCGAATGTTCAGCACTCAGCAGCAGGTTGTGGTCTTGTGGTTGTTGGAGAGTGCAACAGATTATGCCTTGAGGTTGACCATAACTAATATGATCCAAGTAGTATTGAGCAACCGGCAGGAGGTAGTGCATAAAAATTGCAAACGGGCCAGTCTTGTTGCACAGTCCTGGTTAGGGGTGCAAGCGATCCGAGCCGAGGTCGGGGTCGACTAGGCTTGCTCGGCTCATTTAACATACACGGAGCTCGAGTTAGAGCTTGTCTCGTTAGTAGTTTTTCAAGCTCGAGTTTGACTCGGGCTCGGCTTGTTTCTATTTATTAAAAATATTCTATATTCATAATTATTTATATAAAATGATATGCTCGTTTAGGCTTGCGAGCCGGCTTGAGCTGGACAAGTGAAGCTTGGACTCGTTTAGGCTTGCAAGCCGGCTTGTTGCTTTGGTTGTCGTAGACAAGGATAACACAACTGTATTGTTGACCATTGCTTATAATTGCTTTGATTCAGTTTCTTGATTCCTCCTACCATCTGTAATTCTACCATTGTATCGTATTCGTTAATTTTCAATCAAGAACTTTCAAGACTTGCTGTCGATCGGAAAGACGAGCCTAGATCGTTAGGCTCTGATACCACTTGTTAAACCTTAGACAAGTGAATCAAGAACACCAAACATGATATTGCATAAAACATTTATGCGACTCTTTTTATTAACAATAAGCAAAAACGGAATTCATACTACTAACTACAAATAAAACTTTTGATGGTTTATATAACATCCACAATTCTAATTATACTCAAACTAGGAAACATAATCAAACTATACTTCTACTTTATTTAATAATAAATAAAAGATAACTTTGGTACTAAGTTATTCAACTTGGTTCATGAACTTTATATCTCCACCAATCCGTCCTTTGAGATCTTCCGTACTACCTTTATACTTTTCATATTAACCATTCGGGTCCTTCAAGTTGGTATTGCACCAAGTTTTACGGTAATGACATCTTTTATTTTGATTAAAGAAAGTAAAATTACCAAGTATATGTTTCATACTAACTACTAAAGTAATGTAGCCTAGCTTCATCCAAGTTTGTGAAAATGTATGTTTCTTACTGAGCGGTCTATTCCTATGGTATACAAGGTGCATATTTATGATGTGTGAATTAGTTATTTAAAAAAATAAATAAATGTTTTGAATTTGAAATAAAAAATTTATTTTACTATATGTGTATACCAAAGAATGTGAATTAGTAAAATTTAAAATTGTTCAATTGTAAGGTTGGAGAGCAGGTAATACATACTCACAAGTACCCCAAGTTCTGCGGGAACACCACCACCACCCGTTGATATTATGTTGCCAAATCATATGAACATGAACACTCCATAATACAGTTGTATTATCCTTGTCTACGACAACCAAAGCAACAAGCCGGCTCGCAAGCCTAAACGAGTCCGAGCTTCACTTGGGGTACTTGTGAGTATGTATTACCCGCTCTCCAACCTTACAATTGAACAATTTTAAATTTTACTAATTCACATTCTTTGGTATACACATATAGTAAAATACATTTTTTATTTTAAATTCACAACATTTACTTTTTTTTAAAATAACTAATTTACACATCATAAATATGCACCTTGTATACCATAGGAATAGACCGCTTAGTAAGAAACATAGATTTTCACAAACTTGGATGTAGCTAGGCTACATTACTTTAGTAGTTAGTATGAATATACTTGGTAATTTTACTTTCTTTAATCAAAATAAAAGATGTCATTACCGTAAAACTTTGTGCAATACCAACTTAAGGACCCGAATGGTTAATACGAAAAGTATAAGGGTAGTACGGAAGATCTCAAGGGGCGGATTGGTGGAGATATAAAGTTCATGGACCAAGTTGAGTAACTTAGTGCCAAAGTTATCTTTTATTTATTATTAAATAAAGTAGAAGTATAGTTTGATTATGTTTCGTAGTTTGAGTATGATTAGAATTGTGGGTGTTATTTAAACCATCAAAAGTTTTATTTGTAGTTAGTAGCATGAATTCCGTTTTTGCTTATTATTAATAAAAAGAGTCGCATAAATGTTTTATGCAATATCATGTTTGGTGTTCTTGATTCACTAGTCTAAGGTTTAACAAGTGGTATTAGAGCCTAACGATCTAGGCTCGTGTTTCCGATCAGCAGCAAGTCTTGAAAGTTCTTGATTGAAAATTAACGAATACGATACAATCATAGAATTACAGATGGTAGGAGGAATCAAGAAACTGAATCAAAGCAATTATAAGCAATGGTCGACATGCATCAAGTCGTATCTTCAAGGCCAATATCTTTGGTAGGTAAAGAACGGTACCGAGACGAGACAACCCGCAAACAATATGAACGGTGTTATCGGAAAGTGGCATGTGAAAGCAGGCCAGTCTATGTTTATCATCAAGACAACGGTTGATGATGATGTTCTTGATCATATTCAAGATCTTGAATACCCAAATCAAGCATGGGTTTTGCTAGAGACCTTATTCACGAAGAAGAACAATGTTCGATTGTAACTAGTCGAAGATGAGTTGATGACGGTTTCCCAAGGAGATCTCCTGATCGCACAATATTTTCGTAAAGTGAATAATTTGTGTCGCAAGTGTCACACCCCAACCTAAGGCGGAAATGTCGGGGCGTGATCCGATTGCTCATAGCTCGAAGATACTATCACGAATATAAATGACAATATCTAATTAATTATTTTATTCAAAGAATACACACAATATCCAAATGTAACAAACAATTTAAATACATGAATGTAAGCTCAAATAATAATTATCTTGTTTATATCCTAAGGTCTTGTCTAAGTGTCCAACTTCAATCTTCAATACAAAGCAACCTGCATATGCGTAGAAAACAAAGTTTGTCAACAACACATGTTGAGTGAGATGATCACCAGATTTTGACACAACAACAATATATATGTGATAGATAAATGATAAATGTTAAATACGCAAACAAACACATGTGGTAATAATCAATCAAACCTTAACAAACCATATACACAACCAAAGACTTGATAGTGTGCCAACGAATTGTTGCCAAGCGAATCGGGTATTGATTACGATGACTAAAATTGTTGGTTTACCTTTGCCAAGCGAATTGGGCACCGGTTACTAAGACAGTCGTATGATCATACTAATGAGAACCCTATACAAGGGAACACGTTGGACCTATCCGAATGCGATATAGTAAACAAATAAGCAAGTAGCAATTAGCAAATAGCATCTAATTGATATACACACAATGATTATATTTGTGAGTTGTGTATATATATTATATATATATATATATGATAGAAAAATATGATAAGTATGCATATATCCCCAAAACGTTAGAAAACAGTAGAAAAAAGGGGAATGATCAAACTCACCTTAGATTAATGACAAGCGATTAATAAATGCGATTAAACGAGCTAACGAATAAGCGATTCGTCACACGTCAAAGGATATAAACAATCAGAATCTAAATCTTTGAGATTGGATAATATAGATAAAAAAGAACTCATTGCCGCTGGAATCAACCCAAACGGACGTTTAGAACTCAAGTTATGTTATATTTAAGATTTTAAGCAAGCTGGCACTAACCAGAATCCGAACAGCAAGTCGGAAGTCGGACTTTGGTCAGTAGCCTTAAAATTTCATTACGAGAATAAAAGTCTTCTTAACCGAACGTGGAATCCAACCAGAAGTATGAGAAAAGGGATAGTTAAAGTTATTGACTATTTTGTCCTTAAACGGGTTTGGCTCTAATTGACCCGTCAATACTCATCAATCTCATAAATTGATTGAGGGTTATCGATAAGTGAGTATTAATGAATGTTTGATCAGTTAAAAACTTACCTTGATTGTGTTTGTATTAGCGAGAAATCAAGGTCAAAGGTTTAACGAATGTCAAAGTCAAACTGTAGCTCTTAGTCTTCAAGTAAACGAGCAAAAACGAGCAAGAAACGTTGGTTAAGAGTAGGTGACGGCTGGGAATGCTTAGTTGCAGTAAACTTTAGTGTTTGAAATTATGATGTGTTTATATAGAGGTTAAATCAACTTGTTGGACAAGAAATGGGTTGATTTTGGTAACTGAATCATACAATTAAAGATGAATTCAGATCTTTAAATTATCGATTTTAAGAGTTTCTAAGGGATATTAGGCACTAATGAAAGTTAAGGAATTATAAAATAAGATAAAAATAATTATTTCACTAACAAATACATAATTTTATTAATAAGAAAGATCCGAATATGTTCCCGAATCGAGTTAAATGTAAACGAATACGGGTTTGAAAAATCCGAGATGTTACAGCAAAATTTGAGAACTCGATCCACAGTTTCGGGTTAGCGATGCTCGTATGAAGCGGATACTCATCCATGGTTTGAGAGCTGAGTATCGTAGCTTCGTTATCGCTATTCAAGGGTGGGCGACCCAACCGAGTATTACCGGGGTCGAAAATATCCTTGCCGGACAAGAAGCCTTGGAAAAATAGTTAGTTGATGTGTCGATTAAAACCGAGAGCGAAGCCTTGTATGTCAGTAGAAAGGAGAAGCATCGGTTCAATAAAAATCAAAACCGTGATGGTAAGAAAGGTAAGGGTAAATATTGGGAGAACGAGAAACATGATCGACCCAAGAAGAAAGAATGGAACCGTAAGGGTCGGGTTGTCAACTATGAAGAAGATTCATCGGATGAAGAGAAACGAGACAAGGAATCAAGGTACCAACTAAAGTAGTTTCCTTTTAGGTTCAATAACTGTGGACTAAAAGGGCATATGACAAAGTACTGTCGAGAACCTAAGGAGGAAGGTAATGCAGTTGTGGATGAAGAAGAAGAACCATGGGATGTGGAGGCTAATATGGTCGAGGTTCAAGAAAAATATGCAGTTGACACCGAATTCAAACCGAACCTAGTAGATGAATGGTTTGAAGTAGGCTCCTATTGGTGGACAAGTCAGGAAGTAGTGCCAGAGTCGAATCAGTTGAAGGTAACTTTGTGATGTGCTAAAAGTAGTTATTAATTTATTAACTAAATAAACGCTAATCTAGACACTAAGTAATAATTCTAGACTCTTAACGTAACTAAAACTACTAACCGGCAAGTGAACCGGTCGACTCTAGTACAGCTAAGTAAATCCGGATATCTAACCTACGAGACTTTTTAAATTACGTTAACTAGATAATTAGACTCGACTAACTGACACGACTATTTATTTATATTTGGTTGAATGGCATTTTTATTAAAATACTAAAATTAAACTATTAATAAAACTAATTAAGAAAAACAAGTTATTTAAGCGAAAGATAATTTAGTTTATTTTAATCAGATGATGATGAAAAACTACCTAGGCTAAAATAAGTCTAAGTTGCAGTTGTTAATTGACTGGCAAATATTTATTATAGAACTAGGATCGAAAAATAGACTTTTAAAAGATAACCCGAACAGGACCCCTGACCTTTCACAAGAATACACCTATGGGTTTCAAATAAATTTTAATGCAAACCAGTTTTAAATATTAAGTTTCCTTACGGTCGCCTAATTCATTATGAACAAGTTCCTTTATGTGAAATCCTACCTTATAGCGCCGAATCAAATGCAGTTTAATATACTTACTTAACTCGATAGACAAAGTTGACTAGTCAAACTTAGACAGGCTCCTTACGAAGAACTAAATCTAGCAATCTTAATCAACAAAGACCTATCAATAATGTGTCACCTTACAGCTATTTAGATTAACAACACACTTAGGTTTATTTGATTAATTATTATTATTCCTATGGTTTTAATGCATATTAACCACAAACTAGTCAAAAACACACGGTAGATGACCTAATAGCAACCTATTATATGATATGAAATCACAAAGGAAACTACGGAATAATAAAACTCATCAAACAATCATAAGCACACACATGCATCAATTTAATATAATCAAACCTTTTACTTATTTCATAAAACCTAACCTTTCTCAGTTTCTTCTCTTCACTTCTTCCTACTATAGGCTCACTGGTTGGTGCGGTACTTACCGGGCCTAGCCTAGGTTGCACCCTCCCAGGAATATCCATCACTATCTCCTCGTAAACTAACTCATCCTCCTTCTCTCCAGACCTAAAACCCTACCACTATGAGTGGAGATAGCCTTTAACTGAGCAGCCGGATTTTGCTGAGTGGAACCCGAAAACTGACCGGGGAGTCTCTCATCTAAATGGCTATATCACCTACAGACCTCTGAAGATCTAAAAGTGCGGACTGGTGATTTCTTAAAGGCAAATCATGATCGGCCAATTTTTTCTTAGTTTCCTGATCTCTAACAAGTATTTGTTTCATCATCTCCTCTAGACTACCCATTCCACCACTCAAATCCTGCCCATTACTCACACCTTGACTATTTTGATCCCTACTAAACAACTGATCCGGCCCCCGGTTAGGATTTAGATTTGACTGGAAACTAGGGGGTGCACCGGAGGAACGCCAATTAGAGTTATAATTATTATTTTTATAGTTGTTCCAATTTGAATTATTTCCATCAAACGCATTAGGAACCCTATTCTTCCATCCTATGAATTTACCTGCTCCTGACTCATCAACGGACAATCTAAAGTACTATGCCCCCTCTACATAACTCGCACTTGTCTACCTTAGCCTTAAGTTCTCTCATCTCACGGGTTAGGCTTTCTAAGGCAGCAGCCACACTAGCATCCAGATTGACCTGGTGCACACCTCGGACGGATGAGGGTGTACCAGTGACGGGATTGGAATTCCCGTTGCGCGGATTCTTCGCATACTCTGATTGGGCAAAACTTTCAAACAACTCATTACACTCAGTAACATTTTTCCTATTCGTTAAATTACCTCCAGCCGCTGTGTCGAAACGAGCTTGAGTTTCATAAGTCAGCCCATTGTAAAACTTCTCAACAAGGGCCGAAGAAGTGAGACCATGTTGTGAACAACGAGACAGTAATTTTTGGAAACGCTCCCTAGCTTGATAATACGGTTCATCCGGCTCCATATGGAAAGAGTGGACTTGGTCACGGAGACGAGAAGCTTTGGCAGGCATAAAGTATTTCTTAATGAACGCTGTATGAAACGCCTCCCAAGTAGTGAATGCTCCAGCTGGTTGCGAATCGAGATAAGTGGCGACAGACCCGCGAGTGAAAACGGGAACAAATACAGAATAATCGCATCTTTATTGGCACATTGTAGATTGAAAGTTCTAAGAACACGGGTGAGACGGTTAATGTGTGCTGGTGCGTCTTCATCTTCACGACCATGAAAGTGGTTATGTTGGGTTAAAGCGGCCATGATGTAGGATGGGATCTTCCATGAATTAGGGTTATTGATTTCGGGAATGACGATGGGCGAGTGGTCTCCGGTGAAACCCTCGAAGGCTTGCTGGTAAACGGTTCGATAGTTGGCCATTTGATTATCGGGAATGTTTCTGGGACTCGATGGTGTTGAACTTGCTGGTGATGATTTTGGTGAAGTAACTATGTTGATTGGTTGCTTTTCTGATGATGATGAACTAGCCTTGGAATTTTACGGAGTAGGTCCAAGATAATCCAACGGTGGTCTGTGCGAATGAAGATGTGACATATACCTACAAAACACACAAAACCGAGTAAGTAGACTCAAATAAAAGACTTGAAAAATAAAATAAACTAACATTTAAGATAATCTGAAAACCAATTAGACTCCTACGACTCATAAACAACGTAAAACGAAACAAGTAGCACGCATGTAGCAAGTAAGTCTAATAAAAGCTAATAACGCAATCTCCAAGTAGTTATTCATTTATTAATTAAATAAATGAATTAAATAAACGCGCCAAAATCTTGATGTGCTAAAAGTAGTTATTCATTTATTAATTAAATAAACGCTAATCTATACACTAAGTAATAATTCTAGACACTTCACTTAAATAAAACTACTAACCGGCAAGTGAATCGGCCGACTCTAGTACAACTACGTAAGTCCAGATATTGAACCCACGAGACTCTTTAAATTACGTTAATTAGCTAATTAGACTCGACTAAGTGACACGACTATTTATTTATATTTGTTTGAAGGAGGCTTTTATTAAAATACTAAAATAAAACTATTATTAAAACTAATTACGAAAAACAAGTGATTTAAGCGAAAGACAATTTAGTTGATTTAATCAGATGATGATGAAAAACTACCTAGGCTAAAATCCCCTAAGTTGCAGTTGTCAATTGGCCAGCAAATATTTGTTATAGAACTGAGATTGTAAAATAGACGTTTAAAAGAAAACCCGAACAGGTGACCCTTCTCAAGAAGACACATATTGGTTTTAAATAAGTTTTAACGCAAACAAGTTTTAAATATTAAGTTTCCTTATGGTCACCTAATTAATTATGAACAAGTTCCTTTATGTGAATCCTACCTTACAGCGTGGAAATCAAAGACAGTTTAATATACTTAATTAACTCGATAGACAAAGTTGACCAGTCAAACCTAGACGAACTCCTTACAAAAAACTAAATCTAGCAATCTTAATCATAAAAGACCTATTAACAATCTAGCACCTTACAGCTATTTAGATTAGCAGCACACTTAGGTTTATTTGATTAATTATTATTATTCCTATGGTTTTAACGCATATAAACCACAAACTAGTCAAAAACACACGGTAGATGACCTAATAGCAACCTATTATATGATAGGCAATCACCAAGGAAACTATGGAATAATAAAACTCATCAAACAATCATAAGCACACACATGCATCAATTTAATATAATCAAACATTTTACTTAGTTCATAAAACCATAACGTAAACAAATCCCAATCAAAATCAAACTTAAACGAAGGTTTATCACACCCAGGCGGCCTATAAAGTTTAGCCTAACATTATAAAATCAAACGAAACAATCATAAAGGAAATCATGGTGAAAAACAATAGAAACGAAATATTGAAGGTGATAAAACCCGTATTTATCATTGTTGATCAATTAGCACGTCACCGTATGATTCCGAGCCTTCTAAAAGTTTCAAAAATTCAATCTTGAGCTCCCAATTTCGTTCGAAACGGCTGGTTATTGTCAGGTATTCAGGTTTAAGGTTAAAGGGTGTTTATATAGTGCACAGGGCCCTAAATACTGATCAAAACGTGAAACAATCTGGAAAAATGGTGTCTAGGCGCCGCGCGGGCAACCCAAAAGACCCTAGTCGCGCGGCGCGTCGTGGCCAGGGATGAGGGGCCGGCCGGTCTGGTCCGTTTCAATCCTGGTTCACTTCCGGTTCATTCCTGACCCTTCCGGTTCTCCGTTTTAGCTCTTTTCCGCTTGTTTTTTGCCCTTTTCAACCACGATCAAGTTCCGGAACCTACATTACACCAATATGTTAGTAATATACAAATTTTAAATAAAAACCGAACAAAAACTAATAAAATATTATATAAACTATACAAGGGAATTATATATATTTAGCATTATATCACCTTGGAATCATCTATTGTTATTTTAAATTTCGATGATGAGGAAATTGTGGTTGAAGAAGATGTAAGGTTGATCAAGACATAATCGTCACAATAACCGAACAAGACGAGAAAGAAACCGTGTTGGATGAAGTGCACGAGGAGATAGTTCTGTCTCTTGTTACAGGTTGTCATGGTGGAATAGAAAACATCGAAGATCAACAAACCAACAAGTTGATGTTGGAGTTTGCATGAGTTTCGTGCATAGTTCGGTCGATCCAAATAAACAATCGAATGAAGGAGTTAAGTTCGAGACGGTGCATGCATCTGGAAGAATTGCTTTAAGTACCATAATAGTTAGTCATGAAGTTGTGAAAGTAAAAGTCGTTTCCTATCTGAAACCGAGTAGTACAGTTCTAAACAGTGGTAATATCGAAACTAGCTCAGTTATCAACAGGAAAAAGAATCTTGCTGGTAGAGTGAAAATTCTTAATCCAAGAATCAAGTTCAAAGAGGTGCAAGCTTTACAAGGTGTGAAAGATCAAGGAGGAACAATGAAAGTTGGTATTGAGAGGGAGTGTAAAACTTGGTGCAATATCAACTTGAAGGACCCGAATGGTTAATACGAAATGTATAAGGGTAGCACAAAATATCTCAATGGGTGGATTGGTGGAGATCTAAAGTTCATGGACCAAGTTGAATAACTTTGTGTCAAAGTTATCTTTTACTACGTATTTGTTATTAAATAAAGTAGAAGTGTAATTTGATTATGTTTCCTTGTTTGAGTAGGATTAGAATTATGGGTGTTATATAAACTCATTAAAAGTTTTATGTGTAGTTAGTAGTATGAATTCCTATCTTGTTTATTATTAATAAAAAGAGTCATATAAACGTTTTATGCAATACCATGTTTGGTGTTCTTAATTTAGTTGTCTAAAGTTTAACAATTAGTTGTCTGGGTTTAACCAAAAGAAATTATTGTTGCATCACTTCTTTGGTTAGTGAGTTTAATATTCCCCTACTTCAATTGAAATAAAATTTTCAGTTGATAGGTTTTTTCAGAGCATCAACACACACTTATCCAAAGATTACTCCTAAATCTACTACACAGTCCGCAGAAGGCTTAAACAACGGCATTATTTCACACAAAAAAAAGATATTATTGGATATCATTTGGTAATTTTTTTATTATACTTAAAACTATTATGTTATATAAAATAAAATGATCCGATTACAATAGAGAGATAGCAGGTAAACGGGCAACAAATTGTATCGTTCCATTTTGAATGACAAATCCGACCCTACTGAAAACAAAGTTATGATAATTAATAGGCACAAAATGCAACCTAGCTAAGAGCATATGGTATCTGTCAATATACATCTACATTAGCAATCTGCCAAAACTCCCCACTGGCAAACGTCTCCCCATTCTCACCTTCCCTTTCACCATCTCTTCTTTTCTCCATATTTGACTCTTTAGACGCTGTAATCACAAACATCTGTCTTGGAATAACACCCTCCTCTGCATGCCACCCATCCGCCGTGGTTGTCTCCGATAACTTCCATTGTAGATGCTTAGTTCGATCCATATTTATTATCACTATAGCTCCTCAAAAATTTAATAAGATGTACATATTTTCAATTTGATGATATTAAAATAGAAGGATTACCTTAATAGAAAACTGATCTCTTGGGTAACTTGCATCTATATATTATTAAAAAATCTAATTAGAAATGTTTTATTTTTTCTAACACTTTTCTTTTCTTTTATTTAGTCCAATGGTATCTTGGTGTGTTATAACGTGTTTCTTAATTACCTAGAAATCAAGGGTTTAAATCCTGTAATGCGTATGAAGTATAACTACGAGCAGAAAGATGGATATCGATGTGACCTGTTATAATAAAGAGTGATGCTTTAAACATGCTTCTTTCATTTAAATCCAGCTTTCATCTCATTATACAACTCATTAAAATTAATAAACAATATGATTAAATAAACAATCTTTAATGCATGTCAACCTTCTAAAAGTCAACTCAACCTCCCAAAGACTATGTCAACCTTCAAAATACAATAGGGCCTGTTAAAGACTATTAAAGTATTAATTAGTATAATAATCCCACTTCTAGCAAACACAAAAAGAATGAATGTGTATAATTCAATTTCGAGCTGTGAAGCTTTCTTCCTTCTTACATATAGTTTAAGGTAAGGCACACAAGACCAATATATATGTTCTTTAGAAAGAGAGAATGTATGCAGCAAATCACTCTGGAGGATCATTGGAAAAGCAAGTGAAAATGATCATGAACATCAAAAGGTATCAGAGCTATACATTTTGGTTATCTATATATAAATATATTATATACATTTGGTTTGCTATCAGTTTTTTAGAGATGATTATTAGTTGGTTCATTATTATTCTTTTATTGTAATCTTGCTATATAAAGAACTCATGTAGTCATGTGTTCAGTATTTTATATTTAGAAAATATTATGCAATATTGATTACCGGGGCAAACAAAAACAAATTTTGTAAGCTCTTTGTGGGGAAAGCAAACAATATTGGTGATACGAGTAGCTGGATGTTACATATATAACAACACAATGATGCCATGCAACTTCGAGAAACGTAAAGCATTGAAATGGACGGTGATTGTGATCTTCATTGCTCTCTGGTGATTGGACTTCTGATCATAATTATAAAATCGTTGCAAAAACATAAGTCACACACACAGCCTCAGGCAGCGGATCAGTACACATCACGGTCTCCGCGACCGGATCAGTACACGGAAGCACTGCATAAGGCTCTATTGTTCTTCAAAGCCCAGAAATGTACATTTCTTTAACCATCTTTTTAACAATTATATCACTTCATGTTTTAAAAAAATATTCTAACATTAAGGGAAATCGATGCAGCCGGGAAGTTACCGAAAGACAATGGGATCGACTGGAGAGGCGATTCAGGGCTTCAAGACGGGGCTGATGCAACCGATGTCAATGGGGGTTTGGTACTATGACGCGGGTGACAATACTAAGTTCCATTTCCCAATGTCATTTGCCATGACCATGTTGAGTTGGAGCGTAATCGAGTATGGGCACAAGTACAAATCCATCAAAGAGTATGATCATGCTCGAGAACTTATCAAATGGGGAACTGATTACTTGCTTCGTACATTCAACTCGTCGGCTTCTATAATCGACCACATCTATGCCCAAGTGGGTGGCTCTCAAAACGGTTCAACCACACCGGATGATCACACGTGTTGGGAAAGACCCGAAGACATGGACTACAAGCGACCCGTACAAGTTATTATGGCGGGTGCTGACCTTGCTGGAGAAATTGGCAGCTGCCTCCATCGTCTTTAAAGACGACGTTGCATACTCTAAGAAGCTTGTCCAAGGTGCCTCTAAAGTATGGGCATTTGCAAGAAATAGTGGAAAGCGTAGCCGATACAGTAGAGGCAACCTTTTCATAGAACGCTACTATAACTCTACAGGGTACTATGATGAGTACATGTGGGGCAGTGCATGGATGTACTGTGCCACTGGTAACTCCAGTTACCTACGGGTTGGCTACAACTACAGGACTATTTAGAAATAGGATAGCTTTGAACGACAGCACTAGTCAACGAGTTCTTAGTTGGGATAACAAGTCGCCTGCTGCCATGCTCTTGTTAACAAGGATTCGCTTGTTCTTGAACCCCGGGTTTCCTTATGAAGAGTTGTTATATAGCTATCACAATGCCACCTCTATTAACATGTGTTCGTACCTTCAACGTTATCAAGTATTTAACTGGACTAAAGGTGCGTGCATATAACACGTTATTCGTTAAAATACAGACCTTAAAACTTAAAGGAGAGTCACTAAACGTGTGATGTCTTTGTAGGTGGGCTAATTGAACTCAACCAAGGTCGACCACAAAATCTACAATATGCCGTTAATACAGTGTTTTTGGCTTCGCTTTTTGTGGATTATTCGAAAGCTGCCAATCTTCCTGGCTGGTATTGTGGCACAACGTATATTCCGTTGAATACGCTCCAAGATTTTGCAACTTCTCAGGTTTATAACTTAAATTTGGATTCATGTTATCTATGCTCTTGGTGGAAACTATTTCAAAAGGCTTATGGTGGCTTATTTTATGTTTGTAGATGGACTACATTTTGGGCAAAAACCCGATGAACATGAGCTATGTGGTAGGACACGGGACCAAATTCCCAGCACACGTACACCATCAAGGCGCATCGATACCGAATAACAACATCAAATACTCATGCAAAGACGGGTTTCAATGGATGTCTTCTGATAAACCTAACCCAAACAACATCACGGGTGCCATGGTCGGAGGTCCAGATCGATTTGATAAGTTTAGAGACGTGCGTTTGGATAAAAGCTATACCGAACCCACATTAGCTGGGAACGCAGGTTTAGTTGCAGCGCTTATGTCGCTCACTGCAACCGCTGGTGATGGTGTTGACAAGAACTCTGTA
This sequence comes from Bidens hawaiensis, assembly GCF_021521415.1. Taxonomy (NCBI): domain Eukaryota; kingdom Viridiplantae; phylum Streptophyta; class Magnoliopsida; order Asterales; family Asteraceae; genus Bidens; species Bidens hawaiensis. Next base: position 156,483 of record NW_027492339.1, read on the forward strand.
TTTTTGGCGATTCCACCGTTATATCCGACGGCTGCACCACCTCCACCTCCATGGAAACCATGAAAACCTTTGTAATTATTATTAAAACATTAACTGATTCCTTCTTCATTTTGCAAGTTGATATCTTAAATATTTTCATAAATAAATAAGCTTCCAGTTGGCCCTTTTAGGTCCCAAAACCGGAGACGACAACGAACGGCTTTGTTCTTGATAAATGCTCGAGACGGATGCGGTGAAATCAAACGACCGAACGAAAACAAATAAAGATAATATAAACGAACGATCTCGTTGTCGGTTAAAAGATTCATAGTATTAAATGAACCGACCCCACCCAAGGTTAGCTCCCCTTGGGTGGGTGAAAACACCATACAAAAACACACACTAAAAATAAAATACAAAGTCCTATTTATAGCAATATAAAAAAATTCTAAAAGATTTCCCGTTAAACTTAATCGCGTGTCGAAGTTCTCATCTCGTGTCCGGATTTCTCACCCACTTTATTTTCTTGACCATAAATATATAACTGGTTTCATACTTTGATATCGCAAGTCACAACTTTTTGGCCTTACCCTTTTGATCCGCCTTTTTAGTTATCATGCTAAATTTTTATATACATACGCATGTGCTAGATGAGCATGTCCTAATCACGACTTTTTATGTAGTTTAAATATTTAGCTTCTATATCGCGTATAATTAATTGGCTTTCTCAAGGGCAACATCGTATCAATATAGTACTTTTCTATTTTTTAAATATGCAATCTAGTTCACTTAAATATTATTAAATGTGGTTTTAGTCTTATGTTTTTGAACTTGGTGTTACAACCCCAAAATCCAATTTGCACTTAACTTTTGTTAGTCAAAACTTAAATCTAAACCGAACCAAATTTAAACTCAATTTGATTTGATTTCACATGCTAAATGCGATAAAATTTTAATTGAAAATAACTTCAAACGAGAAAATAAAAAACCGAGCAGATGATCTCCCATAACGTATCAACCACCAAATATTGTTCACTCCGATATGGCACCAAAATTATTATGTCATTCAAAGAGGCAACAGGATATCCAAATTGCGACTACGAGCCGAATTAAAATAACGCCTTTATATGATCACATCACAGGCATATGCACCCATATACCATCACATTAACTATCCTATAAGCCCGTATGTATACTTTATACGTCTATATGCATATCAAATCAAATTAGATCAAATAAGTTATATCAAATCTGATCAAACAAGCTGGGTTGATTAGTAAAGCAATGGATGCTTGTATAACCAATCCCAACTCCCAAGCCAAAACATGTAACCAATAGCAATAACATTAAAAAGAACTTCCATCAATTCTTGGCATCATTCCTATAATTGTTTATATATCAACAACTTTACAATTGGCAGGTCCTTTTTGCAAGTCAGAGGTCATGGCTGGTTTGACAGACAGGTTTCAAAACAAGCATACGAATTATAGCAATGCAGAACCAACCTCCACCAGAAGTGCAGGCAGGCTTGGTTGCTGCAAGGTCCAAACACGGACATCAAGTCTTAAAACTTTCAGCAACCCCCACTTTTTGGTATTCTCATAAAATCTAGTAGCTGCCAACTGGTGGCATATAAACCAACCTTTTTTTTTTCATATAAAAGCAAATCAAACTAGCAAGAGGTAGATCAAAATCCCACGAGTATCTAGTGGCCAAAGTGTTGCTCAGATTACTGCAGCAAATGGGCCGGTTGTTACATAACTAGCGAAAACCTACGGCGAGCTCAAAAGCCATATTCATTGTAAGGTCTATATATATCTTTACCGACCAAATAAGAGAATAGTCAGCTAGCAGGAAGTTTTAGAGGACGAGACTGCAAAATGGAAAATGACAATTTAGGTACCTTGTAACATCTTTAAAACAAGCATATCAAAGTACCTGTCATGTCATTCTTGTTTTGATGCCGTTAACAAAAACAACAGGAGCATATTCAAAAAAGGCGAGCCGGGACCCACAATCATTCAAATGATGATCCCAAAGCAGCGCAGACCAGACAAGATGACACAGTGGGAGAAGCGTAGAAGCAGAAAACCAATGAAGAAGCACAACACCTCCACACAAAAACAACCATCATATGACTTTTTAACGTTTTAAGGAAAATAACATTCACCTCACCAGTCTTAAGATTTCTAATAAAAGTAGATAATCAGACATGCAAATAACTAAATAAACTCGGTACTTTAAAAGTTAAGAACCTTCACCAAATTCATTAAAGTTGAAAACAAGTCCGCACAGATAACAAGTTCCAAGATTTTTGAAAAGTTGGTTTCCAATGATCAGCTCCTGCTACGACGCCTGTCCTTGAGCCCATTTCTGAAAAGATTCAACGAGATATTTACTTTGGAAAATGAAAGTAATGTGCACTCAAATTAACGCATTAAATAAAATATAAAAGTAAGACAAAACAAATATTAAAGAACTTCACCCGTTTGCATAGGGAGCCTCAACACGACCACGATAAGGTGGTGACCTGCTATAGTTCTTGCGCTGTGGTGACACGCTACGACGTGGCAGTGATCGGCCACGGGGACTGTAGCTCCTGCTTCCAGTAAATAAGTCATTTTTATATTATCTTTGTGAGAAAAACATTTATTCGAAATGTAACAAAACAGAAGAGAAATTATATGGTGCTTCAGCAATCTCACCTTCGACCATAGCTAGGGCTCCGGCGGTACCTGGCAGCCGGGCTACGGCTACGACGTCTACCGCCGCCGCCACCACGGCACTCACGTGCAAAATGTCCTGGCTCACCACACTCATAGCATTTCAGATCAGAACCACCAGAACGACCACGACCTCCGCCACGACCACCACCGCCGCCGCCGCCGCCTCCTCCTCCTGAACCTCTAGAGTTATGAGACATTTCTACCCTCCAGCCATTCTTACCTGGTTCGAATAATATTAATAATAAATAAGAACCCAAAAAAAGGTTAAACCTGATGCATGTAAAAGATTTAGTATAGAAGAACCAAATAAAAATTATAAAATAATAATACCATCAAGTTCACGGATGGCATCCTGAGCATCACGTTTGTCATCAAAATCAACAAAACCATAGCCAGGAGGTCGCCTTGCAACCCACACACTGCACATAGCATAGACAAAAGGATCTAAGATATCTCTGACAGATAAAAAATAGAAACAATCTCAATAATTGCATAACATAAAGTAATAGACAATTAAACACAACTAGAAGCAAGAAAAAATAGTGAAAAATCGGAACAACAAAGCCATAGGATGCTAGCTAGCATTGACTAAACTAAATGAAACTATAAATATCCTACATGGCTTTCAAAAACTCACAACTTTATAAAAAAATCAACAGAAACTACTAAGCTTTGATACTGAACAAAAAATCCATTAGAGGGAGCAAAAACTACATTAACAAATTATGCCAACTAAGCATGAGAACATGTCATAAAAGATAAGACTCAGAGAACAAAAACAAGGATAAGGGAATTTAGATGTGCTTATAAAAACACATCTAAACATAACCCAAAACAGAACGCTCAAATGTGCCTTTGCAGTGTATAAAAGAAGCCGATGTTTTTATAGAGCCCCCATAAATGTGTAATCAAATGATACTTTTAAATATGCGTCAATACTAAAAACAGTTGAGCATTCCGTCTTACAAAACTACACACGTAGCAGGAAAAAAACTTCAACTTTCCCTTCAAAATAACATAGCCTAAGCAGTTAACACTGATATTTGAGATATGGGTTAATATCCAGACCAACCAAGGATGGCAGTTTACATCAAACGAAAATACATCTCCCAGTCATAAGAACAATCCATAATCATCGATTACCTTTTGATGACACCAAAGGTGCGGAACTCATCCTCGATGTCCCGCTCGTTAACCCTCGGATCCAAATTACCGACATACACACGCGCCATCTTCAGCAGTTACCTGTCAATAATATCCAACATAATTAGAAAAACAAAGCATACTTAGCCATCAACGGGATAACATATCTAAACTATATAGCAGTCAACGTCTTATAGATCTAAAAAAACATATAATCAGCAAAGTCTACAACAATTAATGTTAATCGAAGCCAGAAGCAGAAGAAAGCCAACGGTTAACTCATATAAAGCTCAACTTTTATGATAACAAAGTTATGCGAATAGGCAACGAAGTAATTGAAACCTAATTGACGAACGATAATGAACTTAGACGACGACTTTGAGAGAGAACAAAATTAAAACCACACTTAAAAGCAGAAGCAAGAGGCAGAGATAACCAGAAGAATAAACAAACCCTAGAATGGAGAAGGAGGCTGTGAATAATAATAACAGATGTGTTTTGCTTCCGTTAAGTTGCATCAGATTGATATTTAACACGGCATACACGTGTCGGGGTTTAAGTTTAATTTTACCTTTTTTTTTCTAGTTTTAATCTATGATTAGGTACGGTACCGGTTCGGTTTGTTAGGATATTGGTATGATAAAAGGGAGAAAAAGTTAAAATACGGGAGGCAAAACTAAAATGTGTGAGAAGGATTTGTGGTTACGCACAAAAAAACTCTTGAAAGAAAATTCAAAAATAATAGTAAAAAAATCATAACTTAAAATATAAATAAAAACGAAAAAAATTTAAAAAATTAAAATGTTTCCCCCGTCTTTCGGTTTAAAAAAGAGCCTGAAAAAAGATACAACGTTGAGAAAAAATTCACGATGACAAATATAAACCAAAAACACAATGATAGATTAAAAAAAGACACAATTATCAGAAAATATAAAATACAAAGCAAATTATAACACAATTTGGCAAATTGGATTTTAATCATCCTAACTAAATGTTATTGGCTGATAATAATTCAAACTTAGTTTATTCCCACCAGTGGTCTCAAATTTTAAAAGGTTGGCTCTCAATGGCCCTCCGTTAAAAAAAACCTAACGGCGTTAAGTTTTTTCCGAATTTCAAAATGATTTTTTAGGGATTTTTATCAGGAGTACGATATGAGTCGGTAGATGTAAAACTTAGCTAGAAAAGATACTCCAAACGGCTTGATTAGTGCTTCAAATCGGGTGTTTGAATTTTAAATTAACAAAAATTAAGCCGTTTGGAGTACCATTTCGAGCTAAATTTACATTAATCGACTCGTATCTTCCGTCCGATCAAAAGCCCAAAAAAATCAGTTTGAAATTTGGAAAAAACTTAATGCCGTTAGGATCTTCTTAACGAGTGACCATTGAGAGCCAATTTTTTTTAAAATTTGGGACAAATAGCGGGAATAACTAAGTTGGAATTATTATCGACCAAGATAGTTGGGATTATTAAAATCCAATTTGTCACAAAATTTTGAGTAATATAGCACAATAACAAGTAAAAAAACATAATGTCAAGAAAAAAAAGACACAATTAATAATTAAAAAAAACGCAATGATAAATAAAAAGACACGGTGATCTTTTTCCTCAACATTGTTTTTTTAGAATGAGAAAGACGAGAGAAACATTCTTGTTTTTTTAATTTTTTTAATTTTGAGTCATGATTTTTTTAATTATTTTTAAGGGTTTTTTATGACGTATCTGATTTGTTATTTATTTATTTTTATTAACTTGACCCTGATAAAGGTACTAAAAACAGAAATTAAAAAATATATATAAATAGTATACCCAAAAAGATACTGTAGCGTATCCGATTCATTATTTATTTATTTTTTTTATTAATTTAGTTGAATTATATTTAATCTATGCGGAAAGGTTTGCTGATTAATTTAACTACATATTTTGAAAAGCTTAAAAGTGTAAGGATATAGATGAAGAAGTTTGTAAAACAGCAGTTAAAAAACACTAATCAGTCGCTCAATCAAACAACAAATCCCTTTTTGTTTTATGAAATGTTTTAAATGAATTTATCTATGAAACTGTCTCAATAATCTAAACTGTTAATCAAGTGTGAAGTGCAAAAAGAATGTAGCCAACGAGATTAATTAATCACAATAATTCATAAATCTATGCTATAGGCACGCATATCAAACCAAATTTAAGTAGCGAATTATATTACACATCCTTTGTGGTTCAAGATCTCTCAAGTCTTAACTAGGTTCTTATATATCAACATCTTGCAGTTATGAGTTATGACCCATACACATTAGTTTAAAGAAAATCCTAACTTGTTTCCCACACGTCGTCTTGCAATTTTACAAACTTCATATATCCCATATCCGGCCTTTAGGATCAGCCAAGGTTTATCATTATGAGTTTAAGCTTTTGAGCATGTTATTAATGTTATTATTACTATTATTTTTGGAATATAATAGAAGTTATAATTATAGTCGGAAAGTGAAAGATTTTAAAAATCACAAATGGTTCTCAAAATTAAAGTGTTAAATGTAGTTTATAGTTTAAATTAAAAACAAGATTAAGTATAAAATTTAAAACATTCACTTTTTAATTTGAAATTATTAAGACTATTATTTTGTATAAATCATTAAATTATAAGAAACAATGGAATGCCATATTAAAATTTTAAAACAAATATTGTAAAAGGATATCATTATGAAACATTTCTTTTTGTTAAAATTAAATATTATGGGGAAAAAACATGTTAGAATGTTGGTGTTTTGATGTGATAAAGGGATAAGCTATGGAAGGTTTAAAATGATTTATTTTAATAAAATAATTAAGAATTAAAGATGAAAAGATAGGGGTGCCACTTGGCAAAATATTAGACTAATTAAGTGATATGTGGTTGAACCATCATTTTTGTTTATTATAACAGTAGATACTACTCTAAAATAACATTTGTTATTGTTTTTCTTTAATTTCTAATAAGTAATAAAGACGAGATTATGTTAAATTAATCATGTTAATACATATAGCCACGGTATATTATACAAATTATTATTATTATATCTAATAAGCAAAGCAATGAAGATTAACGTAATACGTTTTTATTTATATATCTATGTTGATAAGTATTTTGCAAGTCATTACATTCAAGTGAAATAATATATTCAAATGCACCAACTAATGATTTCACCTTATTCCATCTTAGAGTTTCCTTCTTCCCATAAGCCACAACCTCCTCTGATCTTCCTCCTTCTTCTTTTGGTACCTCTTTTACTTCCTCAGGCTCCGGCTCTTCGTCATGCACTCCTGGCTCCTTTGATCTATCTTGTTCCACATCTTTTGTTTCAGCCTCTGCCCCTTGTTCACAATCCACTTCTTGATCAACTTCTAAATGAGGATGTTGGTCATTGGAATCGTCAGTGGTACTCGTTTGTTTAGTAGCGGTATTTTCAATGCTAACATGTTCATTAGATGATGTTAAACTATCTTCACTACATGTATTTGGTTCGGCCATATTTTGATCTTCTCTTAAACATATTGGGGCATCGGCGACGTCTTGAGACTCCACTTCACATTTTAAGATATTTTCATCCTCGCGATCCATTAGTTTCTTGTCATCTTCTTCATGAGTTGCAATCGTTGTTGGCTGCCTCGTTTGCTTCTTACCATGAAAGATTTCCCTCACAATATCAGGCTTTCTGAGATCCTTAGTTTTGGTCAAACCGGTTGTGTTCGTGTACGAATTTGTAACCTTTTTTTCATTAAACTTTGATTTAAGAGACATAACTCTAGATTGTGGTATAAGCTTGTTACTGTCAACAGAAGGATGCTTTACATGACTTCTAGCATACATGCTTGAACTCACCGTATGCTTATCATAAATAGGAATTTTTCTGGTTTCCGTGGAGGCCACGGCATGTTTTCGAGGAAACGGAGACCGCCCTCGTTTCCCCATCACGCTAACATCGCTTCCTTTTGTCAACATTGATCAAATGTAAACAAATCACCGGCTATTAAGGGACCTGCAATATTCAAACAAAACATGATCATTTTCATGTTCAAATCCAATTACACGCATGGAAAAAAGATAGAAATAGATTACGGGTCACGCTAACAATCATTACCGTGGTAGAAGAACGATGATCGACGTTGCGCTATTGGAAGAGGCTCACAGAGGTGACGAGAAACGAAGCTTGTTGCCAAGGTTCTATATATAGGTTGACATGAACGAAATTCGATGGTTGACAAAATTGGCATGATTTGCGGGGAACATGAACACCATCCAATATTCAGTTTCGAATTTCTGTCTCTAAAACAATCCTAAATACATGGAATTCTGGACCATCCAAAATTGCTTTCTGTTTACATCTTTATACATAGAATAATGTTTACAAAGCACGCCGAGTGTTTGTGAAAATGATTAGTGAAGCCATAACGTGATTAACATAGAAAATAAGGTACAGGAAAAACAATCACAAAGTATATGATCATGAATTACAGATGGTTAGTCAAGCAGTAGATTAGTCTGAATACAAGGACGTAATAATACATACTACCTGCTCTAAAGCCTAGAAATAAACGCAAACTTGGTCTCAATCATCGGTCTTTTTTTTAAACAAGCTAGTAAATAATGTTACAATGACATGGCAGGCAGCATGTAATAAAGCTAAGTTACCAGACTACCCTCGTGTGACCCTGTCATTTACCTCTTCCTTTGGCTCTCCGGGTGCTTCTACTAGCTCTGGTCACTGCTTGGTTCTCAGTTATTTCTTCTTTCTTCTTTGTAGTCTGACTTTGGTCATTGGTATTATTAAAGCTATCCTGAGAATTACTAACAGTGGGTATGTCGGGCGATTCGGTCATGAAAAAACAATTGTTGTCTGCTTGAGCTATATCCTTAGCCGAACTATTGTTTTCATGGCCAAGATTTCTGTCATCAGGTTGTGTGGTGTCTTGGTCCTTCTCCAGCCCGTTTTGATTAATACCCTTAGCATACCAACCAAAAGTTTAAACTGGTGAGGAGGTAAGCAGTAAGATAAGTAGAGGTGGCAAGTGATGTAAGTGAGCCGAGCTTAGGCCTAGAAATATGCTTTTTAATGAACGAGCACAAGCTCGAAATTCACTTGTCAAGCTCGAGTTGACTCGTGAGCTTAAACACGCCTATTATTTATATAGTTTTCATTAATATATTTACATAAAAGTTCTTATTATCCATAGTATATTGTGTTAAAAATAACTAAATAATATATATTATGTTATATTGTTATATATACAAATAATTATAAACGCATATAAATAAAGTAATAAAATCATTATTATATAATAAATGAGCCAATCTTTAGAAATATAGCTTGAAACGAGCTGAGCTCAAGCTCTTGTAAGTTAAACCAGCCGAGTGAAATTTGAAAAACTGCCCACCAGCGAAGCTTGAGCTTCAGAAATATAGCTTGAAACAAGCCAAGTTAGAGCTTTTGTAAGTTAAACCAGCTGAGCTCGAGCTTGACTAGTTTAGACCCCTAAAGGTGACAACACGGGTTAGGGTTAGACAACAGGTTAACTTCACATTTTGGTTCAGAATGGGTTGACCAGAAAGAGGACAAACACCTGTCTTTTTTTCTTTATGAAAAACTATTGTCAAATCTGATCAATTTAAGAACGAATCAGTCTGATCAATTTAAGAATGAATCAGTAAAATATTTATGCAATGTATTTCACCTCTGGTGACCGTAAACCCGTTTGACATGTTTCTTTCTTTAAGCTATTTTATTCTATTTTACTCAGTAGGATCACTAGATATAAAACATAACTTGACCTATTCATATGTAAAAAATAGGTCAAGATGCAAGTTTCCTTCCACGCTGGTTCGACTGCCCTAACGTTCTAACTTTTTTAATAAGAAACTACTGTGTTAAACATGGTTAGAAACTCATATTATATCAACTGACTCTAGACCCATTTTCTTACTTCTGTTTGACCATGTGGCATGTTTCCTTTTACAATCTTATTTATTAAACCCATTAGAGATAAAAACATAATACCACCGATATATACTTAAAATGGGTTTAGACTGCCACCTAGTATAGCCAAAACTACGCTTAGTATTATACCAATATTCCCTCCCTTTCCTATGAGAATTGCAACACTTGACTATACATACTGATAAAAAAAAATGGTTGTCAATTAGCTTTTAGTCTCTAAAGTCCATCTTGCCAAAATAAAAGAAACCACTTTGAAACTCATTTTCAACTTAAATAGAATCTTGTGGACCAAGATCGGTATCAACAAACTTTATATGAGGGCATTGCAGGATACGAATGTAAGGCTTACTATACAGGGAAAATTATATTAGCATACTTTGTTGCCATTGCATACCTTATATTGCTCCAGATCTGGCATTGCAGGATGCGAATGTAAGGCTTCAGGGGCTAGATTTTTTTGAGAAGTCATCATATCTGACACGGTGAATTTATTACTTTAATATTTATGAATTTCAGAAACTGAAAATATTTCAATACAACTAATATTTCACACATTTTCACATACAACCTGAGAGGATTGGATCACTCCCTTCAGCAGCCAGGCTCACAACTTCGTCCACTGATTTAAACGGCTCATTTCTTCCTGCAGCAATTATTGATGTTTCATTTGCTGATAGTGCAAGTTTCAAGGATCGCTGGCTGTTTAGCAGATCTTCAGTTGCTTTGGTGCGCACCCGCCTAAGTTCTTCTTGAATGTTCCATGATCTAGCAGAAAGATAATCCTTCTGTATCATTAGCATGTCCACAAATCAGAAATAACGAAAGATAGATCTTGCTATTAAAGAGCATTTTAGCTATTTGACTATTAGTATTGGTGAGTGGTGACCTTTGCTGATGAAAAAGAAAGACCACCAGTAGATGAAAATGGTGTTTTTTCCTTAAACAAATCTGCAGCTAATGGTGATGGAGTTGTTAGTAATTTATCATTATTTATAGGAGATGCCCAAGGAGGACGCGATTTCATATTTGATTTTGCCACATCAACGGGAGATCCTGCTTCCTTTTCAGTAGCCTGAATGAAAAAAATCAGAAAACAAATGTTATTCATGTTTCATAAAATAAACTCAACTGAGATGAACAATCAAACAATTAAAGGAATATGATCGTATCAAAAGTTAAATATCTAACCTGTGGTGTCATAACAGACTTAAGAGCAAAGATTCCATTATCCAAGTCTGATCTTAAACCAGATCTAACTTTGTTCTCTGCAACCCACTTTTTTGCTTCCAAAATAGCTTGGTTATGTGTATCAGAAGTCTCTGTTTAACATTAAAAAAACATCATTAGTCCATATTAACGTAAGTTTAGCACAGAAAAACATAGTCACGTGTTCTTCGATGTTGGATATACCATTGTTAGTGCTGCCATGTATCATACTTGGTCCTGCATCATTAGAATTATCCACAACTCGTGAGTTGATAATCTCTATGAGTCTATCACACTCTTCCCTGTTAGAAATTTTGGAAAAAAAAAACATTGGGAGCAAAAAGTTAATCGTCAAATAAATTGAGAAAACAAACAGTGTACTAGCCAGTTTTTCACTAATGCACAAATCAAGATAAATTGATTAAAGTAGGATACTAGTAGATAGTAATAACAGAATAATTTAATCAAAAGATACCTTGTAAAATGTTCAAACAAAAGTAGCTGCTCGATATAGTGCAAAAGCTCACTCTTCTGATACGGCTTTTGCTGCAGTAAAATATATATAATCAAACTTAAGTGGAAAACTAATCACTGGATCTACCATTTACAGAAGAGTGTATGCAACTATTTATTTTAAACTATTAGGTTCATAAAAAGTTAGTTTGTGGCCAAAAGTCAACACTGCATACGAAACAAAAACTGAGAATAAAGAAATGAGAATCTACCTCACTCAACTCCAATACACCATCCAAAGGATTTTCTTCATCTCCAGACTCATCATCTGTCAAGCATAGCAAAAAAATATGAAATTAATGAATGAATTACCAAAGTGTTCAAATCAAACTTTCTGAATCATAGAAACAGTATTATTCCACTTCCAGTTACTTCAGATTTCTTGTTTACAGTATAACTATCCATTTTTATAGGCCCTATGTTGTCAAAAGCCCTTCGGGTGCACACCTAGGCCCAAGCGATGCGAGGCACATAAAAAGCACATTGTTATCATTTAGGGCCCCTGGCAACCTTCATGCAAAATTCCGGTCAGGGCCTGGTGAGATCCTGGCCAAATCTCGAAAACTCAAGTAAAATTTTGCAAATTCGGGGAAACTAGGTCTGCAACATCCAAAAATGGCCTGGAACCAGCCTAAACTAGCCCTAAATAAACCTAAAACATGTCTAAAACTACCAAAAAATCGTATGTTTATGCTATGTGCCTTGCTTATCTCGGGCTCTCTCTTTCTAAGCGCCTTTGCACCTTGTGGCTTTGACAACTATGTAGTATGTATAGGCCTAAATCATTCCAAATACATATACAACGGTTATTTGAAATTTAAATAAAAATCATCCTCCACCACCAATCCCATATCTACTAATAAATAAATGAACATCAACTATGTAAATTATGATTCTATAATAAAAAAAAGGTTTCAAATACTGGATGAAGAGACACTAATTCTACTTAATTTAACTTTAAACTGAATCTTCACCAATAACTGTACTCTAAACTCATGCAACAAGCCCTAGGGCAACTGAGTGATGACAATTGAACTAAATCACAATACAGAAACCCTAAAATAATTATAAGATTATTAACTACCTGACTCAAATATCACTTTCATCAAATTAATATTAATCCTACTTAATTTAACTATAAATAAACCTTCACCAATGGATATATTCAAAATCCTTGTAACAAACCCTAGGGCAACTGAGTAATAAACAATTGAAGTAAATCACAATACAGAAGCCCTAAAAGAAGACAATTAACAACCTGAGTCAACATCACTGTCTGAAGAACGAGCGGACCAAGTCTTAGGGTTCCAAATGGAGGATATGATTTTGGAAGCACCGCCTGCGACAAATTTAGCCGGCGAAACAAGTCCGGTAAGCCAACTAGGGCTTTCTTCTGGTAGTTGTTGAGGCTGAGACGGAGTAGGACGGTCGTAAGGTGTGTTCCGTGCAGCAATTCGCTTCTGTTTGAGTATTTTACCGCCGGATCTGCCGGAATCGGAAGCCATGCTTGCTAGATTGATGATATCTCTCTCGAACGATCGATGTGCGTTTTACAAAGGGGGAAAGTGAAATTAATTGAAGTCTCTTATAAATATTATATATTTGTTTTGAAGTTATAATTTCATATATATTGTTTTAAAGAGAAATTAATTGATATATCTCCAGAACTAGAGAGTGAAGAAAGTCGTCGTCTAAAAAAATAGTAGAGCTACAAAAAAGTGGAAGAAACATATGGGATTTTGCCAGTGCTATGCTAATTAATGAGATCGAGGTTATGGTTGAAAACTAATTGGAAATTGGGATATAAGAACTCTTCTATAAGAGTTTTACTATCGTACGTGTGTTGATAAACTTAGAGGATAAATTTCTTTCTAAATTATAAAAATTGTGTAGTATTTGTTGTATGATTTTAGTTTGTGTGTTGTAGTATATTAAATCATGTATCTAGTATCCTTGCTTTATTTTAATGTGGTAAAGTTAACGCACAGATGAAATTAACATGCTAATTGTGAGAATAAACCAGAGTGATTATATATACAAGTAGAGTAATTATTCTATAATGTAATTATATAATTATTCTACCTGATTCTCACAATTAACACGTTAATTTCATTTGTATTTGATCCAAACGCTATTTTAAAGTATGTATATATCATATAGACAGTTACACTTATTGTCTATGTGGTGAAACCTAAAGCATAGTATTCAATCTCGTGGAGGCCATTTCATAGATAAGCCTTTGAGGTGGTCATTTTTTTGCAATTGGGTCCACACATTAGTTAACGTCAGCTGAATTCTTTAAATTAAGGGGCATAGTCGTCTTTTCGCATTAACCTAATATTATAATAATAACAATAAATAAATAATTTATAAGGAATAACCCCACCCCCACTTTCTTCTCCATGCCCTTGCCGACTATCTGCCACCATCTGCAAGGCTACAACCACTGGCGAAGCCTCACCACCTCCAATAGTCCAACTCCATTTTTTCTGGCGTAACCCACCGCCACCATCCCATCTCCCGTCTTTGATTCGTGTAAATCTGAAAGAAAAATGAGGCGGCAACGGTTGAGCTGATTATTTTAGAGGCTAATATGTGTCCATTTGTTCATGATCAACATTGAAGGTCCATCATCACCACCACAAAACCCTAACCAAACCATTAGTAAAAAAAGTGTATGCTCCACAACCACGCCGCTACCCATTTTCTTCGATTTCAGGTGAGACCATCATGTTTTTCCGACGAGACCAACGAGGGCGGATTCAGTGTTAATCCAGAGGGAGCATAGGCTTCCACTCAAATCTCTAGGTCATGCTATAAAATTCTAATATATTACAGTGCCCCAACCCCAACCTCAACTTTCCAAACCTAAATTTTATTTTGTTTTGAAAAATAACCCAAATTGATTAATTGTCTAACCACATCATAAATTAAAAATTTTGAATCTGCAAGTTATACGAGAGTAAGAGATAAAAAGTTTTTCACATCTGATTAGGTTTATGTTGTTCATATTTATTATTATTATTATTTTCTTTTTTTTAATTTCGGATTCTTGTTTTTATTTTGAAATACAAAATACGCTAATCAATTATTGACATTTTTTATTTTGATTTCTATTGGATTCATTTTGATTTGATTGTTTACGTGTTTCTTGAAATTTTAGTGGTATGGATTTTTGTTGTCATTTGAGGAACGAAGATTTGTGTTCTAGGTTTAAAAGATAAAATCACGTACACGTAAAGGTCCATTGTAATATGTATATTTTGTTTATTATGTTTAATGAATTTTGTTGTTTAAATTTCTATACATAATTTATTTAATGTAACTTTTTTACCCGTCCCATTTTGGTTTGGCCTGACCCATCTTTAGTTGACCCGTTATGGTTTAACCAAACCCGTTCTAGGTTAACCTTTTTTGACACTCAATGGTTAAAATTTCTGGATCCGTCACAGAATTCTAAAGCCCAACTGTTATGATTTGGAAAAGATTGAAAGTAAATTTGGGGGTTTATTGACTTCGTTAAATTTTGGCCTTGAATCTATATTATTCAAGTAGTACCTGTTGGGCATGCTTAAGTTTGAGAATTGACATGTATTCAAATTCTAATACAAGCTTCATGTTATGGTAGGGCTAGTCGTCTAAATTAAGCTTTATGATTCATCAAATCCATACCAATAGTCAATAGATCATGATTTTTGTCATTTGGGGAGCACTATTTAGTGCTTGTCGGACAGGGATCCTTTTGTGTGTATTCTTTCATTAATCCATTAATCATAGTGCTCCAAAGTGATTATGGTGGCGGTGGTGTGCGGTGCTGTGATTATAGTGGCAGTGGTATGCGGTGTTGTGATGATGGTGGCGGTGATGGTGAAAGAAGAGGGGGTTCATATTGCATATGTTAAAACATCACGGGGTTGCAAATTGTAAGGGTATAATGGTCTTCTAAAAAAACTAAATTTGGGTTCACGACGGGATGCAATTGCAAAAAAATGACCACCACAAGGCACTATCGCCGAAATGGTCACCACAGGGTTGAAAACTGCGTTTTAGGTTTACCAAAGAGACCATAACTGCAATTAAATCTATTATATATTTACATTAAAAGTTTTATAAAAATTAAATTAGTTACCCGCCACGTATTAAATGAAATAGCCGGTTAATATTTATCTATAAATATGATTAGTTTTTATAATACATAATTTAATTTGGAAAAAAAAAAAGCATTGTGTAATTTAAGTTAAATAAAAATATGGTAAAAGATTTAATAGGCTTGAGTAACTTTTTTAGCTGAAGTATGCTTAAAGCATGTTATATGTGTTTAAATTTTTTTTGACTTATGATGTAGTAAAAAGTTTAGACCATAGAAATGGTAAAGTTGAATAGGATTAAGTTGACCAAATTAAGAGGGTGTTTGGGATTGCTTATTTTAACTAACTTATATCTTATTAACTTTCTGAAAAGAAATAAGGTGTTTGAGATTGTTTTTAATGTGAGAAGAAAAGTGTAACTTATTAACTTAATAAAAAATGAAAAGTTATAAGAAGGTAAAATAAGGAAAATCCCAAACACCCCCTAACATCTTTTGATAAGAAGTTACAACTTACAACCATTATGATCAGTGATTCATACCCATGGAATAAAAATACATGCACACTACTTTAAGAAATTGTCCTAGTAAGGATGTGCAGAGTCAAAACACCCTTTCCACAATATATTTTGAGGCTAAAGATTTGCAAAGTCCGAGTAAGAAGATAAGACAGAAGACAACAAAACCGATTAAAACCGAACCGAATTATAAATTCTGTTTGAAACTATATGAATTCTGTTTTCTCTTTATGGTACTTAAAACACAACATAGCATTAAGAGTGACGTGTGTATTTTGGTTTTAAAAGGCGCAAGATGAGCTAGCAACATCTTGAAGTGGCCATTCATTATTTCTGGGTCAAAATTAGAGTCCATTGGAGGAGGATGTGTAAAAACAACCAAAAAGACAAAAGATATTGTGAAAGGTTTACTTGTTGCGAATAAAGCTTATTTTGGCTGTGTCTTGCGTATGTGACGCACACACCTCGACTTTTGGGACCTAAGCGCCTCAGTGCACCTAGTGCCTTTCTAAACAAAGTTGTATGTGTGTTAGGGTGCATTTAATAATACATAAAGGTTGCAAGGTATCATGGATATTATATAAGGAAAGATTACAGAAGCTAACGTAGCGTGTTGGAGTTCAAACTTTAATCTTAAAACGGTTTTTGTTAGTCTTTGTTAAAAGTCAAATAAACACATCACATGTGTTTTGACGAGTAACTCAGTAACCGATGAAAATGTGCACTATAAATAAAGAAGAAAAGGGTGAATGATACAGGAATGGTGAAAGGTGACAGTTAAACATCATATACACATGGAAAAGGGTACCTTTCTAATATCACAACCCAAAAAACACTTACAATCAAATGGAAAGCTGAATTTGTAGAACATAAAGATCTTCGCATATCTCCCCCAGTGGCTGTTTTGATCTCCAACTTGCGAGCACAAACCGTATTCAATAAACTTTAATCTGATGATGAATCATAGAAGTCACTCGGGCACGGTGTCATAACCTCAGATTCAAGTGTCTTCACCACTTTGTGCATCGTGGGACGGTCTTCCGGGCTTGAAGAAACACATTGGATTGCAACCGAGAGCAGAGGGTGTAGGGTTTCTGACCCCACACCCTCACAATCACCATCAATTATCTCATGTGGCCTTCCCTTCGTTACTAAGTAATTTAACTGAAAAGATTTGGTCATGCAAATAGGGTTTTCAGACAATAACCTTATTTTAAATAGTTAATGTGCTCAATAAGGCTACAAATGAATAAAATACATACCCAGCCAACAATATTAAGGCCTTTCTCTATGAAGGAAGCATCAGTGGGCCTTTTTCTACTTACAACTTCAAGCATAAGCACACCAAAACTATAAACATCTGTCTTCTCTGTTGCTCTACCACTCTGCATATACTCTGCAGTAAATTACACAAATCACAGAATTAAAAAATCGGTTTGAAGGGAATCAGGGATATTATAAGAGAAAGGCGCAAAAATTATAAGTGAACCTTACAATTTTTTAGTATTTTTCACAATTTTAACAACATTTAATTTGGTGAAAACAGAAACCAAGATAAATTTTATTACCGACTGTACCAATGAATGAACAAGTTCATTTGGTAGCCCGTCACTTTGTTTGCTTAATTTTCAAAACCTCTGACGTGGGAATTTTAGTGTATAAGCAAATGCATGTGACATGTAATAGTTATATTTGAATATAAACTAAAAAAAACATTTTCAAACTTGTAAATAAATTCAGATTTCATTTTCTTTTTACATAATCATTTCTTTAGCAACCAATTAAATTAAGCATAAAATATAAATCAACTTACAATTTTAACAACCAGGTTATATTTTATTACTGATTGTAACACCAAATGAACAAGTTCAATCGGTAGCCAGTCATTCTGTTTGCTGGTTCTCCAAAACTGCTGACATAGTATCTTATTTTGGCATTTTAGTGTATATGTAGCATCTAATTTGATATTTAATAGTTATTTTTAATATAAATAAAAAATAAATCAGTTTGCAACCTTGTAAATATATATATTTTTCATTGTCTTTTCAAATAACCATTTCTTTGCATATATGGCATAGATTGAACCAATGCAACAACAGCAATAATCAATTAAATTTTAAAATGAGGTTAGTTGCTAAATTTGATAATAAACCGTAAGTTGGTTTATGTTTTGCACCTAGCTTAAAGTTGATATTTCTTACCAGGAGCTAGATAACCAAAAGTTCCAGCAACTATAGTTGTAATATGAGATTCTTCATCCTCAAGCAATTTTGCAAGTCCAAAATCAGAAACCCGAGCATCAAAATTCCCGTCAAGTAAAATGTTACTAGCTTTTATATCTCTGTGTATAATCCGAGGCGAACAATCATGATGCAAATAAGCAAGCCCTTTTGCAGCTCCCATAATAATCTTAAGCCTTGCATCCCAGTTTAGTCGATTGCCATTTTCTGGAAACATAATAGTTATTATTTTTAACTATCACATAACTACTTGTTCAAGATAACTAACAAAGATAAAATGCACTATATTTATTACCATGGAGAGCTTCATCTAGATTGCCACCTGGCAGGTAGTCATATAGCAACAGTTTGGATGTGGGTGAATTGCAATATCCTCGCAAATTCACTAAGTATTTGTGTTTAATGCTTCCGAGAATCGCGAGCTCCCTTTCGAAAAAACGATCGAATCCCTCGTTTAATTTCATTATCTTTTTTAAGGCGAAAATATTCCCGTCATCCATTGCTAACTTGTAAACTGTTCCAAAACCGCCAACACCAATTACATGCTCCTCGTTTAATGTTTCTAGTTTCTTGATGATGTCTTTTGATGAGTATGGCAAGTCCCCATGAAACATAACAATGGACGCACCTGTCATTACAAAAACTTATTATCACCAATATAAACTCACATTTTCCCTTATTATTAATATCCATAAAATGGTTATTAGAATCTTACCTCCACTGACAACCTTTGCAAGCCCTTTAACATCATTTTTCCCAAGTTTTTTATACAGAAAACAGCCCCAAAAACACATAAGTGCTACCAACAACAGTGCACCCACAGTAGCTGAAGCACTGATAAATAGCCGTCCAGAATTTTTTTTCACATTTTGGCTCGCTACACAAATAAAGATTGAAAATAAAATCAGTCAACTGTAAAACACAAGTGACCCATAAGAAGATGAATCGAGCAGAAGGAAGTTGTTAGCAATTACTGTCATAAGCAACAGATTATTATAGAAAAAAATCAACTAAAATTTCATTGAAGGAAAATAATTAGACCTGTAGGCTGTTGATTCTCAACATCATCTTTACATAACTTATTAACTTGCTTCCCACACAAGTCACTGTTGCCAACAAACCTACAAGAATTTAACCAGTATGACTTGTTATACTTGTGTATATGCAAGAATCTAAAATATATTTTATGCATTTGTATACAGTATACATTAAACAATGTGAAATTAAGAACTCACGAGTCAATTCCAAATTGGCCAAGAACATCATCGGTTGGAATTGGGCCAAATAGAAAGTTGTATGACACATTGCTTTATGGATTATAAAGAATACATGTCAGTAGAAGGTTCCACAATATAAATAAAATAATAATCCAAAAAGACGAATGAGAAACTAACAGAAACATGCTTACAGGTTTACAAGATTCCTTAAATTCCCAATTGTAGTGGGAATGCTTCCATCAAGAGAATTACTAGATACATCCCTACAGTAATATTTACAAAAGATCATGATTTTTTTAACAATCATGTATAAGCATATATGTTTCCCAATCTAAAGAGAGAATCTAACTCACAATGTTTGAAGGTTTGAAAGATTTCCCAATCCAGTAGGAATAAATCCACTTAAGTAATTATTCTGCAAAAATCTGTTTAAATAATAACAGAAGAAAACAAAATTAAAATTTCACCAAATAAAGATGGTCATAGCTCAAACAAAGATGGTCAAATGGCTTACAATCCTTGCAGCTCTGTACAATTCCCTAACTCTGGAGGAACTGCTCCATAAAAGTTGTTGTGATGAAGATCTCTAGAACACATTACATATACAAGTATACATCATCAGTAGTTATAGCAATCAAGCACAAACGTTTTAAGAGAATTTAAAAATCACTTACAAGAATTTCAATTGATCTAGCCTTCCAATATCTGACGATAGTGGTCCCTTTAACTTGTGATGGGAAACATTCCTAAAAAGATTAAAACACCACAGCAATTACAACACATATATACAGATCAAAACACCAAACAATAACAATAATCTATTTTGTTAAAATGAGGTTATGATGATTGACGACTCACAAAGATATAACTCTCATGGTTTTTGAATCACATGTTACCCCTTTCCACCCACACGGGTCAGGATCCTCAGGCCTCCATTGTCCAAGAACATCATCCGAGTTTATAATATTTGAACGGAAGTTAACAAGAGCTTCACCTGGATAATGAGCACCACAAATGTGTTTGTAAAAGATCTAGATTAAGTGACAGCTAAGCAAGAATAAAGTTGACATACCATCAGCAGTTAGACCTTCGCAGATTCTCATCAAACAGCATAACAATACAATGTACGCTTGCAATGGCTTTTGTATACTTTTTATTCCCATTGCGTTGCTGATTAAGCATAATAATGAATCTTTCACATATCATCTGGTTAAACCTAAACCTATACATGTGTTAGCAAGTAACCGTTAGTGCAATCGTGAAGGAATTCAAAATAATAACTAGCAGTAATTACTCTGAAATGTAATGCTGACCTGGCAGCAGCAACTTTCTATTCTGGACCAAAGGTTCATACACTGCTATTCACTAAAACCTGAAACGAATGACAAATAGGCATATCAAATTATAAAAAAAAAAAACCATTGCCCATCACCTCCAGGTTACCACACGTTCAGCATATTAAAAAAAAAAACCTCAATAATATTCACCAATAACAGATCACAAATCATCATTTCAGGTAAACAAAATCATAAAGCAAGTAAGGAAGCTATAACTCAACCTAGTTTCACATAATCACAACGAAAAACCTCAATAATGTTCACCACTAACAGATCATATATCCACATTGTAGGTAAACTAAATCAGAAAGCAAGTAAAAAGCTATAACTCAACCTAGTTTCACATAATTACATCAAAAAACCTCAATAATGTTCACCATTAACAGATCACAAATCATCATTGCAGGCAATTATAAAATCATAAAGCAAGCAAGAAAACCATAACTCGACCTAATTTCACATAATTACATCGAAAAGCTCGATAATCTTCACCGTTAACAGATCACAAATCCACATTGCAGGTAAACTAAAACAGAAATCAATAAAGCAAACCATAACCAAACCTAATTTCTCAACACCAAAATTGCAACTAAATCTGCTCAAATTAAACCGATAAGCAGTCGACTGAATTCCTACGGAACTAATTCGCCTAATTCGAGTAAATTACAACTATAACAGAAACTGAACGAGTATAAACAGATCGCAAATCATCATTTTATGTAATCAGAATCAGAAAGCAAGTAATGAAACTATAACTAAACCTAATTTCACATAGCTACATCAAAATCTCAAACCGATAAACGAGCAGTAAACTGAATTCGTACGGAAGTAATTGGAGTAAATTAGAACTAATTGAATTGAAGTTAAACCTAGAAACGTTAATTGAATTGAAATGAAGCGTTAACAGGATCTGCAATTGAGAGGATGAGGAAGCAGAAGCAGGATGAGCTGTAAAGTAGAGAGCAACCAGTGTGACCAATCAGAGTAGAGTAGCTTCGCACGTGGGAGAAGGATGGTAGATACGTGTGACCGACGCCTTGTTGGATTGATGATGCATACATACATACATACAAGTCAAGTGTCCGTGGTATAAAGGCATTTCCGTATGTGACTTGATGATTGATTTAGAATTTAGAATAATTAGGTGGGTTGGCTTAATTAGGGTCCGACTAGGAACACCCAGAGCAGTGGCGGATTTAATCATAGGGGTGTTCAGATTTCGATTCGCATTCGAAACTCGATTCGAATTCAGTTATTAAGATTCGAATGCGGTTTTAAAGAATTCGATTTGTATTCGAGTATATTAATCAAATACGAATTTATGATTATTATTCGATTCGATTCGAAATTCGAATTCAAATTATATATACATATGTGTATATATATATATAATTATTTTTTTAATTTGTGTCAAATCCTTAAATAATAAATATCCATTACAAATTATTAAACCCAATATGCCATACGTCTCCTAGCCTATACTAATATGAGTGTTATTTACTTCTTGTTTTGAATATTTTGAATTTTATACCATTTGTAGTTTAGTTTTGAATTTATTATCATACGGTATTGTAGCTACTTTAAATTTATATGTTTCTTTTACAATTATGATTATGGTTTTCGACTTTTTGGCATAGGTAAACTTGAATTAGATTGTATTTATTCGAATTAAAATCGAATTTATTCGAATTCGAGTTTCAAATACGAATTCGAATCGAATTTCGAATTGGGCATATAATACGAATACGAATACGAATCGAATGGTTCAACTTTTAATCAAATACGAATCGAATACGAATACCGGCAAAAAAAACAATTATTCGGATTATTCGATTCGATTTAACTTAAAAATTCGTTATTCGATTCGATGAACACCCTTAGATTTAGACATAAATCTCAGGATAACGTTCAAAATTTTTTTTTTTGCTATGTTTCATATAATGTAAACGAATCAAAAGTAGAAACATAATAATAAATAAAATAAACACATCAGTGAAAATTTCTCTTCTTCGGTTTTGAAAGTTTGTAATTGAGTCATTATATCTTCTTCTTTTGCTTTATCAAACGTTTCTATTTCAACCGCACAAATTAAAGCTTGTTCAAATACTCATCATTCATTAGCTTACGCAAACCCGTATTAATAAGCTCCATTTTAGAAAAAAATATATTTCAACGGTTGCATTTGCAATTGGTAAAACTAACGCTAGCTTCAATATTCAACAAACCAAAGGAAAAGTGGTGTGCATTCCGTTTCCACCATTACACGAGTAAGGTCAAACATTCTACTCAATTTTGTAAATTTATGAGGGGATACTGATTTCTTCCCGGTGGAGGTAGGCCTTCATCAGGGCTCAGCGTTGAGCCCATTTCTTTTTGCAGTAGTCTTAGACGAGTTGTCAAAGTTGATTCAAGAGTCAGTCCCGTGGTGCATGATGTTTGCAGACGATATTGTGTTAGTTGGTGAGAAAAAACAAGATCTGAACATGAGGCTAGAGGAATGGTGATATGCTTTAGAGATGAAAGGTTTAAGGATTAGCCGTGCAAAGACCGAGTATCTCCGCTGTGACTTTAGTGGGGTAATCGACGATGAAGAGGTGCAGATCAACATTGAGGGCCAAGTGGTGCCGCAGGTAACGAAGTTCAAGTACCTAGGTTCGTTTGTCCAGAGTGATGGGGAAATAGATAGTGATGTGGCTCACCGCGTACAGGTAGGTTGGTGCAGATGGAGAGCAGCTACAGGAGTTTTATGCGACAAGAGATTTCCAGCTAAACTAAAAGGAAGATTTTACAGCGTTGCGGTTGAGACCAGCCATGTTATATGGAACAGATTGTTGGGCCATCAAGAAGACGCATTCACGAAAGTTGGAGGTAGCAGAGATGAGAATGCTAAGATGGATGTGTGGGAACACAAGGTTGGACCGAATAAAAAATGACGTAGTTCGGGAGAGATTAGGGGTGACTTGCATATCAAATAAGATAAGGGAGGGGAGATTGAGATGGTTTGGACATGTGAAGAGAAGACAGATGATGGCTCCTGTTAGATTGGTAGAAAATATTACTATAGAGGGGAGGAGGGGTAGAGGTAGACCCCATGATGACATGGGAGGAGAGGATTAGACATGATTTGATAGATATGCACCTTTCCGAGGACATAGTTGAGGATAGAAACTTTTGGAGACGTATGATTAATGTTAAAGACCTTTGGGGCAATGCATAGTTTCTTGTTAGGAATGTATTTTAGGGTTTTTCTTTCCCTTTTTGTTTTGTGACGTTTCGTTTTTTGTCATATTTTCTTTTTGATTTTAACTCAACCTAATGTAATATGTTTAAGTATCCATCTATTTATTTGCAAGGTCTGAATGATATACTATTATAATATTTTATTTTATTTTGACATTACTCTCTAGTATTTTAATATCTAGCACTATTACCAACGCTTTCATGTATCTATTTAGAATTAGACTATTATTATTCGCATTATCATAACAAACTATTATTATTATTATTATTTATTTTTTCTTTTTCTCCTTTTTTTTTATTTTATCTTATTTATTTATTTATTTATTTTGTTATATAGTAGCCTAGTGTTGCACTTATGTTTTCCTTTATACGGTTTCATACGTATTCTTTTAGAGCTGGGGGTCTCTCTGGAAACAACCTCTCTATTCTTTGGATAGAGGTACGGTTTGTCTACATCTCACCCTCCCCAGACCCTGGTAATAGCTTTGCTATTGGTGGGACTTTTACTAGGTACGGTTGTTGTTGTTGTATCATCTTCTTTTAAAGTGAGATAAAAGGTTGTATGATCACCTGAAATACACAATTTTCTTCATTACTAAAATCATATGAATACATCTTCGAAAATACCACTATCTTAAATATGTTCAACTTGGAAAACAAATCTCATAGATTTAAACTGGACATATTTTCTAACAAACTAGTTGAAACCTCACTGAATCTATTTCCAAGTTCTTGACTTCACATATCTAAACCATATTAAAAATTTCAACATCAAAACAATGATTCTATTAAGCAAGGTTCTGTTTGATGTTTCTCGTTCAAACAAAAGAGGAAAAAGGTTAATGGTTTTTATTTTCTTTGGGCTACAAACTATATTTAGGCTTTATTTGATTTGAACTACTAAAAATGACAATTTTGTTGAGCCTATTTTTGTTTGAGCCTGTTTAGTTTGATGTTTCTCGTTCAAACAAAGAAAAAAATGTTATCGATTTTTATTTGCTTTGGGTTTTATTTGATTTAAACTTTTAAATTGGCTGGGCTTTAAACAAATAAGGGTAACGTAATATTTTTTTCAGGGGTAACGAAATACGAAAACCGGCCAAAAAAATTACACTAACGACAAAAAGTGGAGGAGTAGCAAACGCTAGCCCTGGTTGTGAGCTGCATCCGCCAGTGAATACGTCACGAATAGTGTTATACATGGAGTATATGGTACAGTCAACCTAGGATTGATTATGACAGTCCTAGGTTGTCAAGTCGTATCTTATGCTATACGCGGCGTATTATGCCCATTTAAATTATTATTGTATCGGCACTTCCTCCCTCTCTTTAAATTTATATATTACAACATACACACACATAATATCACATACAACTGAGAATTACATACACCTGATGTAAGGCCCCGATCCCGATGTCTTACATTGGGTGTTGTATTTACTCATAAACGCAGTTCTAAATATCAAAGTTAGTTAAAACTTTCGCGGTTTCAACCAATATATTACAAAACATAAATCCTTGTCTTAAACATTCAAATTGTCATAACATAACGTCATAAAATAATCATCATAGCATTTTCCTCATAGATGTCATGCTCTTCAGTCCATGTCATGTGTTTTCCTCAAGCCAGCTGCTTCAATCTACTTGCCTGCATGCAGACTAAAAGTCAGCTACGCTGAGTGAGTTCTAGTTAAACAGGCAACACGCATTACATTCACGAACTTACTTATACGTATCCGGAGATACAAATTTCATACATAGTCTACTTATATTTCATTCATGCATACCTTCATACATTTATACATCATGCTTACATTCTTTCATACTTTCTTGTTTTAGCTTACTAATACATGTATAATTGTTTCTACGTTTTAAAGAGCATTATGCCTACTTCCTCGGATATTATTATTAGGGTCCGGTGTAAGGCCCCGATCCCGGTAACCATACATTCGGTGTTGGATTTACTCATAAACTCAGTTTGATACAGCGGAAACTAAAACTTTTATAAAATACTTCTATCTCTAATTAGATCTTCAATATGGATAGCCTCGTATGCGCCTCAATCTTGCCACATCATCGATAATACCTGCATGCATACTAAAAGTCAGCTACGCGCTGAGTGAGTTCTAACATTTCTTTCTTTTAATTAAATTTGGATTTATATATTTAAATCACAGTCTTTATTCATACGCAACGTAACACTCGTCTATAATTAATCCCGTACGTACTTGCTCATAATCGAGCCTTCTATTCTTACTCGTAATCGAACCATATCAATTAAAGGGATTTGCCATCCTAACTTATTGCTCGTGCATGAGGCCCGAAGGCTCTACGCACGAACATGCAATCATTCATTCACATCAATACACATATTATTATTCTACGCAGGTAGTTGATAGGACTTGTCCCCTACCTTCCTTCTGTTCTATCCTCTGACTTTTACGCGTACAAATAGTATCCATAGCTGGACCGTGCATTCACACGACGTATATCTATGCATTTAACATTATCATGCCATGCAATCGTACTACCTTTACACACATAATTAATAGCTACTGTACATAGTATCCCTAATTGGACCACCTATTCATTGTATCCATAACTGGACCATTCATTCGTTGTATCCATAAATGGACCACCTATTCGTTGCATCTATAGCTGGACCATCTATTCTTTGTATCCATAATTGGACCAGCTATTCGTTGTATCTATAACTGGACCACCTAATCATTGTATCCATAACTGGACCACCTCACCACAGTATCCATAACTGGACCATATTATACATATTATTCTAATCAATCAATTCGTTGTGTCTATAACTAGACCACATTACTATCACAACACGTGCCCGAACACAGTATAGGCTTTTAGTCTTTTATTGTGCCCGTGCATGTGCTTTATCGTCCATACACTCTACACAAACATTAGTAGGGCTTGCTCCCTAACCCTTTCAATTCTATCAACTATCATTCAAACATTCAAATATATATTAACAATTAATATATAAACACGTTCTTACAAGATATATATCATTAACTGAAGTTGCATATATCTTATTCTTTCACGGACGAGTATGCATACAGCCCCAAAAATGGTTTAAAGGGAAAAGGGGCTAGAATTCACCTGTTGACGATTCCTTTTCGAATAGAAATTCCCTTCTTCAACTGAGCTTGACAAACTGCTAATAATGTACACATATTAATCCCCTTTATTTGTTTATTAACTATTCCCTAAAGTTAAAGGAGTTAACTTTTAAGTTAATGAACTGACATGTAATATTCTTTAACCGTTCATATTAATTTAATACACCTTAATCCTTATTTATTATATATATATGTGTACATCATATTCACTTCAATATTATTAATTCACGTTCTCAACGCATTTACAAGTCAACGTTTCCTTAAGCGAGTTCGGGTTCGCGTGTTTGGCTTATCTTCATCTCATATCCTTTTACTTGAGGCAGGCCACAGGTCGTCAGACGAGTCGGGTCTCGGGTTCGGGTTTCATTTATATTTTTTTATCATTTACTTTTATCATTATTGTTTATTATTATTATTATTATTATTATTATTATTTTACTGTAGATTCATTATTTATTATTATATTATAATAACCCTTACCCTCCCCCACCCCATAACCAGTCCCAACCCCCCACTCCCCCTTCCCCTCACATCTTATTCTTCCTCTTTCTAATTTACAGCCACCACCACCGCCCTTTGCTATCTCCGACCACCACGACACATGAGACACGGGTGTCAATCGAGTCGCATACTAGTTCTTCGCATGCTATGATTCGCCCGGGAGACTTCGCATCGGGATGCGAATCAATAATTTTGCACGGACTTTTCGCATAGGGTTTCGCACGAGGTTTTCGCACGACCGGATTTCGCACGAGACGGGTTTAACGGCTGCACTAGGCATGGTGGGTTTTGGGTCTGTTTCCTAGAGGTTCGGATCTAGGTTACAAGGGCTGCGCCTCGGGCTTCGTGTTCTTGGTTTGATCATCGGAGACGGACAACGTCATTGCCGGGACTCAGATTCAGTTTCGAGTTGGAATTTACATATGTCTGATATATATTTTGCTCTTTGATGTATCAATCTATTCATCTTTGTACACATTTTTTATATATATATATGTGTGTGTTTATATATATATATATATATATATATATATATATATCATATTATGCTCGTTTAACCAAGATCTCGTTTTCAATCGGTGGTTGTTTAACACGGCTTGATTTGGGTTGATTAGTTTATGGTTCATGAGAGCCATTAGGGTTCAGTTCGTTTAGGTTCCATTTTCAGAGATCCCTTCGATCATTGGTTATTTGATCTAGAATATAAACGGGATGTGAAAGAAAATAAATCTTAAACTTTACACATACCTTAAGGATGGATAGACGATCAAGAATGGATGAGATGTGTTTTGGAAATGTTTGGTACAGAAGATTTATGTTGTGTGTAGGTGTGCCAATGATTCGAAATGATGATGGTGAAATGATAGATTTAGGGTTTTAGGGGTTTAAATAGGCAAAACCTAGGCCCAAAATATGTTTAAGTCCATTAACCACACTAATCTTATCCTATCTTATTATTTAAATTATTTAATTGACGTATCTCGACACGACAACTAAAATAAACCCGGAATATTTATTTGTGTATCTAACGAACTAGGACGTTACAAGTATTCCCTCCTTAAAAAGGTTTCGTCCCGAAACTTGCTTAATCATTGTAAAACAACACTCCTTGCATTCACTCCCTTTCTTGAACCGTACTACCCTTCTAGCTTGTCGGTTTATCCTTCTTTCTCCCGAACTTGTAGTCATCGAGCGGTGTTCACGAGTGTTAGATGTTTAAGGTAGCTTGCCCATGAAGCCCTCGATGATATGCTTCTTGTCTTAACTTAACAAGTCTCGTCTCGTCTCTTTAAGATGCATCGTATTATACTATTCTAATTCTACCGCTTGCTTTAAATTGTAAGGTCACACATCACGTGACTGCCGTTCACAAGGATTCGTTCATATCATAATTCCATCCATATGAATCACATTCAAACATGAGTCTAAATTTTAAACTTAACATTAAGCACAAAATCTTTAAAGTCAAACATAACATAATACTTAAACAAAATAACTCATTCTTCTAGAAGGCTTCCTCTTCTACTGTGATCAGGTAACCAGTGAGCTCTAGGCATCCTTCTTAACTCCATTTCATGTCTTCGGCTTCTTACATTCCTTCGCCTCATGACCACCGGCTCCACAATTAAAACATTTATGGTTGTTCTTGCATTCCCAGGAGAAATGTCCCGCTTTCCCGCATCTGCAGCACGTGTTCGAACCAGCCTTGCACTCTCCAAGATGCATTTTTCCACACACCTTGCATGCCTCTCTGTCCGATGTCTCTTTTCCCCAGCATTATCCACATCATCTATAAGCCGTTTAGCGGGAGAGGTTCCTTTCTTTTTTTCTTCTCTTCCACCACCACCTCATTCACTGCCAGGTCATCATAAACCATTTCCGCAAGCTCGACCGCAGAATCAAAAGTAGCATGTCTACTCGCCTTGACCAGTGTGCGGACATTCTGTGGGAGTCCTCTGACGTAACACTTGATTCTCTTAGCTTCGGTATTCACCATTTCAGGCACTAGTCTTGACATTCGGTTAAACTCAGTAGTGTACTCCCGGTGTGTCATCTTTCCCGCCTTCAAGTTCAGAAACTTCATCTCCGCTTTCTCGACCTCAGTGTCAGCACAGAACTTCGTCATTACCATCTCTCTCAGATCATCCCACCTCATAGCCTTAATTTCAGTAGCAGTCTTTCTCTGTTCAACAGTTTCCCACCAGAACATGGCTTCATCAGCAAATGATTGGGTAGCGAAGCCCGCAGCTTGGTTGGAACGGCACTCGCTAATGCGAATAACCTTATCCATGGCGGTTATCCACTGCAGGGTAGAAATTGCGTCACCGGTACCGGTCAGCTTAGGCGGGCCACAACCTTTAAAGGTTCTATAGTTGCAACCACCTCGACCTCGCTTACCACCATTAACCTTAACAGAACGATCTTCACTACCCTCGCCAACCTCATTAACAGTATTAGTATGGCTTTCAGTAGACTTGTCTGGTTGGAGATTCTTCACTGCAGCAGCAACAACTTGAGTAATCGTAGCTTGAATGGCAGGATCGAGCTGATGCTCTTCTTCTCTCACAGTCATGCTTTGTTCTTCACTTTGATCATTAGCGGGTTCCTCAGAGGGTAGTTGGTTAACACATGGCCTACCACGGCGTCCCTTGTGTCCCCATTGTCCAGTAGTCTTAGTACCAACCATTTGAATTCTAAAGGAAAAACACAAACATCGTCACGTGAGGAACTATTTGGTACAATGATAGTAAGGCTGCAGGTAATAACAGTGGCCAGCTGGGATTAGCTGCTCACTTTACTCTCCGTGTCCTATACACTTCCTGTCATGGGTCTAGTTGTGCTCGGTTCTACTTAGAGCAGTTAAACATTCAAACATTTCAAACATAAGCAAGCAATTCTATCTTAAACAATTCATATAAACCTCTTACTTATCCCTACGTTATACGTAAGGAAATTTATGTAATTAGCTTGCTTGAGTGGCATACGGCTATCCATAATGTCTTTCTCCTTTGGTCCCATTCTCTGTTTGAGTCTAAGCATGTAAGGATGCTTAAATCTATCAAACTTTTGCTCTGATACCAACTTGTAAGGCCCCGATCCCGGTAACCTTACATTCGGTGTTGGATTTACTCATAAACTCAGTTTTATAAAGCGGAAGCATAATCAATTTGCAGCGGAAACTAAAACTTTAATAAAATACTTCTATCTCTAACTAGATCTTCAATGTGGATAGCCCCGTATGCGCCTCAAACTTGCTACGTCATCGATAATACCTGCATGCATACTAAAAGTCAGCTACGCGCTGAGTGAGTTCTAACATTTCTTTCTTTTAATTAAATTTGGATTTATATATTTAAATCACAGTCTTTATTCATACGCAACGCAACACTCTTCTATAACTAATCCCGTACATACTTCCTCATAATCAAGCCTTCTATTCTTACTCGTAATCGAACCATATCAATTAAAGGGGTTTGCCATCCTAACTTATTGCTCGTGCATGAGGCCCGAAGGCTCTACGCACGAACATGCAATCATTCATTCACATCAATACACATATTATTATTCTACGCAGGTAGTTGATAGGACTTGTCCCCTACCTTCCTTCTGTTCTATTCTTTGACTTTATACTTGTACAAATAGTATCCATAGCAGGACCGTGCATACTTCCTTCTGTTCTATTCTTTGACTTCAACTGAGCTCGACTAACTGTTAATAATGTACAAATATTAATCCCCTTTATTTGTTTATTAACTATTCCCTAAAGTTAACGGAGTTAACTTTTAAGTTAATGAACCGACATGTAATATTCTTTAACTGTTCATATTAATTTAATACATCTTAATCCTTATTTATTATTATTATTATTATTATTATTATTATTATTATTATTATATGTATGTATGTACATTATATTCACTTCAATATTATTAATTCACGTTCTCAACGCATTTACAAGTCAACGTTTCCTTAAGCGAGTTCGGGTTCGCATGTTTGGCTTATCTTCATCTCATATCCTTTTACTTGAGGCGGGCCATGGGTCGTCAGACGAGTCGGGTCTCGGGTTCGGGTTTCATTTATATTTTTTTATCATTTACTTTTATCATCATTGTTTATTATTATTATTATTTTATTATAGATTCATTATTTATTTATTATTATATTTTAATAACCGTTACCCACCCCCACCCCCACCCCATAACCAGTCCAAACCCACTCCCCCTTCCCCTTACATCTTCTTCTTCCTCTTTCTAATTTACAGCCACCACCGCCGCCCTTTGCCATTTCCGACCACCACGACACACGAGACACGGGTGTCAATCGAGTCGCATACCAGTTCTTCGCATGCTATGATTCGCCCGGGAGACTTCGCATCGGGATGCGAAATTTCGCACGGACTTTTTGCATGGGGTTTCGCACGAGGTTTTCGCATAACCGAATTTCGCACGAGGTTTTTGCACGACCGGATTTCGCACGAGACGGGTTTAACGGCTGCACTAGGCGTGGTGGGTTTTGGGTCTGTTTCCTAGATGTTCAGAACTGGGTTACAAGGATGCGCCTCGGGCGTCATGTTCTTGGTCTGATCGTCGGAGATGGACAACGCCATTTCCGGGACTCGGATTCAGTTTCGAGTTGGGTTTTACATATGTCTGTTATATATTTTGCTCTTTGATGCCTCAATCTATTCATCTTTGTACACATTATATATATATATATATCATATTATGCTTGTTTAACCAAGATCTATTTTTCAATTGGTACAATCGGTGGTTGTTTGACACGGCTTGATTTGGGTTGATTAGTTTATGGTTCATGAGAGCCGTTAGGGTTCGGTTCGTTTAGGTTCCATTTTCAGAGATCCCTTCGATCATTGGTTATTTGATCTAGAATATAAACGGGATGTGAAAGAAAATAAATCTTAAACTTTACACATACCTTAAGGATGGATAGACTAGATCTAGAATGGATGAGATTCGTTTTGGGAATATTTGGTACAGAAGATTTATGTTGTGTGTAGGTATGCCAATGATTCGAAATGATGATAGTGAAATGATAGATTTAGGGTTTTAGGGGTTTAAATAGGGAAAGCCCAAAGGCTTTTAGGCCCAAAATATGTTTAAGTCCATTAACCACACTAATCTTATCCTATCTTATTATTTAAATTATTTAATTGACGTATCTCGACACGACAACTAAAATAAACTCGGAATATTTATTTGTGTATCTAACGAACTCGGCGTTACATTCGGTTCCCTTCTGCCTCGAATATTATTAGGGTTCGGTTCCATTATGCCTTGGATATTATAAGGTCCGGTTCTCTCCTATTCGTACCATACAACCATACATACTTTTAATTATATATATTTGTATATGTATCTACGTACGTACCCTTAACCCTTTCCATATCTTTCAAGTATCATTATTAAACATTCATATAGCATACACTTACCACTTAAGGTAAATGCATTAACCAAACATAAAGGAGTATCAATTAACTACTTTTAACCAAATCATACTTCTAGGTTAGTCAAACCCCTAACGAACGAGGGGTTCGGGGGCGACGCCCCTGGTAGCGGGGTTCTAGGGTCGGCAGCCCCTATTAGAGCCCTTGGCTGGGGTCAAGCTGTCATGTCATCTTGGGAAAATTTCATTTTAGTTAATAAGCATTTACTAAAAAATTCATCAGAAAATGAATCGAGTTGAGTTGAGTTATACAAACCATTCGGATCGCATATGAAACCAGTCGCATGGATGCAATTCAATCGCATCACATGGATTACAATACAATCGCTCGTATGGATGTAATCCAATCGCATCGCATGGACCAATCGAATCGCATGCCAAATGAATCGCATTGCATTTCTTAAATGACTCGCATCGCATGTCTATGCAATGCAATTCTGCTTTGTGCGATCCGATTCGTTTTTTTCTTCATTTTACCATTCGTTTACCCATTTTATCCTTTAACCACTCCTTATGCCCCGTTTTACTATTCTAACGAGTTCTGGGTCGTAACAACTTTGTCTACTTGCTTTTACATGGCCCGAACGTTACTCTTTCGTCACGAATCACCACCGTTAACTAGTGGTTCATCAAGTTTATGATTTTCTTGCATCTTACAGCCCGATTTACTACCATACTGAGTTTCATGGCAAACCGACCTCAAACACTTAAACTTTTTAACCAAAACATACCTTCTTAGGTTCGGTTTTTCCTCGGGTCCGATTTAGTACGTGATCTAGAGGTGCATCTTGTTGTTTGGTGGTGCTTGAACATTGGCGACAACCGGTATTAGCAGCATGCCAGCATGGTGACGTTGACACGTGTTACAAAATGGGTGGGGTCGGTTATAGGGTTTTCTCAAAGGCGGTGCAGAGTTGGGGTTGAAGCGCGGTTTGTTGGGTTAGTGTGTAATTCTTGCGCTTCTTGTTGTGGTTGTGGGAGGAGTAAGCGGGTTTAGATGAACGTATATGGATTCTTTTGGTTCGGTGGGTGGTTTTTTAGCAGATTCCTTGGATCCTTTCAATGTCAAAGTCTCGGCTTTAACATGATTATCGGTTAGGGTTGTAGCGAGATTGATTGCATTTCCAAGTTCTTTGGGAGAACTACCGAAGATATTGTCTTGAATTTGTCTTGGTAGCCCCTAAATATACTTATTGATGGCACGCGCTTCTAGGGTAACAAGATGAGGTACAAGTACACTGAGTTCATTGAAACGTGAGGTGTAAGCTGTGTGCTCACCACCTTCCTGCTTGAGATTCCAGAACTCGGTCTCCAAGTTCATAGGCTCGTTTAGAGGACAGAACTGTCGGGTCATCAGGTCCTTCAATTCATTCCACGGCAAAGCCATGGAAGATTCGGCACCTCAGGTTGACTTTTCTTTAACCCACCAAGTAAGTGCACCTTTTTCAAAGACACTTGAAGCGAATCAGGTTCGCTTATCATCGGGACATTCAATGTGAAGGAACACACTTTCCATCTTTTCGTACCACTGGAGTAAAGCAGTGGCACCTTGGGCCCTGTTAAATACACGGTGTTTGGCGTCAGTGAAGTTCTTGAAGGTAACGATAGGAGCTGAAGGCGTGGGTGGAGCGGGGTTGATGTTAGCCATGAGGTTGTGGTGCATTTAGGTCATCATGTCGGAAAGGACCGCAACTAGTTGCTTAGTGATCTGGGTAGTCATTTTGCGGCTAGCGGTTCCAGATGAACGACGTCTAACATAATGGGAAGACATTCTACGAACATAGGTAACGAAAATCGTGAGACTCGGAATAATGTATAAAGAAATCCTTATTAAACTTTGTTAAAGTTGAAAACCATAATAATAATAATAATAATAATAATAATAATAAACATGGTGTGGAACTTAGAGTTTCATGAACCACCAGGACTCTTATGCTCCAACACAAAAATCAAAATACGTAATTAAATCGAACCAAAGCTGGGTATTTGTGTATCACCATGACTTGACAGACTTTAGATTAAAACACATTGTTAAACATTGAGGGTCGGAGTCACACGTCGCATGAACCACCATGACTTGCGTGACATCCTAAGGAGTGTAACCATATCCCATTCACAAAGAGGACAAGGTCACGTTTGAAAGCTTAAAGTTGCGATTCGGGATGGTGTTTGGAATGGTACGCTTTGGCTTAATAGGTTTCATGCCCTTCTCGAACTCTCCAGGTAAGCAACTAGGTCCCGCGGCTAATTGGGATTTGTGCGCATTGCTTATCCTTAGGTTTCAATAACCTTGGCGTCAAGAGTTCGGAAAAAAAGCACGTCCCCTTACAGCTACTACATACCCGCGACGTAAAACCGTCTTTAAGAAGAAGAAATATCGGACCGAAATAAAATCGGTTGAAAATAGTTTGATAATCCTTGTTTTAGGCCTAAGCATTGGACTTGTGTATGTGCTTGTGTACATGAGACGTAATTGAAATCAACAATATTAATAATAATAATAATAACAATAATAGAATGTGCATTCAAGCAATCAACTTACTAGGAGTAGCCTGAACCATTAATCAACCAATGATGCATTCCTTAAAAATGTGTATTAGGCCTAGAATTCCATGGTTATTGAGGTTGTTCGTGCGTTTTAAATTATGCTTACATCGATGATATTTACGTGTTTTAAGATGGAGGAGATTGTGTTATGGGAGTGGTGGTGTAAGGGTGGGGTCATCTTTTACACCATCCCATTTTTATCTCCTCTATATTTTACATTAACGCCATATTAACTTTGTCTCTCTTTCCCATTTCATCTCTAAATCGTTATAGTTTCATCTTTCTCATCCCCTCTCGTCTCACATTTTTTTATAAATATAAAATATTTATGGGTTGACACCGAAATGGTTTGATTGTATATTGACCTAATCGAGCATGACCCTCGTCATAACCACATTGTCCGTACATCCTACCAGAGTGGGTAATGTGAATGAGGTGGTGTTCTCACAGGCACTACTTGCCACCTCCTTCCTTGCGTAGCCCACATTGTGGTGATGCTTACCATATGAAGGGGTGTTTGGCTACAATAATTATTATTATTATTATTATTAAATTAAAAGTGTCACCTTGGTGATGGTAACCAATTGTGAAAGTCAAGAAAGTTCAGCAAACTTTCAACATGTTTGAACATGATAAAAGAATCTCAGAATCTAATGACTTTAATCAGAACATATATTCTAGAGTGGTTAAACGACAATTAGAGCAGAGTGTTATTGACATTTCTTATTACTGACAAATAACATTTAACTATTTCTAATCTACAAAAATAAACAAATTACTTTTCTTTTTCAGAGTACAACTAAACAAAATTCCATAAAAGATCAATTACAAGTAATAACATACAAATTCTAGAAGGTGCATTCTTTTCCATAAACATACTTCTTAAACAAACAAAAACAAATTTTTACTTAATTTTTCATAAAAAACACATGATGAATCATAAATGAGTCGGTTTTTATTTTTGTCATGGTGTATGAACTAATTATGATTTTATAGTGATCCATTTTGAGTAAAACTTATTTTTCTATAACCGTGTTGCATTTACCATACCTAAACACGATCATTTTGAAGCACCACAAACCATTCCCTTTAATGACTATACTTATATTTGATGTACTTTGTTTCCCTTTAAAACGTGTGTTGTATTAGAACCTGCTTTTCTTGAAATAATTTTTATTTTACATCAACGTAATGCCGTCTTTCTTTATATTTCAAATTAAAAAAGTTTTAACATCATCATATTAAAATAACCGACGAATTTCGTATAACTTTTGCAAAAGCATCCTTGATCTCCCTTCCAATTATTCACGTATATAAACATTTTATATCCATTATATTATTAATTCGGTTTTCAGCCGGTATAATACACGGGTTACCATCATGGTTTGAATGTTTTATACTTTTATATATCCATTCGCATCACAATTACACATCCACTTGCTCTTTCACTTTCATCCACACAAGTTGTTGACCAACCAACCAGTAGAAATGGGATGTGCATATTTATTTATATTTATATACATCCTAATCCATTTCTCATTTCTTTATATTATTCCTCCTTTCCAGCAATCCAACCCCCCTTTACTTTTCTTTTCAAACCCCAACTCAACTCATCATCACAGCCTCCATGGATGATTCTTCTTCTTCAGCCTCCCAACCCAACGGCACCGACAGATCAACACCACCCAATAGCAACAACATCAACGGCCACAATCACCCAACATTTTCAGCCTTAGGATCTTCCAATTTCATCGGGAAGCATCGACTGGCTGCCATCATTTCTCAACAGAATCAACAAATCCAGGTCATTCAGGAAGAGCTGGATCAGCTGGAGACGCTTGGTGAATCATCACTTGTGTGTCAACAGTATGTGAATTAAAGCTGTTTATACATTCATTTTGTTGGTGATAATTAATTAGTTGCTGGGTGACGTGTAGGCTGGTGTCAAGCGTTGAATCAAGTACAGATGCTCTGCTACCTGTGTAAGTCCCTTGTCCTCTTCCTACATCCCAATATCTAGTCTAGGCTTTTTCACTTTTAAGTTTTAACCGAAACTCGGAAAAACACTAACCCAAATCCGAAACGTGGTAATTCGGGTCGGTGGGTCTAATTTCCGGGTTTCGGGTCAACCCGGATAAACCTTTTGTTTTAAGACCTGATATTATTATTTGGTATACGCTAAGGCTAGCAGGATCGACAATTCGCATTTTAGCCGTTGTATTTAGAAAAGCCCTCGCATTCCGTATGTTCACATTCCACCTGTTATGTTTGTTTATTATTTGGGTATTTACGTAAATTATGTTACAAGTTTGTATTCTTAGATACTCGAAACCCGATTATGGCAACCTGAAAAAACCTGAACCCGAAAAAAGCGTGCGAGATCTGGGTCGAGTTTTGGGCCTAGATTTAAAACTTTAAAATCCGAAGAACCCAAAACCCGAAAAACTAACCGGAGGAACACACCTACCAATATCAGCTTTTTAGGTCTATTTGAATTCTTTGCGTACAGAACTGCAATCTGTTTTAGGTCTGTTTGAATTTGTAATATTAATTGACTTTGAAGAAGACTCTTGCTTATATTACGAGATGAACAGGACGCGAGGGCCGGCTGATGGTGGATGGGATCGATGGTTTCAAAGAGCGAATCAATCTTCTTCACGAAATCGCAAACGTTGGATATGATAAAACTGTT
Organism: Bidens hawaiensis; assembly: GCF_021521415.1. Classification (NCBI taxonomy): domain Eukaryota; kingdom Viridiplantae; phylum Streptophyta; class Magnoliopsida; order Asterales; family Asteraceae; genus Bidens; species Bidens hawaiensis. Next base: position 195,007 of record NW_027492339.1, read on the forward strand.
TGTTTAACTGCCACTTTCCCTCTCTAATTTTTGTAAATCTTTCTTCCAAAGTTTAAAGAGTTAAGTCCATAATAATATTGATATTTTGGATTTAATGACACTTAACAATGGAAAAACGGATGTTGTAAGCACTTTGTTTTATTTGTTTATGCCATGAAAATGAAAGAGTTGTTTGTTATTCAAGTTTTTACTTGTACATATAAGCATTCAAACTTATCCCACAGGTAGTTTTTACTTTTAATCTCTCAATAGTACATTTCATGTGGACAAAATAAAAAAACGAGCCAACTGAACGTGCTAGTAATATGCTGACCCGTCGAGTTAACTGGAATTTGACCCACTTGACCCGTTTTCTTTTCGGAATTCACTGGCATTTGACCTGTCTAATTCACTGGCATTTGACCCACTTGACCCGTTTTCTTTAGGTATATCTTGTTTGGCCCGTCTAATTGACTGGCATTTGACCCACTTGACCTGTTTTCTTTAGGAATATCTTGTTTGGCCCGTCTAATTGACTGGCATTTGACCCACTTGACCCGTTTCCTTTAGAAATATCTTGTTTGGCCCGTCTAATTGACTGGCATTTGACCCACTTATCACGTTTCCTTTTAGGAATAGCTTGTTTGACCCAATAAAAGATAAAGCTAACCCTAAAAGCACATAACTAAGCGATGGGTTGAAGAAACTGCACCCTATGTAGAACAAATAAACAATATTAACACACATAATATGATTTAAACTTCATCATAAGCACTTAATTATGAATAAATGAGATAAAAATATATACAATCATTAAGACAAGCGTACTCGCATGTTGCAACTTACGAAGGGTATAAAAACTCCGGTTATTATGTAAAAGCAATGAACCAAATCATTAAAAGCAAACTATATTTCAGGAGCATCCTTAACAACTCCATCAGCATGATATTCAGTGGCGATAGCATCACCGCCCGCAACTTTAACATCATCAAAATAATCCTCTCTTGCATTATTGGCCAACATGAGAGAAACAAGCCAGAAAAGAGCTGCATCGAAACGCGCCACCACCAAGCAGCCTGGTTTTTGCTGTTGGGCAAGCCGTTTCAAGGTTGTAATGAACATTGCTCACAATGTGTTTGTGCTCGGTAATTGTGGGCCATAACAGCATTGCCATTGCTAGTCCAGTGGAGCCCCTGCCATTTTAATTACATAAACAATATTATTATTACAATGATAATCTCAATCAGTTAACGGGATGCGTACTTACAAAGCAATGAGGAAGAATATGAAGAAACTGGTGCTTTGAAACAATGCAGGCCGAGGAATAGACTTCCCTTTGTAAGGATAAAACAAAGACCACCCGCCAGCCAACGTTGAGAGAACAAGAAACCCAAATGACAAATATCCTAATACCACAGTGGGGGATACTTGCAGATAACAACATCCTTCCCTATGATTGGGGTTCCGGATGCAGGCTGCAAATACAAAAACAAAAGATCAATTAAGATGTGAAATTAACTGTTCCATGTTACATGCAAATGACTGGTTGAATTTGTTTATTATAATGGAGTGAATAACAATAATATTAATACCTTCTTGTTTTCAGCAATAACGCCTAGTATGAACGATACAACTCCAAGGGTTCCAACAACTATAGACATTAGTTTTGTAGTAATCTCCATCGGACTTAATTCACCGTCTGTACAAATATAGCGAACCATGTGTCAAGAGTACCCAAATCAAGCCATACACCAAGAAATACACACAAACTTACTGTAAAATCTCAAGCATGTATATTTAGCCTTGATGCATTGTGTTGCTGTTTTTTTTTAACATTCAATATTCATATGTTAAGTTGAAAATAGATTGATCACATAACATTACTCATGGTACCAGTACCGAAATCGGTACCGATTTAGTACCAAAGTTTTGAGTTTCGGTACCGGTATTTGTATGTTCTGAATTTTATATTTTTGCTTTATAGTTAATAATAATAATTTAGCTTAAGCGTATACAATAAGATTAAAGAAGGCATTAATAACTATTAAAAACCCGTAATTATATATCCAAAATCACACCCGCAAAGAAATCAGGAAGAAGAATCAAATTGAAAACCCGGGCATCTAATCTAAACAGCAAAAGTTGTGATTTATTAGTAAGCAACTGAAGATAGTAGTTACCTCTGAAGAAGAAGAAGAAGAATATTTATATTTATAATCAATGATAGATTGATAGGATAGTAGAAGTATTGTCAAATTCAAACTGCCGTGGAAATCGGATGTAGATTTTATAATCACCGATGAATTCGATGATACTTTTCAGATTTTGTGTACGCCACGAGCAGCCCTTAACATTTTCTTTTTTACAAATGTAACACCACGAGTCCTCTAATAGCAACGATTTATAAACTTAGCTCGATTTTGTAGTGGAAATTTCTATGATGTTGATTTTTTGTTTATGTGTGTTTTGTGTCATTTCAAGTCTTATGATCATCATTAAGATGTGCATATAAAAGATTTAACAAGACTCTTTCTCCTTTGGGTACTCAATGTTTCATTAGTTCAGGTTTTTTTTGCATCAAATATTCAAACTTTTAAACATTTTGGCATAACTTTTGATACTATTAGTTTCTAATAATTTATTATAGTTTTCTTTCTTTTCTTTTTTCAAAATTTAATATAAATAATGTGATATGTGATCAAGGATTCGATCTTTATAGACTGTAACATTTGATTGTTAAAGAAAAAAAACAGTCTATTTTCCATCTTTCAAAGCTTCAATATTGAGTTTATAATTAAAGTATCTCTTAGTATAAGCTACCATCTTTAGAAATCATGACAAAAATATATTAAACATATGCAATTTTAATAAATGTATAGTGAGTTGACAGGGAAAAAAAACACGAAAAGAAGTATAATAAGTTGGCTAATTTTTTCATTTTTAAATTGTATATTTGGTGACGAAAGAATCAAAATAAAAGAAGGGTACATTGTGTTTGTTGAGAGAAAAAAAAAAGGTAATTAGCATACCAAAATTGGTAAATAATTTGCAAACTACAACTAATTGCTAAATATTTTGTAAAGAACACCATTTTAGAAAAGAAAAAACTATGAGTATGTTGTCCCGTCAACCAAGTACTCTATAGCCCACAAACAAACTAAAGACTTGCATATAATCTTCATATTCATATGAAGTAATATACTCGAATCAGTAGATATACAAAAACTTCTTTATTAGGCTATATCTTATGGTGTGATGGTATGTGCCCATGTAGGCCCGTGATAGTAAATAAATTCTTGAAAATCAGTTCTCGTTTAACTTTTAACCTAAAATCAATCATATGTTTTATATTAGATATATCCTGATCTAATTTTGTAATACTAGGCCATCAAGGCTACAATTTTAAAGGTTCAGACTTTGTTTAAAACGCTTACCTTGTTTACTGGGTTTAAAACCTGTTAAAATATTCAGTTCATTTTCTGACGAACTATCGCAACAGCTAAAGTATCAGTCCCTACGTCTTACTAGCCCTATCTTTATTTGAAAGACATTTCATCATGAAAAACATTCATTTATCAAAGCCTTTAAAAGCTAGTTTGTATTGTTTAAATTTCTTAAAAAGAAAGAACAATTTAAAAAATGTGTTTTATCAGTATAATTAATAATTTTTTAATAAAAAAATAAGTTTAAAACAGATAGATGTATTTAATAAGAAAGAGAGACGAGAATAAAATAGTGAGAAAGGATACGAATGTAACACATCATATTAAAGATTTTTATTTTTTATATAGTTTATATTAATAGTTACAGATTTAACAAAAGAATATGACCTGTATAGGAGGTTAAAATTAATCTTATCTTTAACAAATAACAATTACTTAAGACAAGAGATATAACATATATTAAATGGTATTTAAATAATCTGCTCTGATTGTTAAATCAGTTTTCTAACACTAATACTTTACATGAACAAACTTTACGGTGTATTTGTAAACTTTTTCCTATTGTTTTGGTAAGAGAGAAAAGGTTTCAATCTGCTTTTAAAAATTAAAAGTCGAAAATTAAGCTTTCCTCCTGGTGAAGCTCTTGATTGTAGTGGCACCACACCAGTGTACCACATGTCTATATTTACCCATTCAGCAGCCACACAAAAGGATAACATAAACACAACGGCAGATGAGGCTGCTTATTACACTTAAAAAATCAGAGTTTCAGTTGGAAACATCAACTGATAACACAACATCCAATATTAGTATTGGGATTGTTGGCTGCTTTGATATACAGATCTTAGCCTTTAAAAAAAGGGGGAGTGTAACCAGTTGGGGTGAATTAATCTGGTTAGTTGCAAGGTCGTTAAGGCCTCCACCTCCATCATCAACAATATCATTCTCCTCTGCTACTGCTGCTGATGCAACCTGTAAGTCAAAAGATCCACTCACTTTTAACCATATTTAGAAAGCAAGAAATTATTAGCAAATATAGCTTTGGAAACTCAACATCTATAAAATGATGCTAATTTATATACATTTACAAGATCCAATCCCTAGCAAGATAAAATAATGTATGCTAATTTTTCTATATATTATTATTAGACATGGTTAAAAAAGGTAATAGCAAAACAAGGGTCTTTTCTGGCTAAGATTTAGCAAGTACATTTGTTTCAGCTTCAGAACTTAGGTGGTGTTTTGAGATTGCTTATCCTTTTTTTTTTCTTTTTTTTGGAATGACGACTTTCTTGTGTGTTAGTCCCCCGCACTCTCCAAATTTGGAGAGCCCCGTTGCCCCACTCTGGCGAAACTATGTTTTCTTAGTCGGGCCCACGCTGACTTTCAGAGTTTGGCTTGGGCGTTCTCCCGTGAAACCATACCGTCGGCCGCCACTTGACAGTCGTGGTGCCACCACAAGAGCATAACTCTCTAGCGTAACACACGGCGTGACGAAAACTTGGGTGGGCTCGGGGTTCAAACTGACAACCTTTGCACAATGCCTAGCTCAAATCTTTCATTGCCAATATCCACCCAAAGTGACAAATGGAAATCGAACTTGGGTCTCCATGGAGAACCCAAGCCTCCTACCACTAGGCCACAAGTGGGGGATTAAGTAAAATAAACAATAAGCAATCCACATAGATAGATGCCTTACTTGCTTTCCCAATTCTTCTTTTTTCTTCTCTCAGCTTATTTTCCTGTTCTCACAAATATAAAAGTAGATTAGATTCGTGTTATTGTGTTTATTCAGGCTCTAACCGTTGTTATGCTTTTAAACAGGATGGAGGGACTATGGTCTCATGGTACCAAAGTGAAAGTTTTATAACGACCTTGGAATTAACCAGATGAATTAGCCTTCACATACAATAAATCAACGGCTAGAGTCTCATTGTTCTGGCATGACTGACATACCATTTAATTGTGCTAGATCAGGTGTCAATGGATAAGTTTGGCACATAGCTGAGAGGCTTATGCTTTTGTTTATTTAGAGAAAAAAGCTTTGTTTGGATGACAACTTTAGCTTTGCATGCTCAACAAAACAGTTGCTACTCAAAATAGCGTTGGAAGTAAGTTCGGAATTTTTAAGAGCAAAATTAGTATCAAGTCTTAACACCCTTTCACAATTATAGCGTACCTAATAATATCAATGTATATGTTCTCTCTTGTCATTTTATACTGCCTACAGCTACAGCTACTTTTGCCAAACACTTCCGTATAATTGATGAATACAGCTAAAGCAAAGCTCCAACCGGAACTAACTTTGCATTTAGCCACAGGTATACGCCTAATAATATACTCATGTATACAATAATATGTAATGGATCTCAGGAGTGCATGCAGAAAAATCATAGTAGAAGCTTAGCATACCTTTTCTTTAAGAGTTGATATGTACTTCACCAATTAGGATGTTAACACTACAACAACCACTGGACACGAAATTTGTATCCTACTAGCAGTTAATTACCTACCTGTATTTTTATGAAATTCTAACATGGCTTATCGATTGAAAAACAATATCCAATAGATCCTATTATTAGTCACTGATTAATGCAAAAAAGTTGAGCTTATTGAATATCTCCCTTGATATTCCAGTTTAATTAATATTTCATGAATCTTAGTTTTTTTCCTATCACACCTCTGGTAATGTTTAAATACTTTGATGATGCCTATTTGTGTATTTTTGTTGTAATTATTAAACCCATGAAAGGGCCTCAGCTCACACAGGTTTAACGCTTAGTATTTGATAACGATGGATAAGGCCATCCCAATACATACATTGCTTTAGACAGATCTCAAGGAACATATAAACAGACATCATACTAGGTGTTGTCTCAAAGCCATAATCAACCGGTGGCTTGAAAATTAGACCGTGGGCTCACATCAGAGAAGAGAGAGACTGAGAGATCAATAAGCTGCAACAAAGACCAGCGACTAACCTAGAGCAAGACCGTGTAAACCAGGACTGGAGGTTTGCGTCATGAAGGCCGAACCAGTTGACTGAAAGAGATAGGGTTTTGAACCAGAAGACAAAAATTTAATGGCAGAAAACCAAGCTGTCGCAGAAGGAAGTATAAACCGAAGACCGGAGGTAACTGATCGAGACCTGCGGTTTGCCAGAGAAAGAAAGCCAGACCGAAAGAAGATAGCCCAGAAAGAAAGAAGCATTAATCAAGAATTCGAAGAGCAAGAACGGTCAACGAGGTTCGTGCAACAAGTAGCAAGAAAATCCATGGTATGAGGAGCTGAGATCAGACCCGTGCGACAAATGTGTGAGCCTGTGGGGTTCAAGGCTGATCAGATGTAAGAAAGAAGAAAGGAGGCGGCTGATTTTGTGCAATCAAGCCAAAGAAAGAAGACAGATAATTGTAGTAAGATGAAAGATCTTGGGTGGCATGTAACATCGCACAACAGCAAGAGGATGATAACAAGTCTAAGGCAAGCAGCAAGATTGAAACTTTGAGGTTCGGTGAAGCAAGAAAACTGATCAAGCAACAATAGGCTGGTCAAGAGCAATGCAGAAGCAAGAGAAAACAGAATTGGATCATGCAAGCAAGTAGCGAGTTGAACGAGTCAAGATCAAGATGGGGGGGGGGTGAATGTTGGGTTGGTCTTGATGGTTCTGGTCGAGTACAGGTCAAGTCAGTTACGGGCCAGAAAAATGGTATCGGTTGAATAGGTTGTAGAGGAATCGGTCAAGAGTTGACCACGCTTCAAGGGATGGACGTGTGAAAGTTAGCAGCTTGTGAACGTTGGAATGCAATTTTATTGGATCAATAGTGGCAATCAAGCATGTGTTGTTTTTTCTATAAATAATGTTGTAGCAGTTTCTTTTGTACACTTATTTAAGAAAAGCATGAGCGTACAAAACAAACTACTGTAACTAAATTATTTATAGAAACAAAACAAAATAACACATGCTTGATATATGTCACCATTCCACAATCCAATAAAATAGCATTCCAACGTTCACAGGCTACTAACTTTCACAGTTTCACGCATCCATCCCTTGAAACCCGGTCAACCCTGGCCAATTCTTCCACAACCTATTCAACTGATACCAAATACCAAGTCTTGGATGACCCAGTTTTTTTACCCGTAACTGGCTTGACCCGTTCTCGACCCGTACCATCAAGATTAACCCAACACCAGGATCTGGTTCTTTTATAACTATGCACCTATAGCATCTAAGTTCTTTATTTTATCGCACCCATATCTGAATGCTTATATTTGAACTGTTGAATCCCTAACATCAGACTAGTGTGGTTGCAAACTAGGTCAATTAATGATCATATAAAATATCTGCAGTTTGCGGACCATATCTGCAAACATCTGCAGCAGAAGAGGTGGACCAAATCTCTGCAGTCTGCAACAAGAAGACTGTTTGCTTTTTAACGTCTGCACACTATAATAAACAGAAAATTAAATAAAACGATTTTTTAAAACAAAAATCAAACAACACATTCATAAACCTTCTACAAATTTTATTCAACAACAAACTAGTAATAATTGTACGGTTTAACAAAAAATCAAACAACACATTCATAAATCTAAACCTTCTACAAACTTTATTCAACAGCAAACTAGTAATAATAGAACAATTACAATAATGGTGAATAGACTATCAAATCTTGAAGAAATAAAACTGATAGAAACTGAAACTTTAAGTTACTGGAACTAAGATAAATAGCCACATTCAATATAGGCTTGATCTCCAATTACAAGGATTAAACCCTAATTTTATAACATAAACATCAACCCCTTAAAATAAATGCAGAACATGTTATAAATACTAATCCTAAATAACAGTTATTAAACTGCTCCACTACTCCTATTTTTGCCGAATAATTGGTTTCGTATCATAAACATGCCAAGGTAGATGGTAGACGGTCGTGGAGGTGGCAGCTATAGCTGGAGGTGGCGGAGCAGCGTGCGGCGGCGGTGATGTCGGGAGAAAGGCAGCGGCGGTCGGCCGGGGTTGGTGGAGAAGCAATGGAGGTCGGCGGTGGTACGGTGCCGACAGTGGAGGTCGCGGTGGTGTGGCGCCGGCTGTGGAGGAGATGAAGGGGAGGAGATGGAAGAATGAAAGCGGGCTAGGGTTTTGAATGAGATAGAAGATGCAGAAGACTTGAAAAGAGGAAGGTCCATGTCTTCTTGAATAAGAGGGCGCGAAGACGTTTTTTAATGAAATGTCTTCAGAAAAACAAATAGTCTATGAGCCTAAAGGTTTGCGCGTGGTCTGCGCGGCGCAGACATAAGAGGCCAGGAAAATCTTCAGACAAAAAACAAACACCACCCAAGTGTAGGTGTAACTATAGTAGTTTTCAAGGTGTGCTTAAGGTGAAGGGCTTGCCTTGTGCTGTTGGGCCTAGCCTAGAGCCCTAGTCACATGGCGCAAAAAAGTTCACATCCAAAACAAAAGGCCCAACAATAGAAAAATCTTAAAACAACATAGAAAACTTAAGAATATTTGTTTCAGTGAAGACTAATCACAGGCCATCAAAATCTAATCATAGCGTACATGATAGAAATAGTTCACTAATAGGTCTAATTAAAGGACCTGCTGCCTTCAGCTGATTTGAGTCAATTCACTAAATATTAGCACAAGCTCTGTTACTATAGCAGCATTAACACTTCAGCAAAGTCCTAATTTCATACACACCGCGTGCATAATATTTTTGAATCTTCTAGTGAAGCAAACTTTACTAATACACAGTGAATACTTCTAATACCGAGCATGAGCCTTTGACCCTAGTCTCATAATCTTCAGTTGCCACACCAAAAAGGACAATGATCACAGTATAAATTTCTTTATCTACATTTGTCCATCCACAAAATAATAATAATTATAATAAAATAATAATAATAATTATGTGACTGAGTTGACAGTGCCTTAAAAACTTTAAAACGGCGACAAAAAGAAGACCACGATAGACGCTTTCCAAACAGTCTGGAAAACTAAATAACTAAGCGTATAAACACAAGTACTATGAAATAACTGGAAACTAACACATACAATTAATAAAACAGACACGTAATTGAATAAACTCACCTTTCTTAATCATGTTTGCATGAGAGCAGCATCAAGATCTTGTTCTAGTTGTATCATGTCAACCACAGAGAGCTTCACAGCATCATCCTTTATATCAAGCCTGTGAAAAGAGTTAAGCATCATCTCTGCTTGATCAACATTGGGGGACACATCCATATGCAACCATTATGATCTTTCTTTCCATTATTTGTTTGACCTTGTTCCTAATAAGATAATGTGTGTGTGCAAGCTCATGTAGACTATATTAATCTGTTCGCTTTCTGTAATAGCTCTTTACATGTTTGGAATCTTTTGCACTGCAAAAAGAAATTAGCTGACTCATTAATTGATACACACATCACACGTCAATGTTCTTATCACAATAATGACCAAATAGTTCTTTAAAAAACTATAGCTTACTAAAACGTCGCTCGCTCTGTTGGTTACCTCTCCTGCTTCGAGGCATCTTTTCTGATATCTAGAAAGAATACGCCCCACACTGAAACAGGTAGTTAAGAGAAGATTAAATTATTAGAAGTAACTTGTATAGGATGCAAAGCGCATGAACTCAAATAGCTCAAAAGAGTGTCACATTCTCGATTGAACAGGCATATTGAAAATATTATTAACAAAAATGGGATTGTAAAAGTATAAAACTCCCCTAGAAAACCTCTTAGGCCAATGACAAAATAGCATGAATCTCATGGGAAAACCTGGAATGTTCAGGATGGGTAATAATGTGACGACTACTCAAGTACAGACACAGGATTAGTTTCATAAAATTTTTCAGATATTGTATTAGGTGATACCCACCCAATTACTTAACCCATTTATCAATGGATATATTAATACATTGTATGCCCAATTTTTGCGGATATTGTATTAGGTGATACCCACACAATTACTTAACGCCTTTACCCACGAATATAATAATATATTGTATGTCGTATAAAATACAATAACTAGTGCGTTAAAGTTGTTATAGACACGAAACCCTTTACCCACGAATATAGTAATACATTGTATGTCACATAAAACACAATAACTAGTACGTTAAAGTTGTTACAGACACGAATACTTTAGATTATAGGACGACTATGGATTTCAATAATTTATATATCGAAGTCGGTTTTTAAGGTGAAGTCAAGACCGTGTTTCAGGAATGGATTCCAACGGGTTATTTTTAAATAACTCAAAACCACAAACGAGCATATACCCACAGACTCAATGGGTAATGCGTAAAGGGTAACTGACAAGTATGGCTAGGATCACCAAAATTCGTTCAATACTCGACAATTGTCATCCCTAGGCTATGTCAAAGATAACCCGAAGTTGTCCTAACTTGTCCCATTTTCATCCGCAGACCAATGGTTGATATGTAAGGGAGGATAAACAAAGTAGGCCGGGAAAAATAACTTGGAAGTGGAATCATAGGCCCCAACTAAGCCCGTCAAGGTGTAAGATCATGCATCAACTTAAACTTGTTTACACAATCAAGTCACCACAAATGATATTGGAATAGAATATATATGATGCCAATTAGACAACTACTCAGATGTGTAGATCTCGTTTCCAATAATGTTAACCATATCCATTAGGGTGGATTCTTGAATTGAATATATTCTCCACCTCTACGTAATCTATTCGACATCCTAAAAGCTATTTCCATGTAAAACTATCTCCAGTGCTACGTGCGCGCTTAAGCGTCCTAGCCTGCCACGCCAACTGCTACATAATTAATATCCTTACAAATCTTAAATACCCCAATTTCATCTCCAACCCTACAAATATCCTTACCCTCTTTTGTTTTAACCTCCCCACCTACTCATTACACATAATATATAAATAAAACTTATCTTTTACTTCGGGCCTGCCTCATAGCACGAACCAAGGCAAACCCATGCCCTTGTGCAAGGGCACCTCACCTTTCCGTAGATACTGTGGTAAGGGCATTTAAGGGCCTCCAAGGATTGATCTCCAAGGACTCATGAAGATAGTCTAAGCAAATGAAACAATTCCATTTAACAGACAAAAGCGGCTAAACGAAAATGCATAAATAAATTGGATTTTAATACTAGAGTATTGAAATGTTGTAAGCTCGGAATTTCTAGAAGAAAAAGCCTTTAATTATTGGTTATTGTACCAAGCTTGTTGCAATCAACATAAAAGATTAACGTATTTCCATAATTAAGGGCAGAACTAGAGGTGCATGGTTTTCTTCTTGTATTTTCAAAGTAACTAGACCTTGTATAATCATAATCCAAAATCATGCCATTTTCAAGTAACAAAACCATTTTACTTGTCTAGTTTAATTTGCTATCCTATAAAGAAAAATGGTAGTGTACATGTCAAGGTCAATTATAACAATATGCGTTGATAACCTATTAACCCATGAAACAAAATAGCAACTAGTACAACATAACTTTTAAATCACAGGGGTGGGTTATCATTATCATGAAAAGAATGATAGAAAGGAAATAAGGCTATCCGCTATGGTGGGGGGCATCGAATCCCCTCCACCGTGCCATGTCAACGCCACGTCATCGTCTCGTAGAAAACGAGGCATCGAAGCCCGCCCCGTTATGGTTAATGCCCCTTGGGCGCCCCCAATATATATATATATATATATATATATATATCTGTGTGTGTGTGTGAGAGAGAGGAGAGAGAGAGAGAGAGAGCCCACCGCGCCCATCGTCACAGCCACCATTCCCCCTTCCGCGCGCCCTCGGCACCCCATTTCTCCCCCTTCCGCGCCCCATAGCGAGGAGCCTAAGTACTGGCTAGCTTGAACTGTCACATCTCAACCCTAATCTTGCAGTATATATAAATTAAACTGATAATAAATATGAAACAATATACAACACGTAAAATGACATATTACTGCCCTAGAAACTTCAATCAAATCACAGAATATATAACATATATATACGAGCAAATCTGTTAAGAGAGAGAGACTGAAAAGAATAGCATATAAAATGATCAATGAAACTAATCACCTGTTATGTTAGTACTAGAATATTCATACAGCTTTCTCCTCCGGGCGGAGAAAACGATGACTAGACCTGACTTTTCAACTTCCGGTAGATCTCTTATCTATAAGATCGATCTCTTGTCTCTCCATTATTATCTAGGGATCACAGTGACGAATTAAGCAGCATGTCCTCGCCTGTAATTCTATGTAAAAAGATGTTTTGACCATCACTACTTGTAAGTTGTAACTCCAATGTCTCCGGTCACCAAACCTTTTTTAACACGTGCTTCATCAGAACACACCGCCTGATAATATTAAATAACCAGAAAATGAGAGGGTTGTAATTTTGTAAGCATAAGTTTAAAATAGGGTCTTGCTCCGCGTGTAACATTATACGCGGCGTATACGTTACAGTCAAGCATGTGACTAATTATGAGAGTACTTGGTTGTCAAGTCGTATCTTATACACTCTGTATAGTGCTATACGGGACGTATTGTGTCCATTTAAATTATTGAGCACCGGCCCTCCCTCTCTTTATTATTATATATCACAACATACAAACACATATCACATACACCCGAGAATCACATACACCTGAGAAGTAAGAAGGAAAAAAAAATGTTGTGATTCAACAATTTATTTCCAGACTCAAACGAGGAGGAGCCGGGTTACGCGCTTAACGATCAGCCTAGCACGTTGGGGTTACCAGATTTGAACCAGGTTTCATTGTATATTTATTTAATATTAAGTCGTTAGTTGCTTTTTTAACTAAGACATGTGCATTACGTTTGTCAGGAGTATTTCGGTTATGATATTTAGCCCGAATAATCTTACGGTTAGCCTAGCACGCCGGGGTCACCAAATTCGAACCAGGTTTCGTTGTATATTTATTTAATATAAAGTCGTTAGTTTGATTTGTAACTAATATATGCTACCATTACGTTTGTCAAGAGTATTTCGGTTACGATAGTCAGCCATCGTACCAGGTACTTGTTGTCGGGTTGGATTATAGAAGTCAGTCTTCTTCTTCATGCCACTTACCAATAGTGGAGGCACCGTTTTACGAAACCCAGTCTTCGTACCACGTACCAGTAGAAGTGCCACCGTATACGAGGGAAACGAACATGATGTTGATAATTATGATGCTAGGGAAACTCACATGACGAAGATAATTATGATGATGATTACATAGGCGAGCCGACAGTTTTATATAAAACAGATATTGTAAGATACCAATCTATCATATGTTTTGTTTAAGTTATTATTATTATTATTTTTTTGAACATGTTTTAAAAATGAGCTTAAAACTGTTTCAGATTTTTGAGTTCCGCAATGAGTTAGAGGATTGGGCCAAGAAGAGATGACATGAACATGGGTGTGTTATTGTGATCCAATGGTCAAGGAAAAACGGTGTGGACCTTGCATGTAATCGTGAAGGGGAACCGAAACTGAAGGCCACGGTCATGCATATCGGTAGTATTAAAAAGTGTTGTCCATTTAAAATCCTAGGAAGGTACGACGTGGCAGGTCATTGTTGGAGGCTTGAAGTAGTAAGCAAGACACGAAACCACGATCACGTTGTCTTTTAGAAGGGGTACGCATAGCTAAAGAAAATGACCAACGTTGAACTTGATCTGGTGGCAACGTTAAACCGGAACGGCTCGAGGCCTAGTCAAATTCACGCAGCCGTACTGAGCAGTTTCTCGGTTCCAAATGTAAAATCAAGGGCATATACAACGCCTTGAGTAAGATTAAACATTAGGAGAAAATTGGCGATACCCCCATGAAGGTAGTTGAAAACCTTCCTAGTTTTACTATATAAAACCTATGTTTATAATATTTATTAAATTTTAAATCCAATGCAGGTACTGGAAAACTTTTTCCATAAAAATGATTTCATGTTCTATACCCAAAAAAATTCTTACACCGACAGGACGGGAGATATTTTCTTCTTTCATAATAAGCCACATAAAATTTGGCGTGCATTTCCTGAGGTGTTGTTAATTGACATGACATACAATACCAACATGTACACTGTTGGTTCAATTTGTTGGTGTGACATCCCATCAAAGTCGTTCTGTATCACCCACACATTTTTAGTTAGGAAAACAGAGAAGAATTTCACATGGGCCCTCAAGAAACTTAAAGGAATGCTCGAGGATTGTATGGAGCCACGCGTGATAGTGACTGACACGGACGTAGCCCATATTAAGTCGTGTAACGTAGTCTTTCCTAATGTCACAAAAAATTTATGTAGATGACACATCTCCGAGAAGATAAATAAAAAGTTTAAGAGTCTTTATAAAACAGATACCAGGGAGGTTATGAGCAAGTCATCCACAAACAATCCACAAACAGAAGGACAAAGTGGATATGTTATGAGCATATGGAATAGATTTAATACATGATTGAAGTACCTATCTTCTTTCAATCTAATTCTCATAGCAGTTCTTATACAAACATTCAGCTTTGTTCATAAAGGTAAAATGCTAATCTAAATCAAAAATACCTAAGATATCTGGATAAGAGATAGTTCAAAGAAATAACTGATAAAATATTACAAATCTAAGAATAACCTAAAACTATACAAGACATATGAAAGTTACAAAGACATTAAAAATTTTAAATCGGCGACAAAATATTTATCGCCCTAGAAATAGAGTGGAACTCTTGAAGAAGAATAGATAATACGTTGGATCGAAAGAATTGCCCATACCTAAGACAACAATATCGAGGACGAGATTCATTCCAAGGTGGGGAGAATGTAGCATCCCAGAAAATTCCATAATTATATTGGGGCTGGATAAGAGATAGTTTAAAGAAACAACTGATAAAATATTACAAATCCAGGAGTAATCTAAAACCATGCAAGACAGATGGGAAAGTTACAAAGACGTTAAAATTTTAAATCAACGACAAAATATTCATCGCCCTAGAAATAGAATGGAACTCTTGAAGAATAATAAATAATACGTTGGACCGAAAGAAATGCCCATACCTAAGACAATGAATCTCGAGGACGAGATTCATTCCAAGGTGGGGAGCATGTAGCATCCCAGAAAATTCCATAATTATTTTGGGCTAAAGATAACAACTTTGAAAGATAAGGGATCAAAAGTATTCTCAAAGATAATTAATCGTAAAATAAGAAGAAAAAAATAAAAACATCTCATGTCATGGAAATAAGAAAGTTCTTCCCACATAGAAAGAGGGAAGAAAGTGGAAGCATTCCACATAGTTATAATTAGAAAAGAAAACTTTTCTCCCACATTGGAAAACTGTAAACTTGGAAGCTCTTTATGTGACATTCGTCAATTTCGGGTCTTGTTTGTATTCGTTTTTGTATTTGTTTATTATGTAAACCGACCCGATTTGTAAACTGAAGCTTATGTTATAATCAAAATGATGGATTTATGTTACAATATTGTTTCACACTTGTTGGGTCTTGAAAACATCCTATTTTTATTTATTTATTTATTATTTATTTATATATTTTTTTGTTGTTTTGTGTTTTTGTCTTAATCCATTTTGCATGAAAACTCTTGTGTCTCACACCCATATTTGACCACCAACATTACCCTATATATACACCACCTTTCCTCTTCATTTTCCCTTGCTACAACTCCAAAAAAAAAAACTCTCTCAAACATCAAAGATTCAAGGTTATCTTCTTAAGTGTTCTTGAAGGATTTTGGTCTTTCATCTTAATTAGTTTATGTAGCCTTATTAATACTTGTTTATGGTTGTGCAACATATATATAATATACACCCCTTGTTTACCTTTGGTAGTTACTTCTCCGATTCCGGTCGGTGAGGTTTCGGACCCCATAAGGCAAGGCTTCATGGAGGACTTCGTGTCCTTGATATATATACATCTATATAACTTGTTCATAGATATTAATCTTGCTTATTTTAGTTTGTTGGTCATGTTTACAAGTTCCATGGTTATGGGTTTTTAAAAGTCTATGCTTCGGTTTAACCGTAAATAGCTCTAAACCGTAAACCGAACTTTGTTACTAGTTTTGTTTGTTTAAACATACTTAGTGTTAGATCTAAGTTTCTAAAATCATTTTTACAAATTCTATGGTTATGGGTTTGTAGAATCTTACCTCGGTCTTAACCCGAAACACGATCCGAACCGAAAACCGAACTTTTGTTGACTTTATTGTTAACTTTTGGTATTTTTTTTATTTGTACATTATTATACAAGTTCTTTAGTGTTTAGATATGTGGAAACCATCTATGAACTTGTTGTGAGATGGAAACCGAACCAAACCGATTCTTGCTCGCTTAAGACACACAAGTGTGTTTTTTTAGCCATCAAGACTTGTATATTTCTTTAAAAATAGTTACAAATTGATTTTTAAATATTTTCTTAAGTACTTGGAAATGTTGGATCCAACTTGATCTCATAACAAAGTTTGGACCGACAAAACCGAACACTCGCTTAACGTGTGTTGTTAGTTCTAAAACAATGGAACTACATACTTGGTTAAGTCTTATTAAATTTTATTGAGTTATCTCATAACATTCAATATTTTGGAAAGTTGACTTTGGGTTTAACCAATTATCAAGACCCGAACCGACAACCCGAACACTCGATAAAAAAAACCCGTTTTAATATCTTTATTCCAAAGGGATTTGCATTCTTGCATTTTACCCACCTTATTACTTAACATAGGTTGAGTAAATATTAAGGTTAGATACTTTAACCCGGTTTCGAGCAAACTTACATTTTTAAAGGGTTATTATTATAAATTTTTAAATAGTCAAATTTTAAACCTTGAACTTTAATTATTTACATTTCTCAACATTTATTTTGTTTAAAGACCTTCAAGACAACATTTCTAAATTCAAGACTTCTTTTCTTTTTAGGCATTGTACGTTAAACTCGTCGTTCCGACAAATCTCCAAATTATCATCTTTCAAGTTTACCACTTGAAGGTGAGTACTTCATACCCCATTTTTCATCTTTTATTTTGGGGGTGACATTTCATACTTATTCAACAAAATGCTTTATATTTGAATCTTAAACCACAAACGTGGTTGTATACTTTATGTAAGGCCCCGAACCCGGTAACCCTACTTTAGCGTCGGATTTACTCATAAACACAGTTCTTCAAATCAGAGTTTATTAAAACTTTTCGCGGAATATAAAACATCAATCATTTGTTACAAAACGTTAAACCTTTTCTTTGATACCATAACACAAAACTTTATATTTAAAACATCTTTACTTCTTTCTTCAGATGCCAGCCGTTCAATCCATGCCGTGTGTCATCCTCATGCTAACTCTGTAATCAGCTCACCTGCGTGCATACTAAAAGTCAGCTACGCTGAGTGAGTTCTAGTTAATCGAACGCCATACAATACATACACATACATACATATCCGTAGATACATATCCATACTTCACTAGTTACCCTTCTGTTCTACTTACATACTTGCTACCATACATACATACATATCTACAATCACTAACCTCAGTCTACCGAGAGTACGTTCATAGTCCGCCGTCTATACCTGTACTCAAGGTCGTGAACACGTAAAAGGTCCGCAGTCCTTACCTATGTTCACCATTTATGGTACGTGCAAGGTCCGCAGTCCTTCCCTATACCATCCTACATCCACAACACGTACAAGGTCCACAGTCCTCCCCTATGTTGCAACCTAAACCATAGCACGTACGAGGTCCGCAGTCCTCCCCTATGCTACCACAATACAACTACAGCACGTATAAGGTCCACAGTCCTTTCCTATGCTGATGCCTATCTATAATACGTATAAGGTCCGCAGTCCTTAACTACGTTGTCGTCTATTAACTGTAACACGTATAAGGCCCACCGTCCCTATCTACGTTTACATCTATCATCTACTTTACGTATAAGGCCCGCAGTCCTTAACTACGTTTACATCTATCATCTACTTTACGTATAAGGCCCGCAGTCCTTAACTACGCCGTCACCAGCCGAGTCTATGTCCGACAAAAGCTAGAGGGATTTGCCATCCTAACTTACTATGTCGAACGTAGAACTCACATACCATTCGTGTACCTGTATACACCTACTTCACATATACAATAATTACATCATAGCATAAGAACACCCTAGGCGTTCTTTACATCATTCATTTAACAACCATACCTCTTGTCGATACGTGCAATATCCGAAGATCGTTCACGCCCCGACAAGTATTCATTTGTAATGTTCATACATCTTCGATGTATAATATTTGTACCTTTATTTTTGACCTGACAGTACGCGCAATATCCGAAGATCGTTCGCGTACCGACAAGCAACCATTCATATCCATCACATATATCACATATGGCATACACTTATCACTTAGGATAAATGTATTAACAACACATCGAGTATGCACACAGCCCCGAAAACATAACACATAAATGGGGCTAGAAACTCACCTGAATACTGTTACGCTCTCCGTTAATAGTTATTCCCCTCTTGAGCTGTGCACGGCTAACTGTATAATATTTACACGTATCAATTAGCTACTACTACTTATGTTGCGTTTCTATCTTTATATGACCAACAACGAACGGGGGTCCGGGGGCAGCGCCCCTGGTAGCGGGGTTCTAGGGGCGGCAGCCCCTAGCGGGGTCCAAGGGGCAGAGCCCCTGGCTGGGGTTAAGCTGCCAGGTCAGCTTGGAAAAATTTTATTTTCGATAACTGCCTTAACACATTTTCCATTAGGTTTTTAATTTATTTTCTAAACGAACCTCACTTCAGGCGAAGTTAAACCTCGGGCGAACTTGGCTTCAGGCGAAGTTAAACCTCGGGCGAACTTGGCTTCAGGCGAAGTTAAACCTCGGGCGAACTTGGCTTCAGGCGAAGTTAAACCTCGGGCGAACTTGGCTTCAGGCGAAGTTAAACCTTAGGCGAACTTGGCTTCAGGCGAAGTTATACCTTAGGCGAACTTGGCTTCAGGCGAAGTTAAACCTTAGGCGAACTTGGCTTCAGGCGAAGTTAAACCTTAGGCGAACTTGGCTTCAGGCGAAGTTAAACCTTAGGCGAAGTTACGCTTGAAGGCGAAGTTACGCTTGAAGGCGAAGTTCATCAGGCGAACTTAATCTTGCAGGCGAAGTTGTCGCGCTGCAGATCTGTTTGCCCATAACTCCTTCGTTTCTTAGCCAAATAACTCGATTTTGGTACCCACGGAACCGTATGATCGGCGCCTACAAACCCCAACCATCAAATCGGCCTAAAATCGACGTTTTAGGGGTCCGATTTGGGCAGTTGGGTTTCGGGTCCGGTTAACCCATCCAATCCTAACAATTTTCAGTAATAATAGCTTTGTTAGATTAGTTCTTACCTCACCAACTCAGATCTATCAACAAATCTCGGGTCTCGGCTTCGAATCTAGATCGGTTAGAATGTGTGTGTTTTGAGGGTGTAAGGAGTGTGTGTTAGGGAGTTTGGTGAGAAATGAGATATTTTGGGATTTTGGGGGTATTTATATCCCTGAAATCCCATTCTCATTTAACCTATCTCAATTAACCCAAGTCCATAACCCACTTCCATTACCCGACACTAGCCCGACCCATACCAACTACTATTCTTTTATTTATTTCCTGATAACCCGAGTAAACTTCCCATCTATTAATAAGTAATATAATTAATATTACCTTTGAAATTTCGGGATGTTACACTTTACCTAAATAATTGCTCGATTTGGTGTTCTATGCTTATATGCCTATGTGTTTATCGCTTTTGGTTGGTGGAACTATAAAATCCTAGACTATTTGGCATCCCCTTATAGCAAGGTGTCGTTAACGTAATGCAATTAACGATAACTATAAAATCCTAGACTATTTGGCATCCCCTTATAGCTAGGTGTCGCTAATGTGTTTAGCGATATCTATTTATCCAAATTACCACTTTTATTTATTGTTTCGTATGCAAGTTTTGTGGCTATCTTTATTATATACTAATATGATTAAACTTATGAATTGCTCACCGACCTTTGTGTTGACAAACTTTATTTTATGAAATGTTGCAGGTTTGCATCTTGGTTGATTTATGATTGTGAAGAAAACGACATCAAAGACCTTAGGATATTAGTAAAAATGAACAATATCAATTTGCCATATTTTGTGATATCTTGTTTATGGTTATTTTATGGATAATTGTTATGTGACATTTTCGATGTTGTGAAATGAAATGAGTTTATTAAATACTGTCACTTTAATTAGTGTCATGTGCTTATGGACAATCGTTACACCTCGGCATGTTCCGCCGCCTTTGGTTGGGGTGTGACACTTTATAAGAAAGAAAGTTTCTATAGTAATATTCTTATGTGGCTAACCACTTTCAGTAGTCCTAGTGGAGGGTACAAAGAACCCGACGCACACGGACTTTGATGGCGCACTTCGCACGCTCGCATCGCCGCTTGAGAGCCGCCTTAGTATTTTTGGATGATGGAAGTTAGATCAAGACGTGACGAGCTAGCAAAGTCCAGGGACTAAAAATGAAAATTATAAAAATATAATTCCTTCACACGACGCGAAGGAATTGATATAAAAGCGTCGCAGTATGTGAAGTAGCCATGAAGTAACAGTGTCTTTGAATGACACGTGGCAACACGTCATAGGTCACCACATGGTGACACGTGGCAAGCCTAGTTGTCAACTCACCAAACCTATAAGTCTACTTCGCGCGATGTGAATGGATGTTTCACGCAACGCGAATGACAAAAGAAACCTGAGGTGGTTAATTGACCGTTCACGCTACGCGAAAGAACAAAATGAGATTCCTTCGCGCTACGCGAAGGAACACTTTTCCTGCCTATAAACAGGTGGCCATAGGATGAATTCGCATTCGTCCAATCACACTCCGATCACACATATAACCTCGTAAAATGCGTCGTCATCTGACACGCTCGTTGTCTCGAAGTACGTACAAGTAGTAAAACCTCTGTTGGTTTATTCTTTCAATTATCCAACGATAAGTAGAAGTGTTGCCCGAGTGAAGCCTGGGCATTTCTTCTAAGCAAACTATACAAGGTAGGGGTTATGCCTGATTATTTTATTATATATGGCTTAGACCCTAGTCGGGGATATAGCTCATACCTTGATCAAATAATAAGTGAAATATAGATTTCATAAGACGAGATTATGGATATAATATTATTTCTTTATTTTATATAGGAATATTGGTTTTAAATAATCCCAACTATGGCCTATTGGTAAATATCAGTCCCAACTTTACACTTGCCTGCTGACCGTCCCAACTATTGATGTATTTGTTTTTAATAGGCCGTGACTAACGGATGTTAACTCCGTTAGTGATTTGCTGACATGGACCTTCTTCTCCGGCCGCATCACGCCGGAAACTTGCCGAAAACCTGCAACTTGCCTCCATTCTCCCTAATATCGTCACACCGTCTCCCTCCCTCTTCAAAAGACATCAGAAATTAGAAAATGAAGTAGATTTCATCTTCTTTCATGGCCAATCCCTATATACCAAACCCGATTTTATTTTCAAAAATTTGAAATCAATGTTACACGATTTACAAAATAAGCATAGGGCTTTTGTTAAGAGGATAAAAACGAGTTGAATGATGTGTCAATTACCTCGAATGGTGCATGATTGACGAGGGTGGACTTCGCCTGAGACAACAACGGCAGCACGTCAGTTAGGTTTCGAATGAGGGAAAGATAGAGAGAGATGGTGTAACGATATTAGGGAGAATGGAGGCGAGTTGCAGGTTTCTGGCAAGTTTCCGGCGTGATGCGGCCGGAGAAGAAGGTCCACGTCAACAAATCACTAACGGAGTTAACATCCGTTAGTCGCGGCCCGTTAAAAACAAACACATCAATAGTTGGGACGATCAGCAGGCAAGTGTAAAGTTGGGACTGATATTTACCAATAGGCCATAATTGGGATTATTTAAAACCAATATTCCTTTTATATATAAAGATTTTATAACTGTTTCTTATGAAAAAAGAAACTCGATATATACGTTTCTTCATGAAGAGAAAACGTAGTGAATAAATGATGAATAAAGAAAGGACTAAAGGTCAATGTTTTTAAAACCGGACCGGTTTGGCCGGTCCGACCGGTTAACCGACCGGTCCGGTTCAATATAGTTCACTCGCTTCCCAAAAAACTGACAGGTCCGAACCGGTTCAATCGGTGAACCAGACCGGTTCAACTGGTTTATTATGGAATTTTTATATATTTTTCCATTTAACATTTTTTTTCATAATTTTTGAGTTCGGCCAGTCCGACCGGTTGAACAGGTGAACCGGTAACCCGACCGGTTCAGTGCTCGATCCGGTTATGAAAACATTGCTAAAGGTCCTTATGTTTTATAAAAGAAATGAATATCAAGGTAAAAGTTATGCGCTCAGACTAAAGGTTTGAAGCTAGATCCCTGACCTAGTATTTATAAAAGGTTATTCTCGTACTATAGATCCGAGGTAACAAGAAGCATAAATCAGTGAGACACACTGATCAAGAATAAAGATGAATACGTCTAACCTCTTTACAACTTTATAAATCAAGTCTTTAAATGTTTACATAGGATTATGTATCCCTAAAACTTTATAAACAAAGGTAATCGTTGGCCCTTAGTCTATCGTATACGTTTGTTTGGATCCTTATATATGTGGATAGACGGTGGGCACACCACACCAGACTTGCTAATGCCTCCGCCACGTTGGGCCGGACCAAAGTAATGTCCGAGAGGGGATTATCTTGTGTATATTGGTAGTTGCTAAGTCCTCGACGCTGCGGTGTTCGCTGCGTGGTTTCGAGTTGAGCTGGATGTTTATAATAGTAATTCAAACTTTCAGAACCTGATTATTTCCTATGCCACGTTGGGTCGAGGCCTACGATGTCTCGAGGGGATAATTAAGTATCAAAATTATTTTGTGTCAACGTGTTCACCAGCATATAGCTGACGTATTTTTTCCAACATTTCAGGAAACACAAGTATAGTACAGGTAGCAAGGATTTGAATCTTTCATGAAGATAGAAGCTCGCTATATGGGAATGGCTGAGTTTTATTTATTAAAATAATATGAACAGGTTTATCAAAAGTTTATAAATCTAATACTTGGATATTCATTATCTAAAAAGTTTTCTAAATAAATTAATATTTTATATTTGCAAGCACTCGGATATCTAATAACCGAGAAGTTTTCAAAATAATAAATAATTTATTCTAAATAAAGTCTTCCGCTAAAAACACATGTAACCATGATATAATTACAAAACAGTTACCAATTATTGGTTACAGGCCTAGGCCCTAAGTCGGGGTGTGACAGCGATTCTGCAGTAAATGCGACTATGAAGATTTGCGATTCCGGGTGGATGCGATAGCGATCAGATATGCAATTGCGATCTGGATGCGTGTGCGATTTGGAATGCGACTGCGATTCCAAATGCGATTGGAATCCAGATGCGAATGCGAATGCAATTGCGAATCAGATGCGGATGCGAATCTGAATGCGATTGCGAATTAGATGCGAATCTGAATTTGATTGCGATCGTATATTTGACACTACAAATTCACAAAACACGTTGTTCAAACCTTATTTTCACAAAAAAAAAACCTTCTTGACTAACAAAGCTTCAAACAACCGAAATAACCCTTAGTACACTTAAACACACTCTCGAAACACTTAAAACAAGACCAAAATCCAAGGTCATGACCCAAGAACCTCAACTAGAGCCGAAAACTCTGATACCAATTGTAGGTCCTCACAACTAGTTCTTGAATCAATCCCTGTTATAGGCTAGCTAAAATTAATCACCTACAACAAACAAGAATCTCGAATCTTGTAGTGTTTATTATTTATTATATTTGGTAAAAATTAAAGATAAGGTACAGAGAGAAACTAAGAGTTGATGAAAGAGATTTTTGAAAAAACTTAAAAAGCATCTACTATTTATTTATAGTGAAATACATGCGCATGCTACTTCTACTCAACCAAGGCCCAATGTGCTTATTTACAAAAGGCCTCTCCAAAACAAAACTAAACAAAAGCACATGGATTACATACGATAACAAAGCTAATTAATAAAAGACTTAATCGTTGTAAATGGGCTCTACAAAAACCAACGGACAATGAAATGAAAGATGTTCCCATCATCAATATTACAGGATCCAACATATCATTCAAGTTGAAAATATTTCAGTTTCTTTGATGTTATAAATGTTGCTGTCAACTTGTTGACTATACGAAAGTTAATTTAAAGTATATACGTCATAAACAAGCTAGAGATCATATAAGTTACACACATGCATATAGTTTCTTTTGCTAGTTTCACGTTCCACCAATGATGTACATAAGGTGATCTGGATAACTAGTTAAGCAAGGTTGTGTGGTTACTTAAGAGGGAAGCAAAGCGTGATGGGTTATTTGACGTTGGGAGTATATCAATGCAGTTCAAGGTGGTTGGAAAGGCTGACACAAGGTGTAGATAAGGTAAGGAAGACAGTGTTACTTAATGGAGAAGCAAAACGACACGGTTATTGACTTATTGGACGGTGTATATCCGTAAAATTCAAAGAACGTATTTAGCGGTTGAAATTGAAAGGGTGACCATGTGACGCGAGGTGCATGCTCCGAATTATTAAAATATGAGATTTTATCCCCCGTATTACGAAGGCTGTTTTACATTATTTTCATTTTTAATATTTATATATGTGTATTTGGTTTTTAATTTTATTTGTTATAAGAAAGTTAATAATTAATATACTTGAGGTTTGATAACGAAATGGTTTCACAAATAAATGATATGTTATAATTAGGTTTAAAAGCTATCTGGGTTTGATGATACCCGTTACCCGTTTATTTTTTTTATTATAAAATTGTTTCTTAATTATAAATAATATCTTTTTTTTTAATAAAATAGGATATTAATTTTTAGTATATCCCTAGTTTATAAAATTTTCATATCAAATATTTGATAAGATTAATTTTTAATATAATGAGATGTTATAACCCGTTTAAGAGCTATCTGGGTTTGGTGAGCAATTCAGGTCAAATGCGTGAGAAACCTTCATTTACAAATAAAGCAATCTGATGGCTTAAGAGAATAGTTGTTTTACATTTTTCGTTTTTTAATATTTATTTTTTGGATTTTAATTTTCTTTATTGTAAGAAAGTTAATAATATACTTAGGGTTTGATGATGAAAGGACTTCATAAATAAATGATATGTTACAACCTGTTTAAAAGCTATCCGGATTTGGTGACCCATGACCCGCTTATGTTTTTTACTATAAAATTGTTTATTAATTATAAATAATATCTTTTTCCTTTTAAATTGGATATTAAATTTTAGTATATCTCTATTTTATAGGATTTTCACATCAAATAATTGATAAGATTAATTTTTAATTTAATGAGATGTTATAACCCGTTTAAGAGCTATCTGGTTTTAGTAAAACCCATACCTATGAATTTGGGTTAAATCAATGAGAGGCCTCTATTTAAAAATCAAGCAATCTGGTGGCTTCCATAAAAGGGGGGAGCGACCACATCACGATACATAGGATTTTAGGGGTTTCGTTTATATATATATATTATAGATATTCTATTTTACATGCACAATTTTATTAGCGTGATTTTGGTGGTCGATGGTTATTTCTCCCCTTTGTTCTCAGCTGAAGATTTCTTTTCCAAGAAGAGTTAAGTGTCATTTTAGTACATGTGGTTTGTCCAATTACGAAAATTTAGTACCATCTTTGAATTTAATGCAAATGGCTACCTCACTTTTCTAAAACTTGCAATTTTAGTACTTTTTTCCTAACCCCGTTTATTTTGTCCGTTAAGTCAAGGGCAAATTAGTAGTTCCGATTATTTTATTTATTTTCTCTTTTAGCTAAATGTCATTTTCATTCCTTGGTTTGTTCAATTACGTAATTTTAGTACCTTTTTTTTTAATCTATTGCAATTAGATACTTTGATTAGTTTTAGATAGACAGACAAACCAAAAGGACATTACATATTACAATTAAAAGATTATCTCTAACCCTAAATGAACAGATCAACCCCCTGCCCGTGCTCATTGATCCTTCAAACCCTAACCATTGTTCATCTTCAAGTTCAATGAATTACGATATATTGTTTTGTCCATGTGATTCGTCAACCATCATTCATCTACAAGTTCAATTGATATTATACTAAGAGGTGCGAAGTTGTGTGATTGTTATTTAGCTTGATCCTCCGATGTGTTAAAGAGCTACTGTTACTATACCCAAACTTTTGAAAAAAAAATCAATGTATATAAAGAAAATGCAAGAAAAATGGCTAAGAGGAATTCAGATCTTGAGCTACTAGAAGTAAATTGGCAATCAAGAACAAAAGGCTAAAAAATATGTTGTACATTTCATGGTTGTTTTACATCTTTTATCATGTATTTTGTTATCTTTTAATTGTAACTAGCCAAAGTGTCTGCACGTTGCTGCAGGTTTGTACAAGTTATCTCCTCGTATCGATTTTTAGTGTTTGGTGGGGTGTGTAATGGGTTATCATTGCGAGCGAGCTTCCACGTGTGCATATGGTTTTATGGTTTTTTTTTGGGAGGGGGTGCACACTAAAATATTAACATTTGATACATCACGTTTTATGAAATATTTGTTAATAACATAGGTATGTAGGGTTTGTGAATTTTAATCAACATAAATGATTGAATGAGTGTTAATTAATGTGCAGTTAGAGTTGAAATTTAATCAATAGATAAAGAAATGCTTAAATTAAAGCCACTAAGTTGTTGGTCAACGAATTGTAAAAAGGGTAAAGCGGTGCGCATACGTGTTTTGATTGTGCACAGGCATATGTATATATATTGGATTGATGTTGTCAACGTAACTGGTACTTAAGTTCTAGAAGCAAAAAGTTTTTATTCGGGGCATCACAAACTGACAAATAGGAATGCGATGGAAATTAAGAAAAGAATATGATATTAACAGACTTAAATAGCGGGAGAGAAAAGGGTCTCAATGAAGACTACCCCCTTTTCGCTAGTAAACCAATTAATGTAGTAGGGCACGTCTTAACGGTTTGTTAACGATCATAGTCTCATATAGTTTTGTTGTGCCAACCATAGCAAACAGTTTTCCGTTTATAACGTAATGAGTAATGGGGATCCATGAGTGTAAGGATATTAGTGGGATTGCAGGGCTGTGAACATGAGGATCCACTTATCTTGGAGCAGCAGAGACCATAGATTGTATTATATGTTGTCGTTAGCCTGAGTTAAGAGCATCAACAGGGATTTGTCATTGCGTCCCAAATGGGCCATAAAAGTTGATTTTAAAGGAACATGGGGGAAGACTGTCTCTTTAACCCAAGCCGACTAATTTTACCTCCATACAAAAGCACCTCTAGTACCTGAGACAACTGTTTTATTTTTTATGAATCTAAATACTGTCCTGAAAAAGAAGTAACCAGCCCTGGCCAATGGCCGACCCGCTCGCACTTTCTTTAAACTTCTTCTATTCAAAGATTTAACTTTTTGATATGAATTTTACATTAATTACAAAAGAAAAGCAAAGAAAATGTTACTTGAAGAACCCAACCTGATCCGTCACATAAAAATGACATGTTTTTATCTGTTATACTACCCAATGGAGTCAAATAAGTGGTAAAAAAAGGTACTTTGGATGAATTTTGACTCATTTCCTATTTAGAAGCTTTCGGTACGCTTGATCCGGTATAGATTAAACTATATATAATGTAACAACGTAAACATATTTAATTTGCATAACATGAACATAATAAATTTTAACACTGGAATGGATGAAATCGACTCATTTACTTCTTCATTTTCTAAACCAACCCTTGTTGACCCGGGTTCGCTTTGAGCAAAACCCAAATTGATACATTTATTAAACCGGCTTGTTAATCATAAAAGTGAACAACGATACCCATAAGCCAAGGCACAAAACAGACCAAGCACAACCGAACCCAAAACAAACAAACACACTTTACAGGAAGAAATTAAAGATTACAGAAGAAAGTATGATAGGATCACATATTTAGCCACAATATTGCATCATCTTTGACCATTTTCAAAACGCAAGTCTCCCTAACAACTATCTTTAATAACTTCGACTAATATGATGTGTTCAATAAATTGATTTTATAACTGTATGCTGGCCACTGGGTATACGAAGAATGATCTTAAGCTGCCAACAAGCAAATAAGAGCTGATATATTCAGACAATAGGGAACCACCAGCATGGGCATTTAACCACAAGAAAGCCAACGTAAATTTTTACCTAAAAATTCAAAATTGACCAAAAAACAATTTTGACCACAAAAAGTCAAAGTTAAAGTTATACCTTTTGGCCCACCCGATGAAGCCAACTCTTTTAAGGTGACTCGTTTCGACATGAAACAAACAGACACTTTTTCATCGTGACTCGTCACAAAGCAAAAAAATGACATCAGAATTTGAGTTTAACATATACCCATATTGTACTTCTAAAAATTATATATTGGTGATAAACATATAAAGAAAATGAGTGCTCAGTGAAACAACCAAAGTGAAAATATTTGTCATTGTAATCAGGTGATGATGAGCACGAAAATCATAAAATTGAAAATTGTAATTGACTTTTTAAAGTCAAACTGCACAATGCTAAACATATGACCCATAATGTAAAGTATCAAGTCAAATAGGACACAACTGAAACTTAGAAACTAACAAACCGAGCATCACACTAATCTGACTATCTTCTCTGATTCAATCCAACTCTATGATTGTTCCATAAAAACAGTTTAAAGACTTTCAACTTTTTTGGACATCAACTCATTCATGCGAGAAAGTCTTACATATTTTTTAACGGTCTAGCGAGAAAGTAAAAAACGTTTATAGAATTAAACTTGGATAAACCATGTGAAATCACATCTGAGTCAATTAAAGTCAAACTTATCCTAATTCTCACAAATGGTCAACAAAAATTTATTTTTCCAATCTTTTTGAAATGACAATAATACCCTTTTCTTCAAAAACAGTTCCAGCTCTATGTACTTTTCATAAACAATATCATACTCCTGATTATGATCACTTGAAGAATGGGATTCCATCATAAAGGGCGGAATATGTCCAAAATACTCGAACCCGATTAACCCGACCCGAACCCGAACAAGTTGATTAGGGTCAGGTTAAATAGGGTCAAAAATTATTAATTGGGTTATCCGGGTTAGCCCGATTAACCCATATTGTTATTAGGGTTGGGTTTCAGGTTCATGTTTGATAAAAAATCACCATATCAGTTTGTAAATGAGACAAGACTGAGGCTTACTCCAAATAGCCTTATTTTTAAACGAGCCTAGCAATCCCACTTGGTTTGTAAGCGAGCCAAACCAGATCAGTTTGTAAACAAGCCAAGACCGAAGCCTGCTCGAAATCAGATTGTTTATAAACAAGCCGAGCGGAGCCTGCTTGGTTCGTAAGCCAGCCAAACTGGATCGGTTTGTAAACAAGCCAAGATCGAAGATCGCACAAAATTGGCTTCTATGTAAATGAGCCAACCTGCATGTGCTTGGTTTTTAAGCAAGCCGAGCCGGGTCAGTTTGTAAATGAGTCAATACCAACCTAAGGTTTCTCAACTGCTGGTATCGTTTAGATGCTTGTTGGCTTGCTTGTCGGTTTGTTTAAAATTAGCCCAATATATAAAAATTGTAACTTTTATAGTTTAACTATGCATTACGATTTTTTTAGATAGCAGCAAACACTCTAATGTTAAATAGAAAGACTCTCCAGCAGGAAGATGGAGGTGTATACCAAACCAAAACACAAGATGACAGATTACAACAGAATACAAAAACAGCCCCTATAGCAAATTTAAACCGACTCACAAAGATGAAGGTGACTTAACCCAGTCAAGCCAAACAATCCTTACACGTTCATCCGTTTCCAAACGTGCCACGTTGAAGAGAAAATATGATAGACCTAAATTATCTGGACCATATGACTTATCTATGAAGATAGCAGGATGGCCCATTACAAGAACACAAGAAGTTGATTTCTTTTTGCTACCATCTATCACCCAAATGGCAATGTCTCGTTCAACAACAGCATATGAAATTACATATTTTCCATCATCAGAGAAAGTCATACACCGAACAACCACCTATTATAAGATAAAGATTAAGCAAAAAGCATAAAAGAAGTTAATAAAATAATAAAGACAAAACAGAAACATACAGGATGCCGGGAAATTTCAGAATCTTTTTGTGGTCTGAACAACTGAAGATCTTTAGTTGAGCTGCTGCTGTTGCTAAAAGTTTCCCATCTGATGTTAAAGGATTAGCATAACAAATGTTGCATGATGAAGTAAACAAATTTCTACACAAATTCAGATGACATATATCCTGATGAAACACACATTGCAGATATGGCTTTTGCAAAGGCTTTAAACTTGCTCAACAAGTTTCCTGTCATGGAATCAAGTTCACATACCATCCCATCAACACCAGCAGTATACATTGATCAGAAAAGTCAACCGCATATCACAATATGAAATTATCTTAACCTAATTCATTCACTGTGATTATAAGTTCTAAAGATTGGTGTAATAAATAATTCGTTAGTATCTAAAAGAAGAAATAGATGATTTTTTTTATTCCGCCAATCTATTTCCAATAACTCAACATGAGAAAGAAAAGGTGTGGGATGCTCCACGTGAAACCTACTACGAAGTTGTGGCAACCAATTCATGACTGACTAAAAACACAAACAAAGTTTAATTGAATTGAATTGAATTGAATTGAATAGATATATTCTCCATACCATGACATTTCGAAATTCCAGGGCTATGAGCTCGACTTAAAACCCTAAATTCGACAAACAATACATAAAATAAATGAAAAACCAATAGTAATAATAATCAAATCATGCTTCGATCGGCTGCTTTCGCCTCTGTTGAGCATGCCAATTTCCAGAAGCCGTGCACAGCAGAAATTAATCAAAGCAAAAAACCTTTAATAACAATACGAGGAGCACTTACCTCCATTGCAGGGAGTGAGAGGCGACCATTTAATTCAATCTTTTGATTGCACAATAATTAATGGGCAATTGAAGGGAAGGAATGGGAATGGAGGAGTCCGAATTGATTGAAAGAATTATTAATAGTCTAATTGAATTGAACGAATAAAGAGCATTCAAGAGCCCTAAATGTGAAGGTGTTTGAAAGGTTCCAACAGCAGGGATATGTTTTTAACAATTATTACAATATCAACCCTAAACATTCATCATTTGTATATTTCTAAACATGCATGTGGTATTCCTATTTTGTCCTTAAATCTTTCCATTAGAAAATTACACCGAACGCTTTAAGAATAAATCGAGGGGTTGACAAATTACTTTTTCTGCCCAATTGTGAATTGTCTCTTTTGTCCCTAGCATCTAATTGTGAAATTACCATGTTGTCCATCACTCTTCTTTAATAATATAATATAGATATGTAATATGTGATGTCTCTTTTGGTTTGTCTATCTATCCAAAACTAATCAAAGTATTAAGTTGCAATAAAATTTAAAAAAGTTAATAAAGTTGCATAATTGAGCAAACCACAGGCATGAAAATGACACTTAGCTCAAAAGAGAAAATAAATAAAATAATCAAAATTACTAATTTACCCTTCACTTAACAGAAAAAATAGACGGAGTTAGTAAAAAGTACTAAAATTGCAAATTTTAGAAAAGTGGAGTAGCCTTGCAATAAATTCAAAGACGGTACTAAAGTTGCGTAATTAGACAAACCACAGGTACTAAAATGACACTTAACTCTTTCCAAGATTAAAATAGAGATGAACTCGGTATCGTTACCGGTATCAGAAATCCTCAAATATACATACTGGTAGCGGTACCGAAGGCAAAGTTTGGGAAGACATTGGTACCATACCGATTTCGAAGCAACAAAAAGTCGTACCCACGGTCCCGATGTAGTAATACGCACACATATATTTAAAATTTAAATTCATTTCAAAAGTAATTCTTATGGTAAGAAGTGCGAGAAGTTATTTCAATTATTAGATTATTAATCAATGGTTGAAACAATATTACACTTATTATAATCAATAAAATTTGAGACATGCAAATAAATAAAAAAGAGATAGGTAGGTAGATAGGTAGATTAAAATAATTAAGAGGAAAGTGAATACGGTGCTGTTAGCCGTACAACCTTACACGTGAGATCAATCAAAACTATGTAATTTTGATTAAAACTTCCTCGTGTATTTAAAATCCTTTTCATTATTGTAAAAATATTAATTACTAATCTTATGAATCCACCTTCTCCCAAAATTCCACCAAAGAATAAAACTTAAGTTTTCAGTCTTTTCGGATTTTGTCCGTACATGAGTGGCATGCAATTTCTTTAATTATTTGATTTTCTCTTTGGAATTTTAATTCAATACTAGGATCAATTGTTGTAAATTTATACATAAGTGGGTTCTGATTTCTTAGATTATTTTATATATTTTATGGATTTAAGTTACTGTATTATTATCAATGAGACTAGATAAATGAAACACGATATTCAATAAGCACAAGAACTACACAATAGCGAATCTGGACGAAAATCTCAGAGGTAATATTCAATTTTTTTTACCGTATATCATGCGATAACTAATTTTTTTTACCGTATTTCATGTAATAATTTTTTTAATTGTTGTTGAGTTGATATCATCAATTTATTGGAATTTTTATTTAAAAAGATTAGCAAAAAGACTTTGTCGTTTCATCTTCCAAGTTCCCTAATATTAGAAGAAAAAAAAAAACTTAAACCCTAAATCTCTAATCAATTCAAATTTACATTGTCCAAATATCCAATAAACTATAATCAATCATTCAAATATTTAATTGCCCATAAACAAATCCAAATTAACAATTTATATAAACAAATAACAATTACGATTCTAGATAAAAGTAGAAGAATACCTAAACTGAACAAGTAGAAGTCGAACTGTGGAAGAGGGACTGAGGGAACATCGGCCGTCGGCTACTCGACTGCAACGTGGAGATCCGGTGATCAGAGGAGTGCAACAGTGTAACATTTGCTATGTTCCGAACTCGAAAACCCGACCAGTTTATATTAAGAATTATTAATTAATGATTTTAACCAAGTTACAACCTAAATTTCATGTGTTTTGGTGTTTAATATCGCATTCTAGCAAGTCAAGGGACCGGTTTTGTCAAAAAAAAAAAGTTTGCAGAAATCCCCATAAGCCACCCCACGCGTGGGACTTACCCCCGTCAACTGCCCTGCCCGGTGGACCCATCTACACACCAGTTAGTTCTTTTTTTTTTGTTTAATGTCGGTTTTGCTTAATTTGGAAGCCCGATTTCGTGTATCTTCCTTATAGAATGATTGGAATATGTCTTGGCATCATGCCTAAGCATATTTCATCGATTCCATGGAGTAAAGAATAAGAAATGAGTTAATTTTGTTAATTTCTTAATTTCTTTCATTTTTAACCATATTATAATTAATTCACATTTATGACGATTTCTTCCTCCTCAAGCTCAATCAAACCCTTATAACCGACCCCTAGCTACTAATAATCGTTTACCCCACCTCATTTCACCATCAATTTCCGTTCTCAGTTATTAATTTGAAGATTTTTGTCTGTTTGACTTTCTAATTTTCAAGACTTTGACTTCTAATTTCTACTTGTTCCATCCGTTTTTCGAGTAAGTTGTCTTCATGAAAGTTGTGTATTTTTATCTAACTAAAAAAAACCCTCTATCAATTTCACTAATAGAAAGGGTTTTGCTATACGTTTTGACCCGTAAGGGTTAATAAAGTAATTAAAATTGGGGATTTTCTATTACACCATTTTCTGATTAAACTTAGCTTTCGCTTCAAAAGAGTTTTATCTTTGTTTTCACATTTTACATGTGATGGATTAAAACCCGAACCCAAATTCAACGTTCGGATTCTGACCCGTTTCAGCTCGCTTAAATCTTGTTTTTATCATAACTTGAGAATCGTATTGAGTTTTCACGCGATTCCAATTGCTAAATGTTCATTTTTAATTATATTATTTTCGGTGAGAACTGTAGGTTTATTTTCTTAAGTTGACTCAACTCGCTTATTTCACATACTCGTCTTATTTAACTCGCATGTCGCTCTAAAGTGAGTAATCACACCTTCCCT
Source organism: Bidens hawaiensis (assembly GCF_021521415.1). NCBI lineage: Eukaryota > Viridiplantae > Streptophyta > Magnoliopsida > Asterales > Asteraceae > Bidens > Bidens hawaiensis. The sequence continues at coordinate 229,621 of NW_027492339.1, forward strand.
TTTTTTTCCATACATTGTTTTGGGGGCTTAATGTCTGCACAAAACTCAAGTTTGTTTATTTACTCAAGTACATTATAAACTCAATTTCATTATTGCCTATTGTGATATTGCTCGATTAGTTGTTACATACTACTTGACTACGTGTTTACAGTTTTATGGTTAGTTGGTATCCTATCCTCATCCTCATAGTATGATCATAAGCCGTCGGAGTAGCTGCATATCTATGTGATTCGGGTGAAAAGATAACTTTTATTTAATTATTATGCTAGTTGAAGTAATTCACAATATCGCAAGGAATTGTTGATTTAATATTATATATATATATATATATATATATATATCAAATTGTGATTATTTGCTCAACATTATGTTGACAAATATATTTATTTTTACGCATGTCTCATGTTGCTACATGGGATAATTGAAGTAAAGTTTGAAGACACTGGTTATACTTTAGGATTTAATAAAATAATGAACAATTTCTTTTAAGTTTGATGTAATGCCTTGGTTAGTTTAATTTTGTGAACACTTGTGTACTTTGATATTAATAAATTAATTAGTTATTGTCACTATAATTATTTAGTTTTATTTGATCTATGATACAAATATTGCCGCGCCCTGGCATGTTCCGTCGTTAGGTTGGGGTGAGACAAGCAGGGGGTTGGGGCAGCGTGGGGTGGACAGTGGCTGAATGAAACTTTGTTTTGTTGAATATTGATGCCCGACCTGGTCCAACTGTCCAAACATAAGGGAACAACGAACAATGATATTATTTAGTTTGATGGTTGGGCTTTAAACTTTAATTGGTTGTAACTTTTAATTTGGTTGGGCTTTAAACAAATTGGGGTAACGTATATTTTTTCAGAAGAGCGAAAACGGACTAAATAAAAAAAATTTGCACTACCGACGAAAAGATAAGGGACAACTAGGCTGCCCATGTTTATTAGCTAAGTTTGCCCCTGGAACCGCATATTAAAATACATGCAAAACCTATACTATGTAAAACACTAATAGTCAAATTATTTGATCTCTAAAACAGAAGGCAATAAAATTTTGGGATGGAAATTTCTTTAAACAAACATTCTGAACAAAGAGTTGACATGGAATTATTGTAAACATGGAAAGAATTTAAAATAGATAAAGAGGTTTAATCAAAATTACGTAGTTTTGATTGGTTTCACGTGTAAGGTTACACGGCTAACAACACCGTATTTACTTTCCCCAATAATTAATCATCTAATATATCTCATTTATCCCTAAATAAAACTCCAAATCATATATTTCCATAATTTATGATTTGTAAGTTACATTTTATTTATTCCATTAATATTATTTTGTTAGTGTGAGATTTACTTTTATTTGTTTTTTCACCAATAAAAAATTTTTAAGTTTATAATATATCGGCAAAATAACATCTTTATCATCGATTGCTCTTTTAATAAAAAAATATTTTTTTTTCAAAAAAACAAGTTTTAAATTTATGGTATTTTTGTTTTAATATATAGCATCTTCATCATCAATTTTTCTTTTGCAAATAGATATTTCTTTTGTTTATGCGTTGGCATAATTTGAAGATTGTGTACGGAATTAATTAAAGATGTGTATGAAGAAACTGAAAACGTGTAGGAAACAAAATTAAAATGTGCATGGAAAATTAAAGACGTGCAAGAAAAAATTGAATTTTGTGTGAGAAGAAATTGAAGATATATTGGAAGAACTTGAAGAGGTGTAGGAAAATTTTGAAGATGTTCAGGATGAATTTGAAAATGTGTATGAAGAAATTAAAGATGTGTATGAAACAAAATTCAAATGTGTATGGAAAATTAAAGAAGCGTGGGAAAAAAGTGAAGAGGTTTAGTAATAAATTGAATTTTTGTGGGATGAAGCTGAAGATATATTGGAAGAATCTGAAGAGGTGTAGGAAAATTTGAATATGTGTAGGACGAATTGAAGATTTGTACAAAGAAACTGAAAATGGGTAGGAAAGAAAATTAAAATGTGTATGGAAAAATAAAGACGTGTATGAAAAATTTGAAGAGGTGTAGGAATAAATTGAATACGCATGGGAAAAATTGAAGACATGCTGGATGAAATTGAAGAGGTTTAGGAAGAAGTTGAAGATGTGTATGAAGAAATTTTAGTTGTGTAGGGTGAAATTGAAAGAAAAGAGAATTGAAAAAAAGAACTTATTGTTTTCTTCTTCCTCTACTTCTTTTTTTTAATGAATTTATTGATTTTTTTAGTAATTGTGTTTAATTAGTTAGAAAGGTAACTAACATGGTTTAATTAGTTATATTAATTGGATGATAGATTTACAATTTTTGTTCTTTAAACATGGTCAATTTATGAATCGAGTTGTTTAAAATGTTTACTTTCACTCTCCATCTTCTAAATGACAACTTACCTCGCCTTTTTGTCATTTAACTTAATGTCCATCCAAAAAGTCAGTTAACTCGTGGCATGTGCCATGCAAGTGAGGGTAAAATGGTAATTTCCACTCCTTGTTATTTTAATATATATTATTGGTCCAACTCTCTTTATTTTAAAACAAAAATAGATAATCAGTAACTAAAATTACAAATATTAAAAGGTTGGGACCAACAAACTTATCTATCATCTTCATCGGATCAATTCACGATTTTCATCTTCAACTTTAACCTACCACACCAAAATCTATCATCGAACCACTCTCAATATTCTACTTTTCTCGTTCGATCAGTCAACATAGCACAATATACCACGACGCCTTTCATGGCGAGCCCACTTCACCTAGCGGATCTGAGCATAACTAAATCCACCATTGATTTTCTGGCGAGACGACGTCTTCATTTGCCCAGATTCCACCATCTCTTGCAGATCTGAAACACCCTTGCCTACCCCATTTCACTTATACCCACTATACCACAATAATCATCAAATCAGCCCCCACTGTTAACCCTAATTAGTAACATATTTCAATCAAACCCTAATTTTGGATCTAATTGTCGGTTTTTTCCTGATCTTGGAACGAATCGAACTGTCAAAAGAGACTGGTCTTGGTCCAATTCCATAGATTCAGGAGATCGTGGTATTTCTGGCAACGGTTGCAAGCGAGGAGGTGGCGTTGGAGTGCCAACGCTGTGGCTGTGGCTTGCCTACTAAAAACAAACGGTGGTGGTTGTTTCCAGATTCGGGTAGGGTGGCGGCTGCAACCGTTTTTTAAAACTTCTACATATGGAGGTGGTAATGGAGATGAAGATTATGATGGTGTGTGGGTCCTAATTTATTTTATTTTTATACATAATTAATAAAATTAGTGTCTTTAATTTATAGTGTGAAATTACCATTTACCCTCACATGCATGACACGTGCCATGAGTTAACTGGCATTTTGTATGGACGTTAAGTTAAAGGACAAAAAACGAGATAAGTTGTCACTTAAAGGATAAAGAGTGAAAGCAAACATTTTAAAGGACTCAATCCATAAATTGATTATGTTTAAAGGACAAAAATTGTAATTCTGTCTAATTGGAGAGAGAAAACTTTTTGGGTATGTTTGGCAAAACTAGCTGGTGGTTGTTAGCTGTATCTGGTAGTTGTTAGCTATAGCTTTTTAGATATATTTAGGTGTTTGGCAGAGTAGCTGGAGCTTTTTAGATATATTTAAGTATTTTGCAGAGTAGCTGGATCTTTTAACAAAACTAATTGGGCGCCAGCGCGGTGCGGCAGAGCGCGCGCGCAACCTGACATTAACTGCATAATCAGTGTCGGTACGTGATTCACTGCACGCATAACCCGAATGCAGATGTGTACTTCATGCAAAGACAGTATGCGTGTAATCGATGGCGAAAATCAAGAAACAAAGCTACAGTAATTTCAAATAGATAATTTTTAAACCAACCTCTTTTGATCTAAAACCCTTTCCGACCCGACACCATTTTAATCTGAAACATGTTCTGACCTGGCCCTTTTCAACTCAAAACCATACCGACACGAACCGAGCTAAATTAACCCTTTTTTATCGACTCGTTCTGACCCTAGTTTGGTCTTACACATGACCTGAGCTCGTCTGACTCGACTTGTTGCCGATCATAACCGATAAAGAAGTATAGCAATATCATACTCAAATTAAAGAGAATAAAATGCTCCTTTTTATGATGTAATTTGTTTAAAAAAATATTGACAAAAGTTGATGAAAATTCAAGTACCAAACTTATAAATTCAAATGTAAAAGCTTGTAGCTTGTTCTCAAACGCTAGTAGTAGTAGCGTTTAAAAAAGAAGTTTTTTCTTATAACCTAAAAGCTTCAAGCTCTTTCAACCAAACAAGTCTTTTAATTGAGTATGAGCTTTTTATTAAAAGCTTGAAGCTTGAGCTTTTTATGTTACTTTAATATCATTTTCATTTATTTTTATTGATTTAAGATTAAAAATTCAATGAGTGGCTCAAATTAATTTCTCACACTTTTTATGGTAACTTGCCTTCTCACATGAACCAATTACATTCATTTTAGAAATACTAATTCTTTTTATAAATAATGAGTAAAATATGAACCTTTTCTTTTCATAAAATGATGTTTTGATGTGTTTTAGAAGTGTATTTAGTATTTACCAATGTTCATCCGGTTCTACCATCCAAGCCGACATGTGAACCAGGTAAGACGTATAATTCGATGTCTAGTCCAATTCTAAAAACATCAGTATTTACAAATCTTTGAATTCGCTTCACTTATTCTAAATGACCTGACTATTTTATAAATGAAAGAAAACAAGGAAAAAAGATAATCAACAAGAAAAAGGACGGAAAAAAAGATAATAACTACCTTGCTCTCAAGTTTCAGGAAAATGAAAAGAAAAATAAAGATTTTATGTTTTTAAGATCCTTTTTCTGCCCAAATCTCCGTGATTTGAAAGGAAGAAATTTTGCATCGATTTTTCTTCATTTTCTCTCCATTTCTTTCATTAAAAAAACTATGCTTTACGATTTTTTCCAGCCTTCCTCCAAATTCCTTTTGATCCCCTCTCTAAATAAGACTCATGAACACAACACAAAGATAAAGTGAAAGAAAAGAGAACGAAAACTAAAATGGGTGGATGTTGATTGAACATACAATCTCAAATGGGTGGAACTAACATTATTAGACACCTGGTTTGAAAAGCGTGGGGCGCATCGAGGCGACAAAGTCCCCAGGCGAGGCGAAAAGAGCAAAATGTTGAGCTTTTCGTATGCGAGATGCACAATATATATCATATAAGTTTTTTTAATATATTTTCTATAGGTTTATAGCCACATATACTCAACCTTTATATATTGATAAGCTTTATATATGATGTGAAACCTAAAACTTGTTATACAACATTCGGATACACAAAAAATCAATTGTACAAAAGCGGCGCACCTTAGGTTGGTAGGTTTGGACTTGGTAAGCTTGGCTAGTGTAATACGGTGTAGGCATAACTTGGGTTTGATGAGCATAGCATGGTGGAGGCATAATATGGGCTTGATGGACATGGGCTAATAAAGGGCGCATATTGCGGAGATGACTAGGATCTCTACAATTGTAGCAAGCACGGGTATTTGGAACACCGGTTTGAGCATGAGGGGTATTAGCAGGCCTAGGAGCAGGTAGGGATGACAGTGAAACCCGAACCCGATGGGAAAACCCGATACCTTACATAATTGGGACGGGTTTGGGATTAGTTTTTAAATTTTTCGCGGGTTTGGGACGGGTCTAGGATTTCTAATATACCTAATTACCCAACCTGATTACCCCAATAATATGGACCTATTTACCCGATTATGTACCCGAAGTACCCAATAACTATATATCTATATACATTCATACATATATATACATATGTAAATATAAAAATTAATATTTCTAATTTGTGTTAACTATTGTATTGATATTTTTACATTCTAGTAATGTTCAAGACTATTAAAAGGATATTGTGTGTGTGTAAAAACATATTGACCAGTTGCATATTGTCAAAACCTGACCGGTATACCCGATGGGTATTTTTAATAAACTAACGGGTATACCCGAAACCCCTGGGTATACCCGAGACCCAATGGGTAATTACCCGATAAATACCCGACGGGTCTGGGATGGGTCTGGGATGAGGTTTTATAAACGGGTCTGGGTCTGGGAATACCTAGACCCGTCCCAGACCCGACCCATTGCCATCCCTAGGCGTAGGCGGGGCAGGTTGCTTTGGAGCAGCTCGTGCATTAGGCGGCACACGGTAAGTGTTGGCAAGATGCCCATAGCGGTTACATGGAGTGCAAAGACGGCAAGTGGTTGAAGCAGGGTGATGGCGGTTACAAATCGAGCACAGTGGGTGTGGTCCGCCATACGGTTTCTTGTTAGGAGCATTTTGGTTTTGAGGTTGGTTATGGCTTGGTTCACGGCATAATTTTGGTGATAGGTCTTGCGTTTTTGGTTATTGTTGTTATTATTCTTGTGGTAACGGCTAGAGTTGTTGTTTTGGGCGGGCTTAGGATCGGCTTTGGCATTAGTAGAGGATTCGGCCTTGGTTTTCTCGGCAGCAGGTTTGGAGTCCTTACGGGATAAGGTACCATCACGAACGTGGTCATCAGTCAAGGAAGCAGCAAGGGCTATATGGCTTCCTCAATCGTGAGAGGATCTCGGCTGACCACCGCGTCACGAAAGATGGTGGGTAGTCCCCATATATACTTGTGGATACCGCAGGACAAAGGGATCACAAGGTGAGGTACCAACAGGCTCAGTTCCTTAAATCGGTTCGAGTAGGTTGAGTTGTCGCCACCGATTTGCTTAAGCTCCCTAAACTCCGATTCGAGCCTTTGCAGTTCATGCTCGAGACATAACTCTCTCTTCAATTGTAACACCCACAAAGTTTAGGTCCAAACTTGACAAGTTTATAAAGATAAAGGATCAAAAATATTTATGAGAAAAGTAATGGGAAAAGTAATAAAGAAAAGAAGGCATTTCATGTTAAGGGAATAAATAAGGAAAACTTCATCCCACATGGAAAGTGAGAAAGAAATGAAAGCACTTTATAAGGAAGGAGTTTCCCAGTCGTCCATGCCCAATCCCAATGGACAAACCTTAGCCCCTAGCTCTATAATCCACCCTACCCAGTCCTTGAAAGCCCTCCCGGGGGCCTAGCCCTTCGAGTCTTAAGCGGCTTTCATCGTTGACGAACACCTGCGCATGGTAATGTTTTTGTATGGCTAACCACACTCACTAGTCCTAGCGGCGGGTGCGAAGCACCCGATGCACACGCGCATGGATTCGGACTCGGGCGATGGGCGTAATGTGGCGTTTTGATGGCACACTTGGCACTTCGCACGCTCGCATCGCCGCGAGCCGCATAAGGGCCGCTTTAGTATTTTTGAACTGTGGAATATAGACCAAGAAGTGACAAGATATTAAAGTTCAAGAACTAAAAATAAAATTCTGATTTCCAGACCCATCGCGCTACGCGATGGGTATACAAATTAGATCATCGCGCTACACGATGCAGTTTCCCATGAGTTTAGAAAAAAGGGCGTCGCGCTACACGATGGTCCATAAGGACGGGGGTATCGCGCTACGCGATGACAAAGTTAAGTAACCGGATCAACCACGTGTCAACACATGGCAATCTCTGGTGGATTGCGGCGTCGCGCTACGCGATGGCCTGGGGAAAACCCCATCGCGCTACGCGATGGTGGTCAAAACTTTGCCTATAAAAGGGGGCTACGGGTTTGAAGCATTCTCATCCCAATTTCACACTCACTTTCACACACATAACCTTGGGTAACGTGCTCGACCATTGTGAGGTTCCGTGGTCTCGATTTCTCGTAATTCGTGCATGAATTGAAGTTCTGATGCTCGATCGAGTGATTAAGTGAGTTCGAAACAAGGTTCTAACAGTTTAAGTAGAAGTACTACTTGTATAAGGCTTAAGAAATTAAAAATACCCGCGTAAGGTAGGGATTCTGCGTAAGTTATTATTTTATTATTATTTAATGGCTTAGACCCTAGTCAATGGTATAGTCTATACCTTGATCAAGTAAGTAAGTGAAATATAAGCTTTCATAAGATAAGATTTTTTTGATGAAATGTTGCTCTTTATTTTTATAAAGATATTACTTATGAAAGAAGAAACTTGAGATGAAGAAACGTAGCATATAAATGTTTTATAAAATAAAATGAATATCAAGGTAAAGGTTATGCAAATAGACTTAAGGTCTATAGCTAGATTGTAGATCTAGTTATTTAAAAAATGTTATTCTCGTACTATAGGTCTGAGATAAAGATCAGACATCTGTTGGTGAGAAATCTTGAAATCAACAAAAGGTGAATGCGTCCAACCTTTTAATAGTGTGAAATGTTTTATGACGTGAATACATCTATGTACTGTATATTTTGAAAAGATTTTTCTCTTTAAAACTATGGGCTGTTATCCATATGTATAAGAGTGATGGAAATATTTGCATGAGGGTTGGTTCAAATCCTCTAAAACGTTTTGATACAAGGTAGTACTAAACACTCAGACTAAAATAGACATGTATCTGGATCCTTACATATATGTACTGTAGTGGGCACACTACAGACATACTGACCATGACGCAAGTGACTGTCTCTAGGGCGAGTGAAGTCCGATTATGTGGTTTGTGCGTATATTAGTTCCGATGAGATGGGAATGAGACCCACTGAGTCGTTGAACACTATTGATGTTGTGTCATTACGAATTGTGAAATTGTTTTATCGAGTCAGCGTATTTACCAGCATATAGCTGACGTATTTTGAAACTGTTTTTAGGTACCAGGAGTAAGGAATAGTGATGGATATGCCAGTAAAGATAGAAGAACACTAGGCATAGTTTACAGCTGATGGCTCAGCTAATTTTGTATTGAGGCATATATATATTAAACTTGTTTTTAAACAAGTAATTTTGTAAAACAAACAAGTGTATTTAATTTCCTATGTTATGAAAGTAAATATTTTAAAATAACATTTTCCGCTGCAAACTTTGATAAATTGACAAAAGTGGTACCAACTGTGAGTCACACGCCTAGGCCCGGAGGCGGGGTGTGACATCAATGCATCCTTGAGTTCCTCCCAAGGTATAGCCAAAACTTCTTCAACACCTTGGAGGGCCTTAAAAGAGTTCCACCATGTTAGAGCTCGATCCTCGAAAACGATCGAGGCGAACCTAGTCCGTTTGTCGTCTGGACATTCACAATGGATAAAGATATTCTCCATCCTCTCAAACAAGCGGAGGAGCTTAGTAGCATCCTCCTCACCAAGTTAAGGGGGGTGGTTAGCACTTGTGAAATTCTTGTAGTGGTAGTTGTTCGGTGCAGTCGTAGTAGCGGATCCATTGGACTTAATACTTTGCAGTTGGAACACTACCTCGGGCAAAGCAGCAGTAAATTCTTTAGTGATACGAGCAGCCAAACGGCGATCATGAGCAGCCGATGTGCGACGAGTCAATGTGGGACATTCTGCTGTTACGACGGTGAAGCATGGAAGACATTCTGCGGGGACCAAAAGTGAAATTCTATGAGGATCGAGTAAGTTGTGTAAACGAGTCAATGTGGGACAACGAAAAAAATGTGATAAAGTTGTGCTAGTGACTTGTCATGACTTAGAGCAAGTCGCAATTTAAAATAATATGAATAACTTTTGGGGTAGTTAAGTAAATAAAAATGTTTATTTCATATTCAAATGTAAAGTGTTATTGGGTTGGGCTTTCCATGGGCTTCCCATGGTAGCTCAAGAACCCAAAATAAATAACGCAATCAAATCAAGTGAGTTGGCCTCCCATAAGCTTTCCATGGCAATTTGAATGACTCATGGGTTATCGAAAAGTGAGTATTAATGAATGTTTGATCAGTTAACAACTTACCCGGATTATGGTTGTAATAGCGGGAAATCGAGGTTAAAGGTTAAACAATTGTCAAAGTCAAACTGCAGCTTTTAATCTTCAAGTAACGAGCAAAAACGATCAAGAAAACGTCGGGAATAGGGAGGTGACTGCCTGAAATGCTTGAGTTCAGTAACTCTAGGGTTTGGAGTTATGATGTGTTTATATAGATGTTAAATCAACTTGTTGGACAAGAAACAGATCGGTTTTGGTAACCAAATCACACAATTAAAGATGAAATTGGGTCATATAATCATTGATATATTGACCAAATTATTGAATATGAACATAGACACTACTACATATTGAATACAATAACTTGTTGCTCAATTTTCGTGATTTAGGGTTGATTAAGGAAAGATTTAGCATTAAACGAAGATCACGGACTGATTTGGCTGGTCTGGCAAACCTTCGCGTAGTGCGAAGCATGCGGACTCCCTCCTTCATGCCACGTAAAGGGAGGGTTTCCACCAGCTTTCCAAATTTGGCAGTTTTAGTTCCTGAAGTTCCTAAAATGCATTTTTAAGTCATTTTAAGAGTTTCCAATGGCTATTTGGCACAAATGAAAGTTAAGGAACTATAAACTACGATAAAAATAATTATTTCACTAATAAATGCATAATTTTATTAATAAGAAAGATCCGAATAATGTTCATAACCCGCTAAACGAATACAAACATGAATACGGAAAAACCAAAATGTTACACAAATAAGCCAAAGTATTGATGTGTGTCGGATATGTTTAAAAGAATGAACCTCACAACTAAGCTTTAATTATAAAACGAAAATCCTAAAACCACACACAACCGGCAAGTGTACCGATCGCAAGTAGTATAGACCTAGGAAGTCCGAGTATCGAACACGTGGACACGTAAGAACGCTAATGATCACTAACCCTAGACAAGACCTACCTTAGAATAATATTTAATTGATTTTTGATTTTTAATTACTTAACTGAACTAACCTAACTGACTGACAAAACTTACCTAAAATAGAAAACTTAACGGGGAACTAACTATGTTAACTTAGGATGGAGGAAAACGTCTACCTATGTCTGAATCAAATTGTAGGCCTAACAAGCTAATGGATTGGATAACTTCAAGACACCGGTCCCTAAAGATGACATGACTAAGGATCGCTCGAGCTCACTGGATCACCTCTCAGTCTCACTCAACAAGTCTAAACTTCTCAAAATCTCCTAAAACGACCAAACCGGGAAAAAATTGTTAACGTGTTCTAATGTTGACTCACCTCTTGGTCTCACCAACACTCGACCCTAATGGCAATGAATACTACACAACCAAGGATAGAGGAACAATTCAACTTAAACCAAAATAGATCAACTAGTCGCTCAAAACACCTAAACCTGACAAGAAACAAACTCGCTCTCGCACAATTTTTATTCTAGCATGCAAAGGCAATGAGACGACCCTAACTTCTTATCACCTCTCGGTCTCAAAGAATGTGTCTAACCGCTGTACTTAATCCAAATAAACACGCAACAAAACCCTATGGTGGTACCTACCGCAAACAAACCCTAAACACAAAGTCTAGAATCAAACAATGCACCGATCAATCAATACAAAACTAATCAACCGACACACGGGGTTTATGCAATGAATCACCAAAATTTCCAGCCCTTAAACATAACCTATTTCATGTCTAAATCAAACTTTACAATAACAATATACGTCTATCAATCAAACAATCCATAAAACCTATCAAAACCTAACAATTAACATCATCCCTAGGTAGAACTAACAAGATTAGCCTCTCATACTTTTTGGACAGCAGCTAGCATTCAATAAAAACATCATATAAACCATAACAATCATCATAATAATCATCCAACAATCAATAGCAATCATAAACAAGTCAATCTCTAACACAATTGCAAACAATTTAACAATTGATCAAGAAAATAAAGTTTTATGACGATGTTATGAAAAGAAAGGATATGTAGATGAATTGGGGCTGCTCTTTGCTGTCAAAACTGATGAGAAACGATCACCGACACTTGGTACTTGCTCCTTCTTCCTTCCTTAGCCGACAAAACCTTCAAACCCTAAGCCGAAAAAAGTTTTTCTTCTTCTTTCTCCTGCTGAGTTCTGCGATCGGCCAGGTTAGGGCTGCTTAGGTTTTATTTTTTTTTTATATTATAAGTATAATGTAAGACTTGGGCCTCCATGATGCATATGGATCGGGCTTTGAGCCTTGTCTTGGAATCGTATGCGTATAATGCGTGTAAGCTCTTCGAAAAGTCCCGGTGTATCTTCCTTGTAACCCAAAACCTACATGATTATTAAAACTATGTAAAACCTATATAAATCAAGTAAAAACACATAAAATATAATATAATACGTAGATAAAAGGTGCGAAAAATATGTGTGTTTTACAACACATCAAGTATTGTGGTTTACTACAAAACCTTCAAATAAGTTGTTGGTGGTGCACTGATCTTAAGGAAATCGAGTTGTCGTTACATTTTTGGCAACAATGTTGAAAGACTGCACCACAAGCTAATCTGCTGGTTCTGTGACGCAACTTGTTATAACATAATGGTCCAATGTTTTAGGCAGTGAGCCACGATTTATGCATAAGAATCAACCCTTACAAACTTTTTTTTTGTCAACGCTTCTCCAAACGGTATTATATTTATTCCAGCTGTAACTCCCTAAAATTTAAACTTAACTTCAACTTCATAAAGCCGAAATTTGGTCCAAAAATGTTTCTTTGTAACCAAAACTTAGTTAAATCAACTACGTACGTAATACCATATTTAACAACGTAAATATTACATGTGTCCGTTTATCATCCCGAGTGCTTAATCATCATCCACATTCTTGTTCATGAACATTACCAAGGGAACCCCCCCGGCAAGTTAGTATTATAAGTTATAAGGCTTATAACAAACATTTATGAATCCAAACATAATCAAAATGCGACAAGCAGGCAGAAGTAAGAGAGTTTTTGGCGTAAGGCACATTGGAGACGTATGGTACGTATATCTTATGATGTAAGGTTAACTAACGAATAAAGATAACATGTTTATCAATTTTAAACTAGAACTCTCTTGGCGCAACTGACTTTTAGTAGGCACGCAAGTTGATGCATGAGGATGTGGCTAGCTGAGGAACATTGGTGGTTATGTGAATAAATGATTGGTATTTGTAGTTGAGAGTTTTATATATGTTAGATTAAAGATAAGTTTCTATTTGTAAATGCTTAAATGCTAAATATCATTTCCGCTGCAATGAAAGTGTTCTCTGATTATAACTACGCTCATGAGTAAGTTCAACCATTGTGAGGCATTCAAATGGGAGGCTTTACACTAAATAAACAATTTTATATTTTTAATAAAAACATGAGCAAGTTAAATAGACGCATCACTCTCCCCACACTCTACTAACAACTTTGCTGTTAGTGGGATTTTTACCGAGTATGGTTGTTGTATGAGTAAAATCGACATTTTTTAATTATTATTAATAAAATACATTGAGTTGGTTAAATATGAAATATTCATTTTATAAAAATTTTTCCGAGGTCTGATTAGAATTGCCACTTTCATTTGATATGTAAAAGGACAAAAATTCCCCTTACTTAGAGTTAAAAACTTAACGAGGGGTTAATTAAACAGACGAAAATAGCAATATTAGGAAACATCAAGGGTACAGCTGCATAAAAAAAGTTTTTATACTAAAGTTACGTAAATGACTATATAAAATTTAGGAATTAAAATTACAATACGTAATTCTATTTTCTTTTTCTCCTCTTTGATTCTAGAATTAAAAATATTGTTGGGCAGTTTTTGTTTATTTTTGTTAAATTCTCAAAATAGTCTATTTTGAGAGAGATTTTATATTTGGTCAAAAATTTTGAAAAATTCTAAAAAGTTTTATTCAAAACTTAGTGAGGTGTGACATTTGGGTTCGTGTCGTGAGTTTTCGCTATCCAATAAGATTATGTCACATGTCTGATTTCTAAAATGATACGTGAGATTTCAAACCAAATCCGTTGAATCCATTAGTTTACTAAAAAAATCGTCTTATTGAAAACAAACAATCTTATTTATGATATTTCACCGTGCTTTTGTGTGAGTCTTCAAACAATTTTTTGAAATTTTCTCAATTTAATATCATATGGCGGTGTGCTATGATAAAGCACGTGTCAAAATGGCACCCTAACCGGAGATAAAAGAAGGCTTGGAGCTTTTTAAAGTACGGCCATGGTCAAAACCCTTTTACACGAGAGGACATGCTTTGTAGATAGAGAGAAGATATAGATACAGATATTCAACAACACACTGCCGGAAGCCCAAAAGTTAGGTCCAGACGGATCGTCGGAAGAGAAAAGAATGGGACGGAGGAAGCTGGAGATGAAGCGGATCGAAGATAAGAGCAGCAGGTTAGTCACCTTCTCCAAGAGGAGATCAGGCTTGGTTAACAAAGCACGGCAACTTTCGGTTCTTTGCGACGTGGATGTGGCCGTCATCGTTTTCTCCGCCCGCGGGAAGCTCTATGAATATTCCAGTACTAACAGGTGATTCATTTTATGGTTTTTATATGTTATTCCTTTCAGTCTGTACGGAGCTTAATTTTTTAGTACCAATTCACTGTACGGCGGAAGATAATTTGTAGGGCGGCAATATGTCATTTTATGTGTACCTTAATTGATTCATTACATCATCAGTTCATCTATAATACTGCAAAATTAGGGTTGAGATGTGACGCTCTGTCTAGTTGGTACTATCATTCTTTTCATGATATATAGTACGATGACCCTTGTAATTTAAAAGCTATAGTACTAGCTAGTTGGCTAGTTGCTATTTTTGATTCATGGCTATAAATGGTGATGTACAATTCTCTTCGATCCTATTCTCCCATAATCAAATAGTATGATTTTGGATTATTATGATAATACAAAGGTCTTGTTTACTTTGAAAATAAGGCGGTGGATGGTGGAACCACAACCTAATGTCTGTTGGGCGATGTGGTATCCCCGGGCCCACATTTTGACAACTGCATATTAAAGGAGTTAGGGAGGTTATTTTTTTAGCCGGCCCTAACCCTATTGGGCCCAATTGGGTTCTAGCTTGTTTAGCAAGGGAGTAGCCCTAATATGCGGTCTATAAATAGTCTCTTGTACTTGTTATTATATATCACCAAAATAATACAAACCTAATTACCCCGTGGACGTAGGTTGTACACCGCAACCGAACCACGTAAAATTCTCGTGTTCTTTATCGCTTTGATTTCTTGTTCGTGTGTGCCTTTTGTTCCTAACAACTGGTATCAGAGCAAGGATCACACTATAAACCCCAGCCGCCAGTCGCCACCAAACCCTAATCAGAAACCCTAGCCGCCGCTACAGTACCGCCGCCGCTACAGTGTTTCCGGCGTGTGAACAGTGCGCGCTACAGTACAATCTGTCTTTTGACCAGAAGAGGTCAAACAGTTCTGATCAGTATTGCAGGTTGCTTCCGTTAGAAACTCGGTAAAGATAATGACTGAGGACGGTAAGATCAGAATCGAGAAGTTTGATGGGCAGGATTTTGGATGGTGGAAGATGCAAGTCGAGGACTTGTTATGCCAGAAAGATTTGCTTCCATGTTTGAGAGGTCAAAAACCCGAGAATATGAAGGATGAACAATGGGCCGATCTAGACAGGAAAGCCCTAGCAGTCATCAGATGCACGTTGGCTAAGAACGTTGCTTTCAATATAGTGAATGAGACCACTGCTAAGGGTTTGATGACCGCGTTGTCAAACATGTACGAGAAACCTTCCGCGTCTAATAAGGTATTCTTAATTAGACAATTGGTGAATACGCGTATGCGGGAAGGTGCGTCTGTTACCTCTCATATAAATGAGTTCAATTCTATCATATCCCGGTTATTATCTGTTGATATTAAATTTGATGATGAAGTGCAAGCTTTGCTATTATTGTCCTCGTTACCTGAAAGTTGGTCAGGAACAGTCACTGCCGTTAGTGGTTCAGCCGGAACCACCAAACTCACGTTCGAGGGTATTCGTGACTTGATCCTAGGAGAGGATATCAGGAGAAAGAATGCAGGTGAATCATCCAGTACTTTGCTAAGTACTGAGGGAAGAGGTAGAAAGAAAGATAAGAGGGTAAGTAACAGGGGAAGATCAAAATCAAGAGACAGAAAGGGGAGTTCAAAAACAAGAAACGATATAAAGTGTTGGAACTGTAATGAGAATGGTCATTTCAGAAGTCAATGTACAGAACCACCCAGAGACAAGAAAGAAGTGAATGTTGCCTCCTCAACAGCATCAGATTCTGATGATGCATTGATCTGCTGTATTGAGGATATAGTCGAGTCCTGGATTATGGACTCAGGTGCGTCGTTTCATGCTATCTCAAGCTCGAGAAAGATGAAGAATTTCAGACGGGGCAATTTTGGTACTGTAAGTCTTGCTAATAACCAAATCTTGGAAATTACTGGGCTGGGAGATATTGACTTGAAAACAAGTTTTGGAACAATTTGGACATTGAAAGATGTCAGGGTAATTCCAAAATTGAAAAAAATGTTAATTTCCATTGGGCAATTAGACGACCAGGGTTATGATGTAACATTCGGGGGAGGACAATGGAAGGTCGTCAAGGGTAGCATGGTAATTGCCAAGGGAAAGAAACGGGGTACTTTGTATATGGTTGAGGTTTCTGCAGGTAGTGCTAATGCAGTAACGAGTGGACCGAGTCTATCAAAGTTGTGGCATCAACGACTCGGCCACATGAGTGAGAAGGGCATGAAGATGCTTGTCGCCAGAGGAAAGCTTCCAGATCTTAAAAGGGTTGAATCTGAATTCTGTGAACCATGTGTTTTTGGAAAAAAGAAGAGGGTATCTTTTGTGAAGACAGGGAAAGCACCTAAAGCTCAGAAATTAGAGCTTATCCATTCAGATGTTTTCGGACCAACACGTGTTGAATCCTTGGGAGGCTCGAGATTCTATGTGACTTTCATAGACGACGCCACACGCAAGGTATGGGTTTACTTTCTTAAAAATAAATTTGAAGTATTTGATGTTTTTAAGAAATGGAAAACTGCTGTTGAACTTGAATCTGATCTGAAGGTAAAGTGCTTGAAGTCAGACAATGGAGGGGAGTACATTAGCTCAGAGTTCACTAGCTTTTGTGCTGAGCATGGCATTCGGATGATAAATACAGTTCCAGGTACTCCTCAGCAAAATGGAGTCGCAGAAAGGATGAATAGAACCTTAAATGAAAGAGCCAGAAGTATGAGGATAAATGCAGGGCTCCCTAAAATGTTCTGGGCAGACGCTGTTAAAACTGCTGCCTATCTTATCAACCGAGGTCTATCAGTTCCGTTGGGTTACAAAACACCTCAAGAAGAATGGAAGGGGAAAGCGGTTAATTATGAGCACTTAAAGGTTTTTGGGTGCAGTGCATATGACCTAGATCCGAATGCTGACAAGATAGATTCAAAAGCCAAGAAGTATGTTTTCATTGGTTACGGGTCAGACAAGATGGGCTACAAGCTTTGGGACTCGAAAAGCAGAAAAGTAGTCCGCAGCAAACATGCTACATTTAATGAGGCTGAGTTGTACAAAGATGTGATAAATCCAAACTCTAGGGTTCAGAAGCAACAGGTTGAATTCAAAATTGAAAACCAGAGATCTGAACCGATCCCCGAACCGGTTCAGGAACCCGCTACAGAAACTGAAGTCGACACAGTTCCTGAGTTTGAAGCTGGTGGAAATAATGAGTCAGAAGAAACTTCTGACAGTGGGAGTTCAGAGTCTGAAGACGAGGAGATCCCACAACAGCCTGACCAGACTGAAAATTGGGTCAGGAGATCCACCAGAGTTACTAAACAGCCAGAAAGGTATAGTCCCGGTCATTCCAATCCTTCAGTTAACTATATTCTTTTGACAGAAAACGGTGAACCCGAAAGCTACTCTGAAGCAGTCAAGATGAAGGATTCTCGCCAGTGGGAGAATGCTATGAAGGATGAAATGAGCTCTCTAGAAAAGAACAAGACATGGGACTTAGTCAAGCTTCCGCAGGATAAGAGAGCGTTGCAAAATAAATGGGTCTTCAGGGTCAAAGAAGAACATGATGGGTCTAAATGATATAAAGCCCGTTTAGTGGTCAAGGGTTTTCAACAAAAGAGAGGAGTTGATTATGATGAAATCTTCTCTCCCGTGGTGAAAATGACTACCATCAGACTTGTTTTAAGTCTTGTAGCAGCAGAAGATTTACATCTAGAGCAACTAGATGTGAAAACGGCATTTCTACACGGTGATCTTGAAGAAGACATTTATATGATGCAACCTGAAGGGTTTCGGGTTGTGGGGAAAGAAAATTGGGTCTGCAAACTAAAGAAGAGCTTGTATGGTCTGAAACAGGCGCCTAGACAGTGGTACATGAAGTTTGATAATTTCATGGAGAGGTCGGGGTTTAAAAGATGCCAGATGGATCATTGTTGTTATCTGAAGAAATTCAACAACTCTTATATCATATTACTGTTGTATGTTGATGATATGTTGATTGCAGGATCTGATATGAAGGAAATAAGCAAGTTGAAGAAACAGATGTCCCAAGAGTTTGAAATGAAAGACTTGGGTGCAGCAAAACAGATACTGGGAATGAACATCACTAGAAACAAGAAGGCATGTACTCTAACACTATCCCAGGAAAAATACATAGGGAAAGTGTTAGAAAGGTTCAAGATGAATGATGAAAGAACCAAGCCTAGGAATACTCCATTGGGAAGTCATTTGAAGCTCACCAAAGATCAGTCTCCTAAAACTGAAGAAGAAAGATCGAAGATGACCAAAGTCCCATATGCATCAGCAGTCGGGAGTCTAATGTATGCAATGGTTTGCACTCGACCAGATGTTGCTCATGCCGTTGGGGTTGTTAGTCGGTTTATGTCAGATCCAGGAGAAAAACATTGGGAGGCTGTCAAATGGATACTTAGATACTTGAAGGGTACTCAGAAGATGGGGGTATGTTTCAGAAAAAAGGATGCCATACTCAGAGGTTACACAGATGCTGATCTGGGTGGTTGTAAAGGGACGTTCAAGAGCACTACCGGGTATGTTTTCACAGTGGGAGGGACAGCAGTTAGCTGGATGTCTAGACTTCAGAAAAGTGTGGCTCTGTCAACTACAGAAGCAGAATACATGGCTGTTGCAGAGGCCAGCAAAGAACTAGTTTGGTTGAAGACTTTTCTTGAAGAATTAGGAAAACAACAACCCGACTACTCATTGTACTGTGACAATGAGAGTGCAGTTAAACTTGCAAAGAATCCAGTGTATCACGGAAAGACAAAGCATATAGGGATGAGATATCACTTCGTGAGGGGGTTGATCAGTGAAGGAACAATCAGTCTGAAGAACATCCCAGGTGCTAAAAAATCCAGCTGATATGTTTACCAAGTGTGTGGTGCTGGATAAGCTGAAGCTTTGCATAGCTTCAGCTGGTCTCCAGGAATAATGTTGAGGAGACAAGGGTAATTAGGATGGTTTGAAGATCAGGAGGGATTTTCATTTACAGAAGTACAGAAGAGATGGTGCATTTCTAGGTCCGAAGACACCAAGTGGGAGATTGTTGGGCGATGTGGTATCCCCGGACCCACATTTAGACAACTGCATATTAAAGGAGTTAGGGAGGTTATTTTTTTAGCCGGCCCTAACCCTATTGGGCCCAATTGGGTTCTAGCTTGTTTAGCAAGGGAGTAGCCCTAATATGCGGTCTATAAATAGTCTCTTGTACTTGTTATTATATATCACCAAAATAATACAAACCTAATTACCCCGTGGACGTAGGTTGTACACCGCAACCGAACCACGTAAAATTCTCGTGTTCTTTATCGCTTTGATTTCTTGTTCGTGTGTGCCTTTTGTTCCTAACAATGTCATGGAGCAATCTTTTGATGCTCTACGTGGCGCATGAATGCCGACCAATCTGTCTAGCTTATGATCAGGGTCTAGTGGTTTCGTCCTTACTTGGACTCATCAGGTGAGTAACAGCAGCTCGCAACAGTGTTGTGTCGGATGTGCAAGCACAACGAGGCTTAAACACCTTCTTATTCCGCTGAGGCAGCGCCCAATGAAGCTTGGGACTAGCCAGCAAACCTAAGTGTTCAAGCACGTTCGAATATTTGGCCAGCTGTTGGTAATTCAAGATGAAGTCAAACAAACAAACAAACCAATATGAACAAGGATTAAAGAACAAAGAATTGAAATAAACTTTCTTGATTATTGGATTGATCTGAACGTTTACATGAATGTCGATGGGTATATAAGCCAATCAATCGAAACAACATTTCAACCCTAACGGTAAATTGGTAAATTTGTTTCCAACCTTACGTACACACTAGACCCTTAGAAATACATAATAACGTACTAAACATACTTTCTCACAATGACACAAAAACCCCTTATTTAGTTTAACTGTCAATACCCGTGATGCTAAGCTCTTTCACATTCACTTTAACTACAATAAAACCATACTCCTCTAGTTTTGGGGTATAGACATGTTAATCAATTATTTGATTGCAACAATTTTAGTTCAACAACCAATAGTTGATGGTTCCCCCCCCCCCCCCCCCCTAGAAATACTGAATTTACAATACTTAACAACTCAGGCACTTAAATCCACTTTGTTTATCCTTTTAATCGATTATACCAATATGCATGTCTAGTAGCACTTGATGTATGATTAAAATAAGGATGGCGTGAAGTGCTTTTAAAAATTGAGGTTTAGATATTAAACTTATTATCCATTGGGACCTTGGTTAGATATTAAACTTACCATTCATATGAAACATCCTTTTATGTTAAGCCGCTTTTATCTTTTGAATGGAGTTGTTTCATATGCTTACATGGAAATAGCTTATTGGATGGCAAGTCAATTATGTAGAGGTAAGAGAATGATTTCAATTCAAGAATCCACCCAATGGGTATGGCTAACACTATTGGAAACGATACCGGCATATCCTAGTAGGTTTCTATTAGGCATTATACATATCCAAGTTCAATACATTAGTAGTAGTTTGAAACTTGATTGTGTAGACGAGCTTTAGTTTAGATGCATAGATCTTACAACTTGGGGGCTTAGTTGGGGTGTATTCTTATGCTTCCAAGTTTCTATTTCCGGCCAGCTTACTTTGTTAACCCTCTTTTACTTATTAACCATTGGTCTAGGGATGCAATAGACCAAGTGTGGGACGACTTTTGTTAATCTTAGACATGGCCTAGGGATGACAATGGGCTGACTGTGGGCCCTTTTGGTAATCCTGGCCATAACCCGTCGGGCACCCGCTACACTTTAACCATTGGATTTGTGGGTAATCCTCATTTATGGTTTTATGTGATTAAAAATTTACCCGAAAACCAATCTTGAACTCACCTTAATAGCCAACTTTCAATATAAAATATTCAAATTCATGACACTCCTATAATTTTAATAATTTCATGTCTAAAACAACTTTAACATATTAGTTTCTTTTGTCATGGACCTAATATATTTTCTAGGGGGGTATTTTAGGATCTTCCTTTTGTTTCAATTAATATTTTCAATATGTCTATTCATTGGTTTTTGTAATGTGTTCATAGAGGAACTTAAAAGGCTAGGAATTTATTATCTTTTCTTCTTTTAATAATGGCAAACTTATTGTCTTTTTTTTCTTTTGTTGATTATACATTGTTAGATGGACAAACGAGTAGATTTGTCTCATAAGTTAATGATCACTAGGAGAAGCAAAATGATTAATACAAACACTCATTGAATGATGGAAGTGTGTTGGTCATCCAAGCTTTCCATTCAGCACATTGAGTGCGAGTAACGACAGTTTTTGTTCGATCCATAACAATACTATCACAAGCACTTAATTTATCATAATTACACGTTCTTTCTAGTACGATGCTCTTATAAGTAATTTTTGTTGAGTTGGCCATGAGACCAAAATATCTGGAAGTGAATAAATAAATGACTTAGATTTGTGTAATGAGTATCGTGGAGTGTCTTAAATGAAGTTGCAGAATTTGAAGTTAATTTTTTTGTCCTTTTATCATGTAGCCTTTGAAGGATAATAGAGAAATTCACAATCCTTTTGATGAAGAGATGATGCACAATTTGAATAGCGCGCCCTTGAAACCTTAATGTACTAATTAGTAATTACTACTGACATGTATTATAGCGCGATTGACTGTCTAAACTGGTTTCAAGTCTACTTATATACAAATTCATCAATAAACAAATACTGGTTATAGTATGAGTTTATCACTGGCATTTAATTGTTTCAGAATATCCAAAACTGTCGCACGTATTCTAATCAATGGATGTGACATTCTTATATTTGAATTCATGTGCTTTACAAAAAGTGGTTCTAATCATTTAGTCTTCTCTAACTACTTTGTTTCAGTGTGGGGTGTATTCTTTCTAGATATCAGAAAAGATGCCCTGAAGCAGGAGAGGTAACCAACGGAGCGGGCGAAGATTTAGTAAGCAATAGTTTTTTTAAGAAATATTTGGTCATTGTTGTGCCAACAACAATATTATATGTGAATGTGATGAGCTAGTCAACTTTTCGTGCAGTGCAAAGGATTCCAAACATGTAAAGAGCTATTACAGAAAGTGGACAGGTAATATAGTGTATATGAGCTTTCACACACATTTTATTATTAGGATCAAGGTCAAATAATAATGTAAAGAAAGGTGATAATGGTTGCATATGGAAATGGGTCCCCTGATATGGATCAAGCAGAGATGAAGTTTAACTCTTGTGCACAGGCTTGATACAGAGGATAATGCTGAGAAGCTCTCTGTGAATGACATGATACAGCTAGAACAAGATCTTGATGCTGCACTCATGCAAACACGATTCAGGAAGGTGATTTTATTCAATTATGTGGCTGTTTTATTGTTGTATGTTTTAGTTTTGAGTTATTCCATTGTTTAATAGGATCTTCTAGATTCTGTTTTCAATCGATAAGCCATGCTAGCATTTCATTACAATATAGGCTGTTTAGCAACTATAATAGGACTTCTTATTGTTAGGATACGCACACACACAAACTGAACACGAGGATTTAGCGCGGTTCGGTCTAAACAGACCTATGATGGCAACTAGGAATTCCTTATTGAGTGATAAAATATTACAAGTATGTAATCAAATTAATGGAGACTAACTAGTGTTAATAATTTTGCTAAGAAGAAACATTCAACGGGTTAGGGCCGGCTCCCCCCCCCCCCCCCCCCCCTCTTTTGTGTGGCCTCAGATTTTTTGTAGTGAAAATCTTAATTGGTGATGCATGCACAACTTGTGTGATGGTATTTTGTAGTCACAACAAATTTTCTACTTATATGGCACACAATAAATTAAATGTTTGACCATGAAGGAGGACAGAATTGGTTGTTAGTATGAGTTGTGACTGTAATTC
Source organism: Bidens hawaiensis (assembly GCF_021521415.1). Lineage (NCBI taxonomy): Eukaryota > Viridiplantae > Streptophyta > Magnoliopsida > Asterales > Asteraceae > Bidens > Bidens hawaiensis. The sequence goes on from NW_027492339.1 coordinate 252,929, forward strand.
TGGTTTTGTTTTTGTGCAGACTCAGCTAATGATGAAGTACATATCGACCCTTAAAGAAAAGGTATGCTTTATTATTTTTCTACATATTGTTTACATGAGTATATTATTAGACAGAATTGCTCCCTGTGGCTAGTGCAAAGTTAGTTCCTGTTGGAGCTTTGCTTTAGCTGTATTTGTCAATTATACGGAAGTGTTTGGCGAAAGTGATTTTAGATGTAGGTGTACAGTATAAAATGATATACGAGAACATATACATTGATATTATTAGGTAGGTTATAATTGTGATAGGGTGCAGACCATGGACTTAATTTTGTTCTTATAAATTCCTAATTAACTTTGTTGGGCGTGCAATTTTAAGCTAATCAAATTTGTAATCCAACAGAGCTTTTTTCTTTAAATAAATACTACTACTAGAAATCAAAAGCATAAGCTTCAACAGTTTTTTTCCCAAACATACCCATTGACACTTGAAGTAGAACAATCAAATGGTATGACAGTCATAGGAGAGCTGACCCCACATTCCTCCTGCAGCTTGCTGCATTTCCAGTTAGATAGAAACATATAAATCTTAGTATGTAAAACTGGGATAGCAAACACATTTTAAGTGTGTGCTAGCTGCAGAAAGTTAGGGTGATGTTTAGAAAAATTTTCGCTAAAAAGCACAAAAATCATCTTCCCTGTTACATTGGTGGAAAATAGAAAACCTGGTTTTTTACCTTAACACAATTACAATTTGACAAACATCCCTACATACTTCCACAGTTCCATTGTTTCTCAATGCGGTTTTGTGATTTTGTAACGGTTCAAAATATTACTCGTTTAGCAAATGAACTCTTTTGATGAGTTGATAGGTAGATAAAAAACAAAGGCAGGACCCAACCACTCACGAAGAAGCAGTTTCGCATATCTTGAAATAACAAATGAATTTTGAGGACTGACTAGATTACAAAGTTTGGGACAAGTTAATGTATAAATATAGACAGTAATTCTCAATGGAGATGGAAACTCCAATGATATCCCAACTACCAAGGTTCACCCAGGAATGCATTCAGTTTCTATTACACAAAAACTAAAGTGTTGCGTATCAAATCGTTGATTTATAATGTTTTTGTCATTAAGCATGCTTTGGACAATGGAATACACTCTTGGGTGCCCTTAATGGGAAGTGTCGAATATATCAGTGACCTCGACATACGATTCCCTTTCATTACATATAAGCAACTTATATGATGACTTGTTGGTCATAAGTCGGAAAACAGACCAAAATTACGGGTGTTCGGTGATAACTTGATTGGTTATGGACTCCAGTCATTGATTTATTGTATGTGGAGGTTAATTTATCTGGTTAATTTCAAGGTCGTTAAAAGTTCCATTTGGTACCATGACACCAAATCTCTCCATCCTGTTTAAAAGCAAACAATGGTTAGAGCCCGAATAAACACAATAATGCGAATCTAATCTACTTTTATATTTATGTGAACAGGAAAATATGCTGAATGGTGAAAAAGAAGAATTGGAAAAACAGGTAAGACATTCATCCATATATGGGGAATTGCTTATTGCTTAGTTTACTCATAAACGATTAGATAAGCAAATCCCAAACACTCTAAAAAACTGCTTGTTATTGTATCACAACACTATAAGCAGTTTAATAAGCAGAACCCAAACACTTATTGAATTATATTTTGGGAAGATCTGAAGCCGAGACAAATGTACTTGCTTGCTAACTAGGCCAGGTTATTTATTATTGCTTGGCCATATATAGATATTGGATCTTGTAAGTATAAGAAAAACTAGTATTTTCTAGATCTTGATTTGCCAAAGCTCATGTCTTTGCTAATTTGTTTTTTTGCCTTTTAAATATGTTAAAAGTGAAGCTGGAATGAAATAAGAAAAATGTAAGCAAGCAAAAGTGAGTAGATCTTTGACTTACAGGTTGCATCAGCAGCAGCAGCAGAGGAGAATGATGTGGATGATGGAGGTGGAGGTCTTAACGACCTTGCAACTAACCAGATTAATTCACCCCAACTGGTTACACTCCCCCTTTTTTAATGGCCAAGATAATGTACATGGCAAATTAAAACAGCCAATAATCCATATAGAAACTCTGATTTGGTTTTATGAGTGTTAAGAAGTCTCATATGTTGTGTTATCAATTGATGTTTCCAATTGAAACTCTGATTTAATTATTGCTAAGAAGCCTTTTCTGCTGTTGTGCTTATGTTATCCTTTTGTGTGTGTGTGTGTGTGTGTGTGGTTTGGCTGCTGAATGGGTAAATATAGAGATGTGGTACGGTGGCGTGGTGCCACTACAATCAAGAGCTTCACCAGGAGGAAAGCTTAATTTCTAATTTTTTAAAAGCAGATTTAAAGTTTTATCTTTTACCAAAATTAATAGGAAAATTTAAGTTTATTAAATTCACAGTAAAGTTTGTTCATGCTAAAGTGTAAATAGAGGTGAAACGAGCCGCTCATGGGCTACTCGAGATTGGATTGGTATAATGGTTGAAGCGAGTTGGGCATCGAGTTCGAGCCGAGTCCAAGACTCAAAACAAAGCTTGTTTAGTTTTGAGTTCGAGCTTGAGCCTTGTATCGGAAGCTCATTTAGGCTCGACGAGTCTTAACGAATCTTGTATATTTTTAAATTTTACCTCTTTTGATCTTTTATATATTAATTTTACCTCATCCTGTCTGACTTTATAGTTTCAAACCTTGTATAAACGTTTATTTTGTTTTATAGTTTAAATGTGATTTATTTATTTTGGATTGGTATAATGGTTGAAGCGAGTTGGGCATCGAGTTCGAGCCGAGTCCAAGATTCAAACAAAGCTTGTTTAATTTTGAGTCCGAGCTTGAGCCTTGTATCAGAGGCTCATTTAGGCTCGACGATTCTTAACGAATCTTGTATATTTTTAAATTTTACCTCTTTTGATCTTTTATATATTAATTTTACCTCATCCGGTTTGACTTTATAGTTTCAAACCTTGTAAAAACGTTTATTTTGTTTTATAGTATAAAAGTGATTTATTTATTATAACAGGTAGACCTAGTCTTTCTTTTTGATTATTTGTTGTTAGGAAGTTATGTTTCTTCATCACGAAGAAAGTTCGTTTTATCAAAACTTTTGCATGTAAAGCTAATTTTGTTAGTAAAACTTTTCAAGGCTTGACTATATCATTGACTAGGGTATTCCGTTAATGAATTTACTAAAGCAATAACTGTTGTTTAATGAGCATAACTAGTTAAATGGCCGGGTTACGACGTTGGAGGTTGGATAGAACCTTCGCTTCCACAAACTTCAGGACTATGGGAATCGACACGGGACTCGGGGCTCAGGAACATAGCTTGGGCTCGGGAAAGAAAATCAAGAAAAAAGTCGGGATTTGATGTTTCCACTGATCACCCAAACAACCTTGCCTATTTATAGTTGAGTTCGTCACCCTTAGCGGGCCGTCAGACTAAAGGTTATCGGCTCGCTACCGTCATGGTGCTACATAAACTAAATTAAAAAATTAATAATATCATTATTGGAAAGTATGAATTCACTTCATCGGAATAAACATACTAGAGGCGTGGGGTTTGATTGGTAATATATTTCTAAGATTACACCATCATGAAAGAAAAGATAGATCTGTAACTGAACATATAGTACGTCTCGTACGTTCAATACGAACGTAATCACGAGTCTCATTCACAAAATCCCATTTTCCACTAATGAAAATATAAAAATCATCTACAAACATCATAAAAATGCTAATAAACAAATTGCTAATAAAACATGGAAATGTAGAGCCCATTCAAGTTTTTAAAGTCTGTTGTATTTGTTAGCTTAGTATATTATTGTAATTTCTATGTTTTCGTTTAGTTCGTTCATGTTTGGGCCGAGGCCTTTTGTAAACAAGCCCATTGGGCCTTTTAATAGAATGCGTGTGTGTGTGTGGAAGTCTTGCACTATAAATAGTGCAAGCATGACCATGCATACCAATTTTTCTCTTTCGAAACTACTCTACTTTCTCTTTCTATCTTATTCTCTCAACCATTTTCCATTTATAGTAAATAGTCAACAAGATCCGCAATTCGAGTGTTAGTAATTTTCGTTGTCTAAAAACACGGATTGATCCAAGATAAGTTGTGAGATCCGGTTTCATAGGACCTACAATTGGTATCAGAGCTTCGGCATGACTTTTTGTGGTTCTTGGGTCACTTCTTTGGATTTTGATCTTGCTTTAGTGTTTCTCAAGTGTGTTTAAACGTACCAAGGCTTGTACTGGTTGTTTGGAGCTTTGTTCGAGCCAAAAAGGGTGTTTCTCGAATGTCTTTAAACGTACCAAGGGTTGTACTGGTTGAACGTCGTTTATTGTGATTATGTATCGCCATGTACACAATCGCAATCGCATACGGGACACAATCGCAATTGCATTCGTGTCACAATCGGAATAGCAATCACTTTCGGAATCGCATCCCAATCGCAATCGCATCCATAATCGCATTACTGTTCATCTCGGAATCGCAGTACTGTTCATTTCGCAATCGTAACACTGTTCATTACGATTGCGATTCAAAAGACTTAGAATTTTCTGCTAGTTTCAAGACTGTTTTCCTTAACTAATTTCTGAATATTGTTAAAAAATGACTTCTGAGTCTGAGATAATGTTGAAAAGTTACCTGATGCTATAGAATGAATCTGGAAGCGCTAGCAAACCACCTCGACTGTTAAGTTTTGAGAATTTTGAAGATTGGTAATAGAGGTTTAAGACCTTTGCTCGAATGACTGACTACGGGATCATAAGATCTATTAAGAGTGGACCTCACATAAGAACAACTTGTCACACCTCGGTCCAAGGCCTAGGCGTGACTGCCTGGTTGGTATCCTGGTTTGTAAATTTATCAGAGTAGCGGGTTTATTTTAGCGTAAGTCTTTAAAATATTAATTTACACTGCAAAATTCTTGGGATTTAAATACCCAAGTTTTCCGTTACAAAACAGTGTTATATTATTATTACAAGGATTCATATATTCAAAAATAGAGCCATCTCGAGCGATCTTCTATCTTCATGACTCTAAATCCTTGTCTATCAATATCAGCATCTAGTTACCTGCATGGGTGGGAAAAACACGTCAGCTATATGCTGGTGAAACGTTTACTCGATAAAACAGTTTTAACAGTAGTTAAATACAATCATAGTTTTCTGTTTCACAAACTCAGCAGGAACTCGTGTCATTCCCGGGATTTGTACCACTGCACTACACACACAATTCAAAGGTTCCTCCGAGTACATAGCCCCTGTTTGGAGACAACCTTCCCCTAGGCTATGCAACCCTTATGGAGAACTGGTTATGACTGACTTGATTTTGTATGCAATTATCAGTTATGTATGGATCTAGACACATGTGTATTCGGTCCGAGTTGCTTTTTATTATATATATTGTGTTATAACGATTTTAGAGACATATAATCTCATGCAAACATTTACCAGACTCTTTGCAATAAACAACCTGTCTATTACAAGAGTAAAATCAATTCAGCCAGTAAAAGGTTTAATGTGTTCACCTGTTGTTGTCAGTTCGGTGAAAATTAGAACCTTCTTTTTCAGTATGCTATTAACCTATAATTGTAATAGCTATGTATCAGCACCTTGATAGTGTTTCTTGTTTAACCAGCAGACTTTAAGTCTGATTCAGTTCAGCAGACTCTTGGTCTGACCTAACCTTAGTAGAGTTATAGTCATTTGTAAAAATATACTTTGTATTTACATAGGACGTTTTGGAATAGCAAGCTTTGGCCTAATAGAGTCTATCACGCTGGCAAACTTCTCCAGGTAAGTAAACTGGTCCCGCGGTTGATTGGGATTTGTACGAATTACTTACCTTAGGCAAGAAGAGTCTTCTAATGATATCCCCTTTCCAGTTACTACGTGCCCGTCAAAATATAGTTTTGATAATATTACTTCACGTGGAAGCAACATCTTTGCTTTGTAAAACTTTACTTGAAAAACATTTACAGTTTAACGACTATACCCTTAACTAGGTTCTAATAACTATGTAATAAATGAACTTAAAGCATAATCCTACCTTAAGCAACTAGTCGAGAATAAGAAGTAAGAAAATCAATAGCTCGATTGTCAGTACTTCATTTAATAGATCAGCGGATCGTTAGCAGCGTCTTGGCCCTCGTTTCTTCGAGAAAACAAGCCCTCGGAACCTCGGAACACCTCGACACGATTCCCTAGGTTAACTATTTGAGAATGAAGGTGAAATGGGATGGTTTGGGCTTGAACATGTAGCTGCCCTTTTATAGTTGAGTTTTGCAACCCATCGCATAACGCGATGGTCTTTCCCAGTGGCCATCGCGTAGCGCGACGCCACAATTGTTGAGATCACACCACGTGTTGACACGTGGTTGGACACACGGATTTGATTTCTTAACATGGTCATCGCGTAGCGAGATGGACCATTTAGTTTGGCTGTCACGTAGCACGGCGCCCCCTTTTTCCTTGATTTGTGTGAAACTCTATCGCGTAGAGCAATGGGGTTACGCATACTCCATCGCGTAGCGCGATGAGTCTTATAATTCAGAATTTCCATTTTCAGTCCTCTAACTTTCAAAATTTACATTTTTGATCCAAAATTAGATGAGTATTTTCACGTTGTTACACGACTATGGCAAATGGTGTTGAAGTTGATGCTCCTGTCATAGCTCTTATGCAAATTGATCTCCAAAAGATGCTTGAAGATCAAAAGCCTATGGTTTCCTCAGCGTGTGTCTAGCCACCAAGATCACTCAAAGCATTAGAGAATGTACAACTGCAAAGCAACTTTAGGATGCCTTGGTTGAGACGTTTGTAGGAAACCTAGACATGAGGGAAAGCAGAAAAGAGATGTTGTACGGGGAATTCAATATGTTTAATAATGTTCATGGAGAGTGCATCAATCATTAACGCTTTGAAGCTTTGAATACAATGATGAGAAGTGCTGGTATTATACGGGATGCGTCTGAAGTTAATAAAAACTTATTGAACTCATGTCATATACTTGGAACAACAATGTGACTACAATCAAAAGAACTAAGGATATGAGCACAACAACCTTAATGTACTTAACCTCAACTATCAGATCATTTGAGATGGATGACAAGCTCAGAATAAATAACCATGTCAATTCTCTCAATCAAGCTGGTGTGTCAACATGTTCAAGAGTTGGATCCGCTTTACTGACCCAATCACACCTAACTGCTCATGCTGTAGGTGGGTTGAAAGGGGTTGAACTAGTCATTCAAGCCGAACCAAACAAAGCCTTCATTTCATCTGCTGGTTCTTCTGATTCAGTAACTCAAAATTCCATTAAAATGTGGCAAACAAAGTAGTAAAACAAGCCCTGAAAGCTCATGGTCTGAATAAGCATTCTAGCAGTTCAAGTAGTTCAAGTCAAACCCACCCTTAAAGTGAAGACTGCCACATTTCACTATTCCATGCCTTCATGGCTAGTCATGCGGAACCGTTGAAAGGAAAACTCTTGCCACCATCGTTTACACAAGAAGATTTGCCAGAGATAAATGATCAAGACCTTGAGGAGATGGATATAAAGTATCAGATGGCAATGGCAATTCGGCCAGGCCACAAAATTTATCAAGAAGTATGGAAAGAACAGATTTCGTGCAACCATCCGAAACAACAACATCGTGTTTGATAAAGAAACGCTTCGATGCTACAACTGTAATGAAACGGGACACTTTTCAAGAGAGTGCACGAACCCAAAGAAGCCTGCTGGTGAGGTGAAGATTGTGGATGTGACTGAAAGTGAGGGTGGTTAAGGTTCTGGAGCTGTTGGTAGACGATTTGTGAAAAAAAGCTCATCAGCTCATCAGGAAATCAAGGGGTTCCGAGAATTGTTCAAGTGAGAACCACTTTGAGTTTTAAGAACTCGAAAGAACTACTTTGTGAAAAAGGCTCATCACCATCAACATTCTTATATATATAGGGGAGATTTCAAATGAGAACCACTTTGAGTTTAAGAACTCGAAAGAACTCAACGTAACAATTAAAAATTTTTTTTTACACATACTTAATATGTCACACCCCGTTAAGCGTATTGCGGAAGCGTAAAACGGAAATGCAACAGATACAACTGGTATCAAATACATTGTTCATAAAGAAACATTACTAACTAGTTTACAATATATTATATTGTTCTAACATCTTTTACAAACTAGGTGATACTATCAAACCGGTTCTTCAATTACTTTACTTCTAACTCAAATGCCCATGACAGCAACCACCAATCAGACACGTAACGCACAGAAAATTACTTCTCATATCTGATTACCTGAAAAGCATGTTAAAATAGGTCAACTCCGAATAGTTGGTGAGTTTCATAAGTTTAACGAAATCAGTTCTGCGTACCACACAGTCATAGTTTGTATGTACGCGCGTATGTAAAAATATGTGTTTACGTTTGTATAAATATGTACAGCCATATCCTTGTGTGTGCATATGCACACTTGTAAGTTTATAATATAAATTTGAAATTTCGGTAAAATCGTGGTTGTTTGTTCGTAGTACCTGTTTCCAATTTCCGTGTTTAACCAACCACTGTGGCCCCCTTTCCGCCCACAACGGTTCCGTGTTAACATCGACCACTGTGGTCCCCCTTCCACCCACAATGATTCCACGTAAACTCAAACATTATATAGTGTACACGCAAATAATTAGTATATTCTACACATAATATTTCCTACGGCTAATCACGTAGCATGTATATAGACACATATACACATATAGTATTTATCACGTATCACCAAATACGGTAGCTCCCCATCCGCCCACAATACGCATAATCACATTATTCTCTTAACATTCATGTCATAATCAAGTTAGTTCGTTTAATAAGTTGCAGCAGAACTTGGCTCATAGGCCATACTCAACTTTAGTTTATAAGTTGCAGCAGAACTTGGCTCGTAGACCATACTCAACTTTAGTTTATAAGTTGCAGCAGAACTTGGCTCGTAGACCATACTCAACTTTAGTTTATAAGTTGCAGCAGAACTTGGCTCGTAGGCCATACTCAACTTTAGTTTATAAGTTGCAGCAGAACTTGGCTCGTAGGCCATACTCAACTTTAGTTTATAAGTTGCAGCAGAACTTGGCTCGTAAGCCATACTCAACTTTAGTTTATTACTATTGTGGCCCCCCTTCCGCCCACAATAGCTCCATAATCATCATAGACCACGTTATCACCAAAATTAGTTATGTTTAACATTACATAACATGTTTGTATAAGCCTGCTGTCACGTGTAATTTCATTATGTTTTGCAAATTCGTATTATCTCCACTTAATATATCAATCAACGATAATAATCATCTTTCATCAGCACGTAGTCAATCATTATGTTTGTAGGGACTTTTCATATATAATTGTTCAGATATTTATTATGTCCCGAATCGTTTTCAGATCGATAACGTGTATAAACATGCTTTCCACCCCAAAAGTTCGTAAAACAGTTTAGAAAGTGGGGGTCGTGAAACTCACCTTATCGTAGTTCGCACAGAAATCACGTGTCAATAAGTCAGATGCCTCGTTTATAGCCTGATTCCTATAAACGGTACCGTATCGTTAATACTAGGACAGTGTTCAAGCTAAGTCGGGCTGTATAGATAATCTGGGTATAGCTGTTAGGTCCAGAACATGACCATAGTCTTATATTGTGACGTTGTATACTATGAAATGTTTAAAACTGGATTTGGCTCAGTTTCACCGTTTTCCGAGCCTAGCTCAGTTGATCGTTTATACGTTTCGGGATTAGGTAAGATCACATAAACTTAAGTAAATATATTGATTGATAAAATGATTTGATTTATGAAAGAATTTTAAGGTTTCGGTGTCTGGTTTGATCGCAGGGTTCGTTTCCGTTTTCACACGGTTTTAATTATACAAAACGCGCCCAATCCACCCGATTTGTCCGGAATTTTCGTAACAAGTTCGTTTTTATCAATATCATTCAAAAATATGATATTTGACCACTTTTGACATTTTGACATACCAGTCAGTCCGTTAAACACAAAACTGCCGGTTTCGTTAAAACAATTATAATTTAAATCTTTGATTAATCATAACTAAATATGTACTTATATATAAATTATGCAAATTTTTGTAAAAATACATTAAGACATGGAGAATTTTATAAAAATATTTCCAGAAATTTTATGATTAATTATTTATTTATAAAAATTCATTTAATAGGTTATAATCATGTAATAAATGGCCCGTTTATATCAAACGACCTCCGAAAAATCCAATAATTTTTACCAATGGCCTTAATGTTCTTACATAGCCCCTGCAAAATTTCTAGAACCTAACTCTTTTGACAAAATGCCTTTTTGTGCGTTTTTCGGCTGTTAAAATTCGGTTAAACGATGATTGCACAAACCATACTTAGGCATTTCCAATGATTCCCAAAATTTACCAGTGATCTTACCATCCCATATCAAACTCCAAAACCAAGTTTTAGAATTTTTCAACATGTTTAGCTATTTTTCCCAAATAAACGCTCATAAACGGAAATAAATTCACCAAATATTCTCCGTTTATCGAAAAATTACCAAATTTGAACAGGGACTCATTTATATGATCCCTAATGTCCCTACAAATTTTCACAAGCTAACAACAAGCACGTCACAACCTAATACTAAACAGCCCCTAAGCGAGTGTTACGGGTTTACCTTGTCGGTTTTCGATGAATTTTGCTAGTTTAAACGATTCTCCGGGTCTCGGGTTGCAAACTCAGTATATCTACATATCATATAACATCAAACCAAGCATAAATCATCCATGTAGCAGCCTTGATAATTAGGGTTTCGGTTTTGGGTTCAAACCGAACTTTCTAACCGTAAAAGCGTTGTATTCATGTTCTAATCCGCGTTTTTGACCAAAAAAGTATATGTTCCTGGTTTGTAAACATGTTTAACATCAAAACATAATTTTGGATGATTTTTGAGAGTTTTACACCGTTAACTTTGATTTTTACTAGCCAAGACATGTTTTTATGCTATTAAACGAGTATAAACGAATCAAAATCGAGCTTTTATGAGATCATACCTAGGGTTTGCTTGAAGTTCTGTATTGAAGAAGGAAGGATCCAGATTTTTTTGTGTTGTAAATATCTCCTATCTTGTTTATATAAAAAAAATAAACATGGAGGCCTTTGTTCAATTTTGGCGGCCGCAACTTCTAGGGGCCCATTGGGCCTCTTTTTGGCCCAATGGTGCCTCGGTTTTCGTGCCACACGTAAAAGTCGGTCCAAAATTTAGTTCGGGTTCGGTTTTTCGCAAGAAAATTAATTCGGGTGTGAGAAATAGCGCAAAAACGAGTGTTTTTCAGCTTATTTTTGTAAAATAAGAAAAACGTACTGACTCGTTGTAAAATTCCAAAATATTTTCACGGATTGCTTAAAACATGTCATATAAGTGTTTTATAAGTCTTTTTCGGCTTAACGGATGCTACAATGCTTGTTTTGATATTAACGATTGCGTTTAAGCTTATAGCGTATCGATAAACGAAACCTTTTTCGTTTAAAGAGTTTTAAACGTACTAAGGCCTAAATATCAATATGTTAGCCTCTATAACATATATATAACTCGTATATGACCCCTCGGTATGTATACGGGTCATAATTAGTATCGGTCGGTTACTCGTTTAAACACTACGAATTAACCGATCTATCGTTTACTTGTTACGAAATGAATATAGTGTACCTCGTTTTGTTTGCTATCGAACTAAGGCCATATTACTAATATTTTAGCTTGCATAGATTATATATCACTTATGGATGGCACCCTGGGATATCCGGACCATAACCAGACCCGTTTGGTTATTTGTTTGTTCGTTACGCAATAAGCGGTTAAACGCTTATTCGAGTTTGTAAGTACTAAGGTGTACTTGGTTTTGCCACGGACGTCACATTCTCCCCCTGTTAAAAAATTTCGTCCCCGAAATTCAATATGCCATATATGCTCTTTTTGGGGAAAATTTTATAATCATTTGTTTTGGAATTCGTTTTTCTGTTTCCGAACACGTTTGATTCCCCGTTGTGGATTCCATTGGATTTTATTCAATAAGATTTTATTGTATCACAACTGTTTGATTTTCCCCACTCAGCATTTCCATGAGTCTCTTTATAGAATTTAGCTGTATAAAAGTTTTCAAATAGTACTAATCCCGCCATGTCAGTAGGGCACTCATTTTGATTCGATATATATATATATATATATATAATGGGAATGATATAATTTTGCTTAATACGTTACGGTTCGAGCTAAGGTATTTTAGAATCAGCCCATCGTTTTCCTCAACCCAACTAACAACTTTCAAAATTTGATAACTTCTCGTATTTCTCAGTATAGCCCTCTTGTTAGCCTTAGGCGGCCTTCGGTTTGTTATTAATATCACGAGTTTTATTTATGGTTATCGAAATCGAATCGGATTTTATTTTGGATGTCGCCAATTTTTCAATTTCAATAAGATGGCGAATTACATTCTTGCTCGTATAATATAGTATATAGGCGTTTACATAATATTACGATGATTGTTAATGTACGAGGATTGACATTACCGGTCTTACTCTCCTCTAAGGTTTGAATAGTTTATTTGATTTGATTGTTTTATAGAGGATTATAGATTGAGCTTAGGCCAATTAGGGATCTAAAATTTCATACCCAGTTCACCAAGAGTAAGGTTTTGTTAAGGCTTTTTTAGTTGGATAGTTGTTACCATTCGGAAGAAAGTATTCGGAGTGGATTAGTCAAGAAACTATCATTTAACTGGCATTGCTTTCTCAGGATGTTTTAGGAATATGTGTTAAGAGATCCATTGTAGTTTGTTTCCCACTTCTAATGGGGTATCTTGAATTGTTGTAGCATCTCCGAGGATCTTTTGTATTCCCCATTAACTTATAATAGTGCACACTTTACAACATATGTGCCTATGATTCCTTCATATCTTTCGCTTGCATCTATATATTATTACTCAGTTTATCCGCACATCTGGCCTGGCTTTTCCTTGTTCATCACTCAGTTTGCTATAAAAGTTTAAAGTTCAAGTTTCGGTTACGAATAGTGTAGATTTCCTCATCCGTGTTTCGTCATTGGGGTACTAGGTTTTGTTCCGTGTACCGGGTCACTTCTTTATCTAGAAGAGGTAGTATAACAGTTTTATTTCTATATATAACCTTCATTTGAACTCAATTAACTAGTCCATACTGACTATTACATAATGACTCCTCACTTTCACCGGGAGTGCATTGATAGGGAATAGCTAGTTATTTAGGTTAAGAGGGTAGTTTTTCGAGTAATATGGTTAGTATTTATAGTCTTACTTTTGGTGGTTTCTATAGTATACAGAATTGTTATTTTACTAGACAGTATATTTTCCAAGGTAATAACTTGTAGGAACGAAACGTCTATCAGTGTCCATAATCAATAAACTAAAGTATATTAGGCATTACTAAGAACGTACATGTTACTACATTTGTTCTATCCGGTTTATTCACAATACTTGTCCCCTAGTCGAGTTGGACGTCGATGTCGGTCCTTGCCTTTGTCTTTCCATCGCAATTGGGTTCAATCTAGGGCAGTCTTTCTTGATGTGCTCCATACTACCACACTCATAACAGGCATTACGGTTTATTATGGGTTGGTTTTGGTAGACTGGTTGTTGTCGTGTTGGTTGCGGTTGGGGTAGTTGTGAGTCCTGGAGTTGGGTTGGTGGATTTATAGTATTCATAACGGTTCTACAATTTCGGGCATAGTGTCCCACCTTCCCACATTTGTGACACACATTGGTCCGACATTCACCAACATGATGATAACCACATTTTCCACATCTAGGCAAAAGCCCGTTATACTTATTTTGTTTCACATCGGAACTGATCATAGTGTAATTTTGTATTGCAAGGCGCGCGCATTTATTCCGTTGTCTTTCTTGTATTCCCGCTCCATAATTGGTTCGTTTTGTACCAGATGATTCCCCGGGCATTCTTAATGAACCACTTCTAATCAAATCAGAAGTTACAATGCCGGCTTGTAACACGGCATTTTTGAAAGTTACAGGGCCAGTTGAATTAACCAAACTACTGACTTTGGGGGCTAAACCCCAAATGTAGCGTTCAGTACGTTTAGATTCTGGGGTAACTAACCATGGGACTAGACGAGCCAGTTCGTTAAAGCGATGGGTATACTCCAAGTGATCTGCACCCTTCATTTCCAGATTCCAGAGTTCTTGCTCTAATTTCTGAATTTCGTTTATCGGACAAAAGCGTGTTATCATAAGATTTTTAAGTTCGGTCCAAGACATACGATTGGTTGCCTCTTGTCCTTGAATTTGCACAACAGTATTCCACCACATTAGCGCGTGGTCTACAAATGTAGAGGTAGCAAATTTGACAATACAAGCTGGTGGACAGTTAGTGATATTAATGATAGATTCAGTCTTTTCGATCCACTTTACCAGTCCATTTGGTCCTTCAGTACCACTAAATTCCATAGGTTTACATAGCATGAAGTTTTTAAGTTGATATCCGTGTTGCGGGGGATTTTGATTGTTACAACTATTGTTCAAGTTCGGTAGGAGATTATCATTATTGAAAGTAATATTGGTATTCAACGGGGGAGTATTAGTTGCGATAGTATCAGTATTTTTCGGGGGAGCATTTGTGGTTGTATTAGTATTTGTCGAGGGATTAGTATTTACAGCCGCGTTAGCGTTCGGCACTTGATTTGTATTCATAGTTGTATGGATACCAGCAGCGAATTGTGCTGCTATTGTCGGAAGTACTGTTTGTAGTTGTTGAGCGATCATCTCGGCTATATCTGTCTTAGACAACATGTTTACTTTCTTCGGGGCCATTCTAATATAAAAACCAGTTATCTCACAATTAACAAAATTCACATACGCTAATGATCACAAAAAGGAATTACAATAACAAGTAATCAGGTATTTCAATTAACACGTATGTATCACACAGGTTTGTTCTCGAGTCTGAATACTAAGGATAGTATATAAAATTAGCCTAGCAAACACCAAAGTTTGCATATATATTAAAAGTTGTCATCTCATGACAAGAAATTTTAACCCAATAGGGGTCAATGTTTGTATTAAAAATGCCCAAATCGTCCTCCATATTAGTATAGCGCACAACCATATGCTTGTATGGAGTATCAGAAACTATACACGACAATACCGTACTATCCTTGTCTATCAAAGTACGCGTTATAACAATTATAAATAATTCACAACTTGTACGACAATTGTTCCGATATGATCCCATTATTGGGAAGCTGTTTTTGTTCGGTCTCTCCCGTAGGTAGATATTTGCTCGCTACGAGTTTAATCAGTATGTTATAGTGGGAATGCACGTGTATATTTCACCTGACTTCTAAATGTTGTTAACTAATATTGTAACATATATTCTTTCGTCAGGTCATTCTGTATTCGTAGGCATGTCGGACTTAATAAAAGTAGTAGTTTGCTGGTTGGAGGTAATTAGGTTTTATTCCAGTCGGGGCACGTCATCATTTCGTGAGCATGAGGTTTCTCTCCTACAGTAACCAATTGGAATAGGAAAGATATAGGAGAGGTTGGATATTCTTATTCGTAGATGGTTCAAAGAGTTTGCTAGTTAAGGAGGTTCATCAGAGTTAGTTGTACTGGTAAATTGTAAAGGAAATTATTATTATTATTAATATTTCTTTTTGAAATATCATTAGTATATTATATGTACTGGTAGTCACGGTCTGTTTATAGAATTGGAGAATCAATAAAGTAGTTATTATATTTATAATTCAATAAGTTGGATTCATCACTAAGTATTTCCCCCGGGATGGTGTTTGTTTTTCAAACAACAGAAATCGAAGGATGACCAGAAAATAGTTTAATTTAGTGTCAAAGAAACGAGTACATGAAATAAAGGTTAGACCCAGGCTGAGAGGTATTATATGTGTATATATATATATTCTTGAAATCATTATCTGTAGGACACGCCTCTCGTGATTCATTCCCGGGCCTTGTATATTAGGTTCCTTAGTGGTTTCGTCATATCACCAGATTTAGTTTGAGGTCGGTTAAGCGTTCTCGTATTCTCGTTTACAGGAAACACCGGTTCCTTAGTTGTCATAAGGCTACCCGATCTCGACATCTTTCGGTGCAATCGTTAATAAGAAGAAAACGTTTTTCGGTAGCTTAGATCATCGTAAAGGATATTATTAATTAATACCGAAGTTAAATATTTTATTTGTTACGAACAGGTATAATATAAATTTTGATACGATATAATTTTAATCATAATATAAATTAATATTAATTATGACCGAATATAATATTCGTTACAATAAGATTCAATATCATCGGTAGTATCGTACGCACACGTATCCCTATATCTCATCTCAGATAAACACGTATGCACATTTCATATATACTTCACGTCACCTTTATGCACGTATGTTGCCATTTTTACCTATCAATATGTTCCGCGACTTCACCCCGAATTCCCTCGTACAAGCAAGTCTGTTATTACGTTCCGGACCATAATAACTCACTTGCCCTACGAGTTCATCCCGGCATTCATCAATATCTATCGTTACTCATTAATAAGTTTCCCAGTGATAATCGAGCCTACGGTTATATTATAGGTATCCTAAGGGATAACCTAATCCTTTATAACCAATGGCTCTGATACCAACTTCTGTCACACCCCGTTAAGCGTATTGCGGAAGCGTAAAACGGAAATGCAACAGATACAACTGGTATCAAATACATTGTTCATAAAGAAACATTACTAACTAGTTTACAATATATTATATTGTTCTAACATCTTTTACAAACTAGGTGATACTATCAAACCGGTTCTTCAATTACTTTACTTCTAACTCAAATGCCCATGACAGCAACCACCAATCAGACACGTAACGCACAGAAAATTACTTCTCATATCTGATTACCTGAAAAGCATGTTAAAATAGGTCAACTCCGAATAGTTGGTGAGTTTCATAAGTTTAACGAAATCAGTTCTGCGTACCACACAGTCATAGTTTGTATGTACGCGCGTATGTAAAAATATGTGTTTACGTTTGTATAAATATGTACAGCCATATCCTTGTGTGTGCATATGCACACTTGTAAGTTTATAATATAAATTTGAAATTTCGGTAAAATCGTGGTTGTTTGTTCGTAGTACCTGTTTCCAATTTCCGTGTTTAACCAACCACTGTGGCCCCCTTTCCGCCCACAACGGTTCCGTGTTAACATCGACCACTGTGGTCCCCCTTCCACCCACAATGATTCCACGTAAACTCAAACATTATATAGTGTACACGCAAATAATTAGTATATTCTACACATAATATTTCCTACGGCTAATCACGTAGCATGTATATAGACACATATACACATATAGTATTTATCACGTATCACCAAATACGGTAGCTCCCCATCCGCCCACAAATAATTAGTATATTCTACAGATCTACCGTAATTTGTAAAGTCAGGTAGCCGGAGGAGATAAGAATGGGGCGTAGGAAGCTGGAGATGAAGCGGATCGAAGATAAGAGCAGCAGGTTAGTCACCTTCTCCAAGAGGAGATCAGGTTTGGTTAACAAAGCACGGCAACTTTCGGTCCTTTGCGACGTGGATGTGGCCGTCATCGTTTTCTCCGCTTGTGGGAAGCTCTATGAGTTTTCTAGCGGCAGCAGTACCAACAGGTCAACTTTATGGTTTTATTATTACTTTATGTCATTTTAACTGATTCGTATACACCATGAGTTTCCTCTATTTTACTGCAAAATTAGGGTTGAGATGTGACAATCTATGTACAACTTATAAATATATAAATGAAACCTTAAAAGCTTTCTTGTGCTCTTTCTTAAGACACCATAGTCTTTAATTTGTAACATTCCATTAAATTAAACGGTTATAACATTTTTTTAAATTAAAAATTAATATCATCAAAGATTTAATATGCAAATCCAATAAAATAGGGTTTAGATATACTAAAAATTAAAATGTGATTTTTTAGAGAGAACTTCAGTTTTGATCCATGTGGTTTCTTAAAATTATCAATTTTGGTCAAATATCTTATTTTAGGTTTTTATGGTACAATAGTTTCAATTAACTATCAGTTTTAGTCTAACCCATTAACGTCATCCACTAATCGTTAGTTAATACAACTTTGAGGGACTTTTTTGTATTTTTCACAAACTTTTAACAATAAGAATTTTTGGGTTTTTACCCAAATTAAGTTTTATACTTTTTGTTATTTTCTAACTATTATGGTTTATTATATTTGTTTATATACAAATATATACATTTTTATTTTTTTACAATATTTATTTATTTGTATTTGAATACTTTTATTTTTACTTTTTATAGTTGTGATAATATCTAGGCTTTAAAAAACAGAATGTTTGTTTTTTTAAGTTCCATTTTAATTCTACACTTCTATTAACTATAAATGATTTAGAAAACTTAGTTTTTTGGCTTTTTTTTCTTGATAGTAAAAAGTGCATATATTTATTTTATATTGTTTTTTTTTACTTTTCTAATGACGGAGGGTTTTTGAAAATCTGTTTATTAATTTTAATTTTTGGTTTGTATTTTTTTTGAACAACTAAATTTTTATACCCTATTGAGTTTGGAACAATTATTTCACATATTAATCACCTTGCCAGCCCATCAAAATGGGAATGACGTCTTGGTTTGTATTTATTAAAAATATACACTTGTATAAAAGCGTCAGTTTCGAAAAAAATTATATTTATTAAAATAAAAAGTGTACAGATATTTATGTATAAACAAATATAAGAAACCATAATACTAAAAAATAACAAAAAGTATAAAACTTAATTTTGGTAAAAACCCAAAAATTCTTATTATTAAAAGTTAGTAAAAAATACGAAAAAGACCCTTAAAGTTGTATTAACTAACGGTTGGTGGATGGTGTTAACGAGTTGGACTAAAACTGATAGTTAATTGAAACTATTGTACTATAAAAGTCTAAAATAAACTATTGGACCAAAACTGATAATTTTAAGAAATCACATGTACCAAAATCGAAGTTCTCTCGATTTTTAAAAGAGAATATTATTTATGATTAAGAAACAATTTTATAAGAAAAAAAATAAACAAGTTATGGATATCACCAAACCCGATATCCCTTAAACGGGTATAATATCTCATTTATTTGTGAAACTCGATCTTTCATCGTCAAACCCTAATTTAATTTCTCTATATGGATTTAGTTACAATAGTGATTATTCTTTTAAGTTTAACTTAAAGAAAACATTTCACAAAATAATATCTAAGTAATAACAAATGAACATAAACAAACAAATATAAAATATTAAGTAGATGATTCATTCAACGTTTCATCTAAAAATGAACATAAACGAACATACCAAATCTGATGAACAGTTCATGAACATAAACGAATGTAAACAGACATAAATGAACATATACAAACACGCATAAACAAATACAAACACACATAAACGAATATATATAAATAAACACACTTATATGAATACAAACGAACAAATATAAAAATTAAGTAGAAGATTCATTCAATAAATGTTCAATCCATAAATGAACATAACAAAACATAAATTGATTAAAATAGGTACAAGTATATTATAAACGTCCTTACGATAAATTAAATTAAAATCTATAAAAAATATACTTACAATATTAGAGATGATAATAAAACAACTCCTGTAATACGAGGGATAAAAACTAATGATTCATATGCATGATTAATTTCATCTATGTTATTAGGATTGACTGTAGCTTTGTACTTATCTCCTTTTTACCAATCTTTTGATGGCAACATTCTTAATTAAGGGGAAAAGAAGCAGATAAACTTAGGGGGTGTTTGTTTTTTCTTCAAACATCTTCAAGGGAGCTAATGTCTGCACGCGCGCAGACATTACTCTTGAAGACTGTTTGTTTTTTTTCTTAAAACAGATCTTAAGTTATCTTCTTTCATCTTAAAAGAAAAGCAAAGAAATCTTGCTTAAAACATCTTCGCAAAAAAATCATACTCTTATCCCTTTGAAGCCACCCTCTCATCCACTCCTCCCACCACCGTCCGCCACCACCACCCACCGTACGCCACCACCACCATCCCCCACTGCCACCGTCCACCACCATCCACCGCCACTACCCACCGTCTGCCGCCACTACCAGCATCCACCACCACTACCCATCGTCCGCCACCACCACCACCACCACCATCCATCACAGCCACCACCAATCGCCACCGTCCACCACCCACCACAACCGTTCATCACCACCACCACCCACTGTCGGACGCCATCACCGTCAACTACCACCGTCCACCACCCACCAAAACCGTCCATTACCACCACCCACTGTCCACCACCACCATCCATCGCCACTACCCACCGTCCGCCGCCACAATTTTATTATTATATTTTCTATGTAACTTGAATAAATGACTTCTATCTTGTGAGATAAGTTTGACAGTTATGCATACAGTGTCAGCTTATAAAAACAAACAGTCTTATATTTTCAGCTTGCAGATCTTCAGACCACATCTTCAGTTGCAGACATGAAAACAGATGAAATCAGCTTGCAGACAGTTTATGTCTGCGAAAACAAACAGCACCTTAACTTCCGTTGACATCAAGTCCTTTGTACAGGAAAAAGGATAGACTAAAGCATACACCTTCTTTTACTTATCACATCACATCCCCTGAACTTTCATTTTTGTGTAACATTTTGTTGCATTTTATGGTCTTCTTTAATATATTAAATTAAAAACTATAAAGTTTTTTGTTTTATTTATTTTTCTTGAACTTTCATTTCCTTTAAGAATTTTATTTGACATATTAATACACTATAACACTTTTTTTTGTTGCATCTTATGATCTCATTTTAAAATATTAAATTAAAAACTATAAAGTTATTTATTTATTTATTTATTTATTTTTTCTCTATTTTCCTTGATCATAATAATAATATTTATTATTATCAGTGTCGATGCATTATTATATTTATTAAACAATACACATATGTATGTGTGTGTATTGATAGTATTAAAATAAAAAAAAGATATTATAAATATTTACAACTAGCAGAATTACCCGCGCATTGCGGCGGGAGTCTGGTTGGTATTGACTCGATTCAGTTCATTGGCATAGTAATAACATTCATATAGCAACCGAAAAAAATTGTGATGCAAGGGGGCTCTTATAACCGTAAGATGAAAAAATGCATTTGGAATGCGCGTATAAATAAGATCGTTAAGATTTTATATGACCAAAACATAAGTGATGTAACCAAAACATAAGATGGGATCCCGGGATGTAAGTAAAAGTTTATTCAAAATTTATTTAAATCAAAACAATTACATTTAATTATACATGACATTAACTCTATGTGATATACAATATGAACTTTTACTTAGGAAAAGGCATACAAATAAATTTAATTATTCCAATAACTCAGAAAAATAAATGCAAAATATATGAAATAGATCAAAACCGTAAATTGGATTAAATATATAATATACTTAATTAGTGATGAGCAAATTCGTTACTGGTAGTACCAAATCGGTGTTTAAGTTTTGAGTTTCAGTATCCAGACCGGGACCGATATCGGTACTTCTCGAATTTTTTATCTCTGATACCGTTATTGCGATTTTAGGAACCGGGACTGGTCAGTACCGGTACGGTACCGATCTCATCCCTATACTTAATCCAATTGTCAGTAAGATGCCGTTCAAAAAAAAGTGAAAAAATAGATCATCCTTGTTTCTTTACCTGAAGTAAAGGTAAAACTATAAGTCATTCCTATTTTAAAGACTGAATTTATTATGTAGAATTATCTACACACCACTTGTTAATTTGATATAAGCGTGACTACGATACAACTCTTCAAAAAGTTGCCACATACAACCTATTGAGTCATCACTCATCATGTATGTTTGTGTGTCCATCATTAATTTTCACATAAGTAAATATTCACATAGTTTAGACCATAATTGAAAATGCACGGATCATACAAGAAATTGCACGTCTTTCATCCATAAAAAGACAACGCCATCAAACGCCACATAATCATCAAGTCATCAAAGAACACCAGATGATAGTATATAAACATGATGGGTGGCAAGCAATTGACGGGGTACGTAGTCGCTGAAAGAGACGTGCAATTTGAATGGTTTGCATATGGAGAAACCGCTTTGCATATGTATATTTTTCTGATGATTAAGGAAATTTAAAAATAATGTGATATAAAACCACTACGTGGGTAGGCTAAAGATCAGAGGCGGATCTATGTAAGGCTTAGGGGTAACCCGGGTTACCTCTCAACTTTGTCGGTGAAGTGTAAAATTAGTGTAAATTTTAGTTTTTATTATCCGTTTTATGTATAGGATACCCTGAGTAATTATTAGGATACCCTTAAACAGGGCGGACCTAAAGTAAACTTCGACTCACCTGAATTTTTTTTCCGATGTATGAAGACGTCTAGAAGATGACTGGAGCTTAAAGGGGAGGTTGAAGAAGATACTTGTTTTGTTTTTAAGGTGTGAATTAAATATGGGTAGAATTTGTGTAAAAAGTAGGTCTAGTAATTATAGGTGAAAAAGTAAAGTTAAATATGGAGAGATCATCAATGTTCAATATAGTCAACTTTCTGTCATTTTTTGCATTTACCGATTTCTTTTCCTATTGATAAACAGAACTTTTGATTCTTTTTGGGTTGTGTTTATTTTTTTTCTTTACTAATGATTTATGCATATTTAATAACTTTTTTTTAATGCTGTGTATAAAGTTTACAATATATATACATATTTTTTCTATTAAAAAAATGAAACGCTAGATGAATAGATGATTATATCAGATAATAATACGATTATATGAGATAATAATATGATTCGACCAACCCGAGGTCGGTAAATGATACAAATGGTTGTTCAATATACATAGAGTCGGGTAGTTAAGTGATCCGTCAATAATCTAACTGGCCATTCAAAATTTTTTTGATTCAATCCGACCCAAACCGAGTAATTTATTAAACATGCGTATAGAATAAATATTTGATCTTGTGAAATAAAAAAAACATGTGTCTGTTGCTATCTGTAGGTTAAAAATAGTTGTTTTTTTTAGGTTATCTCTAAATTTTTTCTCTAGATCCGTCACTGCTAAAGATTAATACTTATGTATAATTTATTCAAATCAAGTGGATGATGACATGATGTAGACAATAATATTATGTAAGTAAATCAAATATATTACACATGCTAAATTAATTATTTTTTGCTTCCTTATTTTTATAATCATTTTTCTTATTTATCGCTCAATATTTTTATATCTATCATTTTTTATTTGTAAAAATTATTTAATTTCTTGAAGTCTTAAACCCCTGGTCACATGGCAAAAAAAGAATAATTTTAAGTTTACAAATAGTAAATTAAACTTAATGTGAGACGCCAGAATAATTTTTAAGTCTTTGACACCTTTGGCGGTGCAAATCGGTGGTGGTTGATCACCCGTAACATTTCGGTGGCGGTTTATAATTTTAAGTATCCGTCGTATAGTGACGGCGCACCAGTAAAGGTTTGGTGTATTGTAACATTTCGGCAGTGGTTCATCACCCGTAATTGTAACATTTCGGTGGCGGTTCATCAACCGACGCGGCCAGCGTTCTTGCCATCCCATTTCGACCACCATATTTTCTTCTGCCGAGGGTGCCGCCAACTATGTTCGGTCAACGATTCCTATGAACATAAGTTTCCATTACGGGACGTTAATTGGTGGCTGTTTGACGCATGCTTTGGAGACCGGGCGGGGTGTTGAAGATGATGCTTATTTGATACCATCGGACGTTGGGGGTGTGGACTGTAAGAATGGATGAATATTTATAGCCTTCGGAAGGGCCCGATGGTTGTCGGTTATTTTCGGTTAAAGGACGGTTATTTTGGAGAACGACACGACCTTTGAGTAAATCGTTGTTTTGTTTTTAAATTTTAAATAGGGTCTTTGATAAACAGGTGTCAAATTATACGTAGGTTACATATATGTAAAAAAATTAAGAATTTTTTATGCACCAAGTCGACTTATTACATATGTGTAACAGACGTTTAAATTTGTGTAATCACTGTACATCTTTATTCTCTCTTCTACTTTAATATTTTAATCATATTTAATTTCAACCACATAAACTAATCTATTTAATTAAATGTGTGGTCAATAATGAAGTTTTTAAGTTATTAAAATTCAACAGATTTCTCAAAATATCTCTTCCTATATATATACACACACACACCTAAAGAGCAAAAAGTGTAATTTCAAATGAACATGAAAAACACATGCTTGCGGTCAATAAATTTAAAACACATAGTGTAGTCAGCAAATACAAAATATACGTACCTTAACATATGAGAGTAACTCATCTTTTATTATAATAAACAAAAATGTGGTTGAACCACAAACCACCTCATTAGCCTAATATTTTGTCAAGTGGCACTCTCATATTTTAGCATTTAATTCTTAATTATATTTATTAAATTAAATTAAAGATATAAAACATTCCATAACCAGCCTTATCAATTATCCCGGTCGATGCACCAGACTCTATTGGATTTCAAATCGTTGTTCACATCAGACGTGCTCACAAGTTACACACCAAAACCCTGTTGAAGGTTCAACTTGCCATTCAACATTTGTTTGCACACCAAATCTGGATCTTTAAATCGGTATGATTATATTGTTTTGCGAACCCTAATCCCTATTCGTGAAATTGTTATACAAATCCCTACTTGAATATCTAATTTCCAATTATATGAAAATCCTAATAATTTCATACCTCAAATCCCGATTCCAATCGGTTATCACATTTGTATGTCAATGTTAATCATGATATTGTATTTTCTCCAACTCACATTAGTGAATTGTATATTAATTAAACATAAAGCTTAAAAATTTAAAATTGGATGGATTTTCTTGTGTTATTATCGATAACTGATTATACTATGATTTGTGAAAACATATTCTAAAAAGAAATCGGTTGAAATGCCTAATATAATATGTATATTAAGAAAGCTTTAAATCGGTTGAAATGCCTAATATTTATTTTTGGAAAAAGAAATGCCTAATAAAAATACTACATGATATTTTGACCTGTTAGATCAATTTGACCCTATTCTAGCTAAGTTCTTTATTTGACCTTTTTTGATATAAAAATACAACCAATTACTAGATAGATTGGATGTATTTACTGAATCGTCAACCACTTAAATGATGAATTTAATCCTACTATTATAATGCAGATAAACCAATGATAGCTTGATCGATGGGGCCAAGTTTTTTTAGAGTTGTTCACCATCCACACAAAAATTACATGGTAAACACATTTTTTTTTCTTATTACTATTTATTTTAGGCTATTCTTAATATAAATGAAAAGGTTGGATTGATGATACTTATTTATTTTTAATTTAGGCGTTACTACTAGATGTGCACAATTATCCAATTAGTATAACTATCCTGTTGGGCTGATAACAATTCAGACATTCAACAGTCAGCAATGGAATTTAATTGTAAAGTTAATTGGGAAGCGTTTTCGTATTATTGGTGTATGGAAACAGCTGGCAGTTTATATCTAAATCTAGTATTACATATTCGAAATGGATTATATGAATGGTTAGGGTTTACAATTTGTTTGTCAAAAATTTTTGATCTGTCAATATTAAATACGATTAGTGATGATAAAATCGCTTTGTTTTTACTTACGTATATTTTTTAATGGTTATTTATTTAATCTTTAACTCATTGATAATTTTTCTCAAACTTAAATATAAATTTAATATCAGTGTCATGGGGATACACCTTTTTTATTTTCAAGTTTCAACACTTGAAATTAGCTGTTAATTAAATACCCTTCATTTGCATATTTAATGGTAAAACCTAATTTTTGTTCAGATATTTCAGTTTAGGTTTTTCAAAGTCAGATTATGAAGAATTGATATATTAGTAATAGTTGTTTTTGAATTTGTCCTTGTCATTACAGATTCAATTAATTGGTTGGGCAAATTACAATATCATATAGAAGGATATCTTGAGTTGTCTTCCAAAACTCAGCCCTATTTCAAAACAATTGCAAGGTGGGATGTTGATTTCTTCATCAATGTAGACGATTATGCTTGCGTTACTCTCGATTAGCATATCTTATAATAAATTGTTATTTAGTTTAAAATGATCACATGTTTGAAAAAAATTGTTTTAAGTTGA
The DNA here is from genome assembly GCF_021521415.1 of Bidens hawaiensis. Taxonomy (NCBI): domain Eukaryota; kingdom Viridiplantae; phylum Streptophyta; class Magnoliopsida; order Asterales; family Asteraceae; genus Bidens; species Bidens hawaiensis. Next base: position 279,222 of record NW_027492339.1, read on the forward strand.
AAAAATGATCACATGTTTGAAAGTTACAAAAGTCAAGTTTAAGTATCTTCACTTGGAGATTGTCAGGCTTTCAACTCATTTTTGATTTCTTTAATTTAAATATTAAGCATAAAAAATGTGCCTAACTGTTACTCTGTTAGACCGTTTTTTCTAATGAGTTATAGTTATAACAAATTTGATCTATGCAATTGAAAACCTATTAAACCCTGTTTTTCATTTTCCATTTTTCATAATTTGTAATTTATTCTAAACTATAATAATCTTTATATCTATTCATTAAAAATCAAAATATTTTTATATTATTTAAGTTGTTTACAATATTTATTTTATCTAACCCGTGTTCACACGGGTTTCTAACCTATTTGAGTTAGTATGACAAATATAATCATTTGATACATCGGCAGTTTGATGCTTCTTACTAGAAGGCTAAAATGAATGTACGTACCATCATTTGTCACGAATTTTACGGCGTGAATCACACTTGATCAAAAAGGCATTTTCTAAAGCTGGTTTCATGTGTTCGTTTTATATTATATGCTAATTTCAATAATATTTTTCACTGTGGAAATATAAGATGATGATTATAAAATCTATGTTTACGCACTAGAAAAATACAAACAAAACCAAAATGTATGTTAATATACTATATTTCTATATGTATTAATAAATGTTAAAAGCAAAAGAAATATATAAAACAGTAAAGCAGGAATATAATATATTGAACATATTTAAAATTCTGCTTACATACAAAATATTTTAAACTAGCTGATTTGCCTTATTTAATTTCGAGCTTGAACTCACACCGGCTCGACTCGTAAACAACATGAATATTTAAAAAGTGAAAGGGCACTCAATTGAAACACCTTTAAACTTGAGGGCCCTCCAATACAATTACAATTACAACTAGTTTGTCACCCGGCGGGGCACATCGGTAAAATCCAGTCGTTGGTAAAACCCAAGCGTTGTCGGTCCCGAACGTTGAAACGGTAAGATGCGAATTCCTTCGGTTTCGATTACGTGCTTTATATATCGGAGCTAAAACAAAAAAAGTATAAAAATTGAGTTTGACCAATAGGGTGGTGATGGTTGGTAAAACTCGGGCATTGGTAAAACGTAAGCGTTGTCAATCTCAGGCATTGAGGTGGCGAGTCTAAGCAAATTCAGTTGGTCTCTTTCGCGTTTGCTACGGTAATTAGAACTAAATAAAAAACAAATTTGGCATTTGGTAGTTTTCGTTACTTTCATTACAACCCTGGAACTAAAACAAAATATGGTGAGTCTACACGAATTCAGTCGGCAACTGTCACGTTTATTATGATACCGGAACTAAAACAAAAAAAGAAAAAACCAAATTGTATTCAATCGATTTACGTTATGTTACCGGAACTAAAAAGCAAAAACATAAACAATAAAAAAAAATAAAGTGACCACTAAGGTGCCGCCATGTGGCCCAATCGGGCACTTGCAGCACCAAAGTCTTCTTTTATATATATTATTATAGGCTAAGTATAAAATGAAAACCCACTTAAGTTGTGAAAACTCTAGAAACCCATTCTCAACCACATGTTTTTAATTAATGTTTAAATCTTGTAGTCCACAATTAAAGTGAATAAAAAATGTAAATATAAATATAACTTTTTCTCTCTTCTGAAAACATATATAAAAATTAGTAAAAAAATGTTAAAAAATAGCAAAACATTTTTTTTTTATGTTTCGATGTTTTGTATTAAATGTTACAACATATATTACATGTAAAAAAAAAACAATGTTACATAAGGTTTTCACGGGTTTTCACAACATAAGTGGATTTTCATTTTAACCTTACCCTATTATTATATATATACTAATACTAATTCTGCTTACAAATAAGTCAAGAAAACATTTCACAATAAGAAAAGGATAATTTTATAAAAGCTTGGTGCTAAAGAGCTTTTGGCTTAAGATATCAAATAGCTGGACAATGTTTTAAATATTCAAATAGAGAATAACTGTAGTGGAATGGGATTGTCATATATCATTTTGGATTTTTACTCATTATTTTTCGTATAAATGACTCTTATAGGTTTATAAGAGTTATATAGGCTCTGAGTTATGTAAGTTTGTATCGGAAGTTGTCATTTTTTGTTTTGGGTGCCTCGTATGGCTTTATATGAGGCCGTATAGGTATATACTGGTTGTATACACACTTTTTTGAAATTAATTAAAAGTTTCTATATGGTGATATATATAGACCATGGGTGAGTCGTATAAGTTTTATGTTGTATTAGGTTTTATACGAGCTGTTGAAGACCTATACGGCTCGTATATAGCTATTGTTTTTTTTCTTACAAACACTTGGCAATCATGTGTTATATCCAACTCATATAGGCCTTAGTCCTAGATGAGTAGTATAGACCTCACATCCCATTGTAATTCATGACTAAAGTCTGCGGTTCTTGTGTTTAAGAAAAAAGGGTATAAAATAGAGTTTAAGAAATATGTATGTTTTTTCCATTTTAGGTAACGTTAATATTATTTGGCTGTGTGTTGTGATAACGCACGTGTCAAAGTGGTATCTTGAGTGGTGGAGAATATTACTAGGTTGATAAAGCTGCACGTGTCAAAGTGGTATACTAACTGGAGTTGCAAGTACGGCCCTGGTCAAAATACCTTTCACTTCGCATAGAATTATTATTACACAAGAGATAGAGGACATATGCATCATTCGATAATAACCATTGTGACCAGTGAGGTAATAATTGAGAGATATAGATATAGCCAAAGATAAGAGATAGGGTAGAGATCTACCGTAATTTGTAAAGTCAGGTAGCCGGAGGAGATAAGAATGGGGCGTAGGAAGCTGGAGATGAAGCGGATCGAAGATAAGAGCAGCAGGTTAGTCACCTTCTCCAAGAGGAGATCAGGTTTGGTTAACAAAGCACGGCAACTTTCGGTCCTTTGCGACGTGGATGTGGCCGTCATCGTTTTCTCCGCTTGTGGGAAGCTCTATGAGTTTTCTAGCGGCAGCAGTACCAACAGGTCAACTTTATGGTTTTATTATTACTTTATGTCATTTTAACTGATTCGTATACACCATGAGTTTCCTCTATTTTACTGCAAAATTAGGGTTGAGATGTGACAATCTATGTACAACTTATAAATATATAAATGAAACCTTAAAAGCTTTCTTGTGCTCTTTCTTAAGACACCATAGTCTTTAATTTGTAACATTCCATTAAATTAAACGGTTATAACATTTTTTTAAATTAAAAATTAATATCATCAAAGATTTAATATGCAAATCCAATAAAATAGGGTTTAGATATACTAAAAATTAAAATGTGATTTTTTAGAGAGAACTTCAGTTTTGATCCATGTGGTTTCTTAAAATTATCAATTTTGGTCAAATATCTTATTTTAGGTTTTTATGGTACAATAGTTTCAATTAACTATCAGTTTTAGTCTAACCCATTAACGTCATCCACTAATCGTTAGTTAATACAACTTTGAGGGACTTTTTTGTATTTTTCACAAACTTTTAACAATAAGAATTTTTGGGTTTTTACCCAAATTAAGTTTTATACTTTTTGTTATTTTCTAACTATTATGGTTTATTATATTTGTTTATATACAAATATATACATTTTTATTTTTTTACAATATTTATTTATTTGTATTTGAATACTTTTATTTTTACTTTTTATAGTTGTGATAATATCTAGGCTTTAAAAAACAGAATGTTTGTTTTTTTAAGTTCCATTTTAATTCTACACTTCTATTAACTATAAATGATTTAGAAAACTTAGTTTTTTGGCTTTTTTTTCTTGATAGTAAAAAGTGCATATATTTATTTTATATTGTTTTTTTTTACTTTTCTAATGACGGAGGGTTTTTGAAAATCTGTTTATTAATTTTAATTTTTGGTTTGTATTTTTTTTGAACAACTAAATTTTTATACCCTATTGAGTTTGGAACAATTATTTCACATATTAATCACCTTGCCAGCCCATCAAAATGGGAATGACGTCTTGGTTTGTATTTATTAAAAATATACACTTGTATAAAAGCGTCAGTTTCGAAAAAAATTATATTTATTAAAATAAAAAGTGTACAGATATTTATGTATAAACAAATATAAGAAACCATAATACTAAAAAATAACAAAAAGTATAAAACTTAATTTTGGTAAAAACCCAAAAATTCTTATTATTAAAAGTTAGTAAAAAATACGAAAAAGACCCTTAAAGTTGTATTAACTAACGGTTGGTGGATGGTGTTAACGAGTTGGACTAAAACTGATAGTTAATTGAAACTATTGTACTATAAAAGTCTAAAATAAACTATTGGACCAAAACTGATAATTTTAAGAAATCACATGTACCAAAATCGAAGTTCTCTCGATTTTTAAAAGAGAATATTATTTATGATTAAGAAACAATTTTATAAGAAAAAAAATAAACAAGTTATGGATATCACCAAACCCGATATCCCTTAAACGGGTATAATATCTCATTTATTTGTGAAACTCGATCTTTCATCGTCAAACCCTAATTTAATTTCTCTATATGGATTTAGTTACAATAGTGATTATTCTTTTAAGTTTAACTTAAAGAAAACATTTCACAAAATAATATCTAAGTAATAACAAATGAACATAAACAAACAAATATAAAATATTAAGTAAATGATTCATTCAACGTTTCATCTAAAAATGAACATAAACGAACATACCAAATCTGATGAACAGTTCATGAACATAAACGAATGTAAACAGACATAAATGAACATATACAAACACGCATAAACAAATACAAACACACATAAACGAATATATATAAATAAACACACTTATATGAATACAAACGAACAAATATAAAAATTAAGTAGAAGATTCATTCAATAAATGTTCAATCCATAAATGAACATAACAAAACATAAATTGATTAAAATAGGTACAAGTATATTATAAACGTCCTTACGATAAATTAAATTAAAATCTATAAAAAATATACTTACAATATTAGAGATGATAATAAAACAACTCCTGTAATACGAGGGATAAAAACTAATGATTCATATGCATGATTAATTTCATCTATGTTATTAGGATTGACTGTAGCTTTGTACTTATCTCCTTTTTACCAATCTTTTGATGGCAACATTCTTAATTAAGGGGAAAAGAAGCAGATAAACTTAACTTCCGTTGACATCAAGTCCTTTGTACAGGAAAAAGGATAGACTAAAGCATACACCTTCTTTTACTTATCACATCACATCCCCTGAACTTTCATTTTTGTGTAACATTTTGTTGCATTTTATGGTCTTCTTTAATATATTAAATTAAAAACTATAAAGTTTTTTGTTTTATTTATTTTTCTTGAACTTTCATTTCCTTTAAGAATTTTATTTGACATATTAATACACTATAACACTTTTTTTTGTTGCATCTTATGATCTCATTTTAAAATATTAAATTAAAAACTATAAAGTTATTTATTTATTTATTTATTTATTTTTTCTCTATTTTCCTTGATCATAATAATAATATTTATTATTATCAGTGTCGATGCATTATTATATTTATTAAACAATACACATATGTATGTGTGTGTATTGATAGTATTAAAATAAAAAAAAGATATTATAAATATTTACAACTAGCAGAATTACCCGCGCATTGCGGCGGGAGTCTGGTTGGTATTGACTCGATTCAGTTCATTGGCATAGTAATAACATTCATATAGCAACCGAAAAAAATTGTGATGCAAGGGGGCTCTTATAACCGAAAGATGAAAAAATGCATTTGGAATGCGCGTATAAATAAGATCGTTAAGATTTTATATGACCAAAACATAAGTGATGTAACCAAAACATAAGATGGGATCCCGGGATGTAAGTAAAAGTTTATTCAAAATTTATTTAAATCAAAACAATTACATTTAATTATACATGACATTAACTCTATGTGATATACAATATGAACTTTTACTTAGGAAAAGGCATACAAATAAATTTAATTATTACAATAACTCAGAAAAATAAATGCAAAATATATGAAATAGATCAAAACCGTAAATTGGATTAAATATATAATATACTTAATTAGTGATGAGCAAATTCGTTACTGGTAGTACCAAATCGGTGTTTAAGTTTTGAGTTTCAGTATCCAGACCGGGACCGATATCGGTACTTCTCGAATTTTTTATCTCTGATACCGTTATTGCGATTTTAGGAACCGGGACTGGTCAGTACCGGTACGGTACCGATCTCATCCCTATACTTAATCCAATTGTCAGTAAGATGCCGTTCAAAAAAAAGTGAAAAAATAGATCATCCTTGTTTCTTTACCTGAAGTAAAGGTAAAACTATAAGTCATTCCTATTTTAAAGACTGAATTTATTATGTAGAATTATCTACACACCACTTGTTAATTTGATATAAGCGTGACTACGATACAACTCTTCAAAAAGTTGCCACATACAACCTATTGAGTCATCACTCATCATGTATGTTTGTGTGTCCATCATTAATTTTCACATAAGTAAATATTCACATAGTTTAGACCATAATTGAAAATGCACGGATCATACAAGAAATTGCACGTCTTTCATCCATAAAAAGACAACGCCATCAAACGCCACATAATCATCAAGTCATCAAAGAACACCAGATGATAGTATATAAACATGATGGGTGGCAAGCAATTGACGGGGTACGTAGTCGCTGAAAGAGACGTGCAATTTGAATGGTTTGCATATGGAGAAACCGCTTTGCATATGTATATTTTTCTGATGATTAAGGAAATTTAAAAATAATGTGATATAAAACCACTACGTGGGTAGGCTAAAGATCAGAGGCGGATCTATGTAAGGCTTAGGGGTAACCCGGGTTACCTCTCAACTTTGTCGGTGAAGTGTAAAATTAGTGTAAATTTTAGTTTTTATTATCCGTTTTATGTATAGGATACCCTGAGTAATTATTAGGATACCCTTAAACAGGGCGGACCTAAAGTAAACTTCGACTCACCTGAATTTTTTTTCCGATGTATGAAGACGTCTAGAAGATGACTGGAGCTTAAAGGGGAGGTTGAAGAAGATACTTGTTTTGTTTTTAAGGTGTGAATTAAATATGGGTAGAATTTGTGTAAAAAGTAGGTCTAGTAATTATAGGTGAAAAAGTAAAGTTAAATATGGAGAGATCATCAATGTTCAATATAGTCAACTTTCTGTCATTTTTTGCATTTACCGATTTCTTTTCCTATTGATAAACAGAACTTTTGATTCTTTTTGGGTTGTGTTTATTTTTTTTCTTTACTAATGATTTATGCATATTTAATAACTTTTTTTTAATGCTGTGTATAAAGTTTACAATATATATACATATTTTTTCTATTAAAAAAATGAAACGCTAGATGAATAGATGATTATATCAGATAATAATACGATTATATGAGATAATAATATGATTCGACCAACCCGAGGTCGGTAAATGATACAAATGGTTGTTCAATATACATAGAGTCGGGTAGTTAAGTGATCCGTCAATAATCTAACTGGCCATTCAAAATTTTTTTGATTCAATCCGACCCAAACCGAGTAATTTATTAAACATGCGTATAGAATAAATATTTGATCTTGTGAAATAAAAAAAACATGTGTCTGTTGCTATCTGTAGGTTAAAAATAGTTGTTTTTTTTAGGTTATCTCTAAATTTTTTCTCTAGATCCGTCACTGCTAAAGATTAATACTTATGTATAATTTATTCAAATCAAGTGGATGATGACATGATGTAGACAATAATATTATGTAAGTAAATCAAATATATTACACATGCTAAATTAATTATTTTTTGCTTCCTTATTTTTATAATCATTTTTCTTATTTATCGCTCAATATTTTTATATCTATCATTTTTTATTTGTAAAAATTATTTAATTTCTTGAAGTCTTAAACCCCTGGTCACATGGCAAAAAAAGAATAATTTTAAGTTTACAAATAGTAAATTAAACTTAATGTGAGACGCCAGAATAATTTTTAAGTCTTTGACACCTTTGGCGGTGCAAATCGGTGGTGGTTGATCACCCGTAACATTTCGGTGGCGGTTTATAATTTTAAGTATCCGTCGTATAGTGACGGCGCACCAGTAAAGGTTTGGTGTATTGTAACATTTCGGCAGTGGTTCATCACCCGTAATTGTAACATTTCGGTGGCGGTTCATCAACCGACGCGGCCAGCGTTCTTGCCATCCCATTTCGACCACCATATTTTCTTCTGCCGAGGGTGCCGCCAACTATGTTCGGTCAACGATTCCTATGAACATAAGTTTCCATTACGGGACGTTAATTGGTGGCTGTTTGACGCATGCTTTGGAGACCGGGCGGGGTGTTGAAGATGATGCTTATTTGATACCATCGGACGTTGGGGGTGTGGACTGTAAGAATGGATGAATATTTATAGCCTTCGGAAGGGCCCGATGGTTGTCGGTTATTTTCGGTTAAAGGACGGTTATTTTGGAGAACGACACGACCTTTGAGTAAATCGTTGTTTTGTTTTTAAATTTTAAATAGGGTCTTTGATAAACAGGTGTCAAATTATACGTAGGTTACATATATGTAAAAAAATTAAGAATTTTTTATGCACCAAGTCGACTTATTACATATGTGTAACAGACGTTTAAATTTGTGTAATCACTGTACATCTTTATTCTCTCTTCTACTTTAATATTTTAATCATATTTAATTTCAACCACATAAACTAATCTATTTAATTAAATGTGTGGTCAATAATGAAGTTTTTAAGTTATTAAAATTCAACAGATTTCTCAAAATATCTCTTCCTATATATATACACACACACACCTAAAGAGCAAAAAGTGTAATTTCAAATGAACATGAAAAACACATGCTTGCGGTCAATAAATTTAAAACACATAGTGTAGTCAGCAAATACAAAATATACGTACCTTAACATATGAGAGTAACTCATCTTTTATTATAATAAACAAAAATGTGGTTGAACCACAAACCACCTCATTAGCCTAATATTTTGTCAAGTGGCACTCTCATATTTTAGCATTTAATTCTTAATTATATTTATTAAATTAAATTAAAGATATAAAACATTCCATAACCAGCCTTATCAATTATCCCGGTCGATGCACCAGACTCTATTGGATTTCAAATCGTTGTTCACATCAGACGTGCTCACAAGTTACACACCAAAACCCTGTTGAAGGTTCAACTTGCCATTCAACATTTGTTTGCACACCAAATCTGGATCTTTAAATCGGTATGATTATATTGTTTTGCGAACCCTAATCCCTATTCGTGAAATTGTTATACAAATCCCTACTTGAATATCTAATTTCCAATTATATGAAAATCCTAATAATTTCATACCTCAAATCCCGATTCCAATCGGTTATCACATTTGTATGTCAATGTTAATCATGATATTGTATTTTCTCCAACTCACATTAGTGAATTGTATATTAATTAAACATAAAGCTTAAAAATTTAAAATTGGATGGATTTTCTTGTGTTATTATCGATAACTGATTATACTATGATTTGTGAAAACATATTCTAAAAAGAAATCGGTTGAAATGCCTAATATAATATGTATATTAAGAAAGCTTTAAATCGGTTGAAATGCCTAATATTTATTTTTGGAAAAAGAAATGCCTAATAAAAATACTACATGATATTTTGACCTGTTAGATCAATTTGACCCTATTCTAGCTAAGTTCTTTATTTGACCTTTTTTGATATAAAAATACAACCAATTACTAGATAGATTGGATGTATTTACTGAATCGTCAACCACTTAAATGATGAATTTAATCCTACTATTATAATGCAGATAAACCAATGATAGCTTGATCGATGGGGCCAAGTTTTTTTAGAGTTGTTCACCATCCACACAAAAATTACATGGTAAACACATTTTTTTTTCTTATTACTATTTATTTTAGGCTATTCTTAATATAAATGAAAAGGTTGGATTGATGATACTTATTTATTTTTAATTTAGGCGTTACTACTAGATGTGCACAATTATCCAATTAGTATAACTATCCTGTTGGGCTGATAACAATTCAGACATTCAACAGTCAGCAATGGAATTTAATTGTAAAGTTAATTGGGAAGCGTTTTCGTATTATTGGTGTATGGAAACAGCTGGCAGTTTATATCTAAATCTAGTATTACATATTCGAAATGGATTATATGAATGGTTAGGGTTTACAATTTGTTTGTCAAAAATTTTTGATCTGTCAATATTAAATACGATTAGTGATAATAAAATCGCTTTGTTTTTACTTACGTATATTTTTTAATGGTTATTTATTTAATCTTTAACTCATTGATAATTTTTCTCAAACTTAAATATAAATTTAATATCAGTGTCATGGGGATACACCTTTTTTATTTTCAAGTTTCAACACTTGAAATTAGCTGTTAATTAAATACCCTTCATTTGCATATTTAATGGTAAAACCTAATTTTTGTTCAGATATTTCAGTTTAGGTTTTTCAAAGTCAGATTATGAAGAATTGATATATTAGTAATAGTTGTTTTTGAATTTGTCCTTGTCATTACAGATTCAATTAATTGGTTGGGCAAATTACAATATCATATAGAAGGATATCTTGAGTTGTCTTCCAAAACTCAGCCCTATTTCAAAACAATTGCAAGGTGGGATGTTGATTTCTTCATCAATGTAGACGATTATGCTTGCGTTACTCTCGATTAGCATATCTTATAATAAATTGTTATTTAGTTTAAAATGATCACATGTTTGAAAAAAATTGTTTTAAGTTGAAAAAATGATCACATGTTTGAAAGTTACAAAAGTCAAGTTTAAGTATCTTCACTTGGAGATTGTCAGGCTTTCAACTCATTTTTGATTTCTTTAATTTAAATATTAAGCATAAAAAATGTGCCTAACTGTTACTCTGTTAGACCGTTTTTTCTAATGAGTTATAGTTATAACAAATTTGATCTATGCAATTGAAAACCTATTAAACCCTGTTTTTCATTTTCCATTTTTCATAATTTGTAATTTATTCTAAACTATAATAATCTTTATATCTATTCATTAAAAATCAAAATATTTTTATATTATTTAAGTTGTTTACAATATTTATTTTATCTAACCCGTGTTCACACGGGTTTCTAACCTATTTGAGTTAGTATGACAAATATAATCATTTGATACATCGGCAGTTTGATGCTTCTTACTAGAAGGCTAAAATGAATGTACGTACCATCATTTGTCACGAATTTTACGGCGTGAATCACACTTGATCAAAAAGGCATTTTCTAAAGCTGGTTTCATGTGTTCGTTTTATATTATATGCTAATTTCAATAATATTTTTCACTGTGGAAATATAAGATGATGATTATAAAATCTATGTTTACGCACTAGAAAAATACAAACAAAACCAAAATGTATGTTAATATACTATATTTCTATATGTATTAATAAATGTTAAAAGCAAAAGAAATATATAAAACAGTAAAGCAGGAATATAATATATTGAACATATTTAAAATTCTGCTTACATACAAAATATTTTAAACTAGCTGATTTGCCTTATTTAATTTCGAGCTTGAACTCACACCGGCTCGACTCGTAAACAACATGAATATTTAAAAAGTGAAAGGGCACTCAATTGAAACACCTTTAAACTTGAGGGCCCTCCAATACAATTACAATTACAACTAGTTTGTCACCCGGCGGGGCACATCGGTAAAATCCAGTCGTTGGTAAAACCCAAGCGTTGTCGGTCCCGAACGTTGAAACGGTAAGATGCGAATTCCTTCGGTTTCGATTACGTGCTTTATATATCGGAGCTAAAACAAAAAAAGTATAAAAATTGAGTTTGACCAATAGGGTGGTGATGGTTGGTAAAACTCGGGCATTGGTAAAACGTAAGCGTTGTCAATCTCAGGCATTGAGGTGGCGAGTCTAAGCAAATTCAGTTGGTCTCTTTCGCGTTTGCTACGGTAATTAGAACTAAATAAAAAACAAATTTGGCATTTGGTAGTTTTCGTTACTTTCATTACAACCCTGGAACTAAAACAAAATATGGTGAGTCTACACGAATTCAGTCGGCAACTGTCACGTTTATTATGATACCGGAACTAAAACAAAAAAAGAAAAAACCAAATTGTATTCAATCGATTTACGTTATGTTACCGGAACTAAAAAGCAAAAACATAAACAATAAAAAAAAATAAAGTGACCACTAAGGTGCCGCCATGTGGCCCAATCGGGCACTTGCAGCACCAAAGTCTTCTTTTATATATATTATTATAGGCTAAGTATAAAATGAAAACCCACTTAAGTTGTGAAAACTCTAGAAACCCATTCTCAACCACATGTTTTTAATTAATGTTTAAATCTTGTAGTCCACAATTAAAGTGAATAAAAAATGTAAATATAAATATAACTTTTTCTCTCTTCTGAAAACATATATAAAAATTAGTAAAAAAATGTTAAAAAATAGCAAAACATTTTTTTTTGATGTTTCGATGTTTTGTATTAAATGTTACAACATATATTACATGTAAAAAAAAACAATGTTACATAAGGTTTTCACGGGTTTTCACAACATAAGTGGATTTTCATTTTAACCTTACCCTATTATTATATATATACTAATACTAATTCTGCTTACAAATAAGTCAAGAAAACATTTAACAATAAGAAAAGGATAATTTTATAAAAGCTTGGTGCTAAAGAGCTTTTGGCTTAAGATATCAAATAGCTGGACAATGTTTTAAATATTCAAATAGAGAATAACTGTAGTGGAATGGGATTGTCATATATCATTTTGGATTTTTACTCATTATTTTTCGTATAAATGACTCTTACAGGTTTATAAGAGTTATATAGGCTCTGAGTTATGTAAGTTTGTATCGGAAGTTGTCATTTTTTGTTTTGGGTGCCTCGTATGGCTTTATATGAGGCCGTATAGGTATATACTGGTTGTATACACACTTTTTTGAAATTAATTAAAAGTTTCTATATGGTGATATATATAGACCATGGGTGAGTCGTATAAGTTTTATGTTGTATCAGGTTTTATACGAGCTGTTGAAAACCTATACGGCTCGTATATAGCTATTGTTTTTTTTCTTACAAACACTTGACAATCATGTGTTATATCCAACTCATATAGGCCTTAGTCCTAGATGAGTAGTATAGACCTCACATCCCATTGTAATTCATGACTAAAGTCTGCGGTTATTGTGTTTAAGAAAAAAGGGTATAAAATAGAGTTTAAGAAATACGTATGTTTTTTCCATTTTAGGTAACGTTAATATTATTTGGCTGTGTGTTGTGATAACGCACGTGTCAAAGTGGTATCTTGAGTGGTGGAGAATATTACTAGGTTGATAAAGCTGCACGTGTCAAAGTGGTATACTAACTGGAGTTGCAAGTACGGCCCTGGTCAAAATACCTTTCACTTCGCATAGAATTATTATTACACAAGAGATAGAGGACATATGCATCATTCGATAATAACCATTGTGACCAGTGAGGTAATAATTGAGAGATATAGATATAGCCAAAGATAAGAGATAGGGTAGAGATCTACCGTAATTTGTAAAGTCAGGTAGCCGGAGGAGATAAGAATGGGGCGTAGGAAGCTGGAGATGAAGCGGATCGAAGATAAGAGCAGCAGGTTAGTCACCTTCTCCAAGAGGAGATCAGGTTTGGTTAACAAAGCACGGCAACTTTCGGTCCTTTGCGACGTGGATGTGGCCGTCATCGTTTTCTCCGCTTGTGGGAAGCTCTATGAGTTTTCTAGCGGCAGCAGTACCAACAGGTCAACTTTATGGTTTTATTATTACTTTATGTCATTTTAACTGATTCGTATACACCATGAGTTTCCTCTATTTTACTGCAAAATTAGGGTTGAGTTGTGACAATCTATGTAGATCTATAAATATATAAATGAAACCTTAAAAGCTTTCTTGTGCTCTTTCTTTAAGACACCATAGTCTTTAATTTGTAACATTCCATTAAATTAAACGGTTATAACATTTTTTTTAAATTAAAAATTAATATCATCAAAGATTTAATATGCAAATCCAATAAAATAGGGTTTAGATATACTAAAAATTAAAATGTGATTTTTTTAGGGAGAACTTCAGTTTTGATCCATGTGGTTTCTTAAAATTATCAATTTTGGTCAAATATCTTATTTTAGGTTTTTATTGTACAATAGTTTCAATTAACTATCAGTTTTAGTCAAACCCATTAACGTCATCCACTAATCGTTAGTTAATACAACTTTGAGAGACTTTTTTGTATTTTTCACAAACTTTTAACAATAAGAATTTTTGGGTTTTTACCCAAATTAAGTTTAATACTTTTTGTTATTTTCTAACTATTATGGTTTATTATATTTGTTTATACACAAATATATACTTTTTTATTTTTTTACAATATTTTTTTTCGAAACCGGAGCTTTTATGCAAATGTGTATTTATTTATTTGTATTTGAATACTTTTATTTTTACTTTTTATAGTTGTGATAATATCTAGGCTTTAAAAAACAGAATGTTTGTTTTTTAAGTTCCATTTTAATTCTACACTTCTATTAACTATAAATGATTTAGAAAACTTAGTTTTTTGGCCTTTTTTTCTTGATAGTAAAAAGAGCATATATTTATTTTATATTGTTTTTTTTTACTTTTCTAATGACGGAGGGTTTTTGAAAATCTGTTTATTAATTTTAATTTTTGGTTTGTATTTTTTTTGAACAACTAAATTTTTATACCCTATTGAGTTTGGAACAATTATTTTACATATTAATCACCTTGCCAGCCCATCAAAATGGGACTGACGTCTTGGTTTGTATTTATTAAAAATACACACTTGTATAAAAGCGTCAGTTTCGAAAAACATAATACTAAAAAATAACAAAAAGTATAAAACTTAATTTTGGTAAAAACCCAAAAATTCTTATTATTAAAAGTTAGTAAAAAATACGAAAAAAACCCTTAAAGTTGTATTAACTAACGGTTGGTGGATGGTGTTAACGAGTTGGACTAAAACTGATAGTTAATTGAAACTATTGTACTATAAAAGTCTAAAATAAACTATTGTACCAAAACTGATAATTTTAAGAAATCACATGTACCAAAATCGAAGTTCTCTCGATTTTTAAAAGAGAATATTATTTATGATTAAGAAACAATTTTATAAGAAAAAAAAAATAAACAAGTTATGGATATCACCAAACCCGGATATCCCTTAAACGGGTATAATATCTCATTTATTTGTGAAACTCGATCTTTCATCGTCAAACCCTAATTTAATTTCTCTATATGGATTTAGTTACAATAGTGATTATTCTTTTAAGTTTAACTTAAAGAAAACATTTCACAAAATAATATCTAAGTAATAACAAATGAACATAAACAAACAAATATAAAATATTAAGTAGATGATTCATTCAACGTTTCATCCAAAAATGAACATAAACGAACATACCAAATCTGATGAACAGTTCATGAACATAAACGAATGTAAACAAACATAAATGAACATATACAAACACGCATAAACAAATACAAACACACATAAACAAATATATATAAATAAACACACTTACATGAATACAAACGAACAAATATAAAAATTAAGTAGAAGATTCATTCAATAAATGTTCAATCCATAAATGAACATAACAAAACATAAATTGATTAAAATAGGTACAAGTATATTATAAACGTCCTTACGATAAATTAAATTAAAATCTATAAAAAATATATTTACAATATTAGAGATGATAATAAAACAACTCCTGTAATACGAGGGATAAAAACTAATGATTCATATGCATGATTAATTTCATCTATGTTATTAGGATTGACTGTAGCTTTGTACTTATCTCCTTTTTACCAATCTTTTGATGGCAACATTCTTAATTAAGGGGAAAAGAAGCAGATAAACTTAACTTCCGTTGACATCAAGTCCTTTCTTTGTATAGGAAAAAGGATAGACTAAAGCATACACCTTTTACTTATCAAATCACATCCCCTGAACTTTCATTTTTGTGTAACATTTTGTTGCATTTTATGGTCTTCTTTAATATATTAAATTAAAAACTATAAAGTTTTTTGATTTATTTTTTTATTTTTCTTGAACTTTCATTTCCTTTAAGAATTTTATTTGACATATTAATACTATAACACTTTTTTTTGTTGCATCTTATGATCTCATTTTAAAATATTAAATTAAAAACTATAAAGTTATTTATTTATTTATTTTTCTCTATTTTCCTTGATCATAATAATAATATTTATTATTATCAGTGTCGATGTATTATTATATTTATTAAACAATACACATATGTATGTGTGTGTATTGATAGTATTAAAATAAAAAAAAGATATTATAAATATTTACAACTAGCAGAATTACCCGCGCATTGCGGCGGGAGTCTGGTTGGTATTGACTCGATTCAGTTCATTGGCATAGTAATAACATTCATATAGCAACCGAAAAAAATTGTGATGCAAGGGGGCTCTTATAACCGAAAGATGAAAAAATGCATTTGGAATGCGCGTATAAATAAGATCGTTAAGATTTTATATGACCAAAACATAAGTGATGTAACCAAAACATAAGATGGGATCCCGGGATGTAAGTAAAAGTTTATTCAAAATTTATTTAAATCAAAACAATTACATTTAATTATACATGACATTAACTCTATGTGATATACAATATGAACTTTTACTTAGGAAAAGGAATACAAATAAATTTAATTATTACAATAACTCAGAAAAATAAATGCAAAATATATGAAATAGATCAAAACCGTAAATTGGATTAAATATATAATATACTTAATTAGTGATGAGCAAATTCGTTACTGGTAGTACCAAATCGGTGTTTAAGTTTTGAGTTTCAGTATCCAGACCGGGACCGATATCGGTACTTCTCGAATTTTTTATCTCTGATACCGTTATTGCGATTTTAGGAACCGGGACTGGTCAGTACCGGTACGGTACCGATCTCATCCCTATACTTAATCCAATTGTCAGTAAGATGCCGTTCAAAAAAAAGTGAAAAAATAGATCATCCTTGTTTCTTTACCTGAAGTAAAGGTAAAACTATAAGTCATTCCTATTTTAAAGACTGAATTTATTATGTAGAATTATCTACACACCACTTGTTAATTTGATATAAGCGTGACTACGATACAACTCTTCAAAAAGTTGCCACATACAACCTATTGAGTCATCACTCATCATGTATGTTTGTGTGTCCATCATTAATTTTCACATAAGTAAATATTCACATAGTTTAGACCATAATTGAAAATGCACGGATCATACAAGAAATTGCACGTCTTTCATCCATAAAAAGACAACGCCATCAAACGCCACATAATCATCAAGTCATCAAAGAACACCAGATGATAGTATATAAACATGATGGGTGGCAAGCAATTGACGGGGTACGTAGTCGCTGAAAGAGACGTGCAATTTGAATGGTTTGCATATGGAGAAACCGCTTTGCATATGTATATTTTTCTGATGATTAAGGAAATTTAAAAATAATGTGATATAAAACCACTACGTGGGTAGGCTAAAGATCAGAGGCGGATCTATGTAAGGCTTAGGGGTAACCCGGGTTACCCCTCAACTTTGTCGGTGAAGTGTAAAATTAGTGTAAATTTTAGTTTTTATTATCCGTTTTATGTATAGGATACCCTGAGTAATTATTAGGATACCCTTAAACAGGGCGGACCTAAAGTAAACTTCGACTCACCTGAATTTTTTTTCCGATGTATGAAGACGTCTAGAAGATGACTGGAGCTTAAAGGGGAGGTTGAAGAAGATACTTGTTTTGTTTTTAAGGTGTGAATTAAATATGGGTAGAATTTGTGTAAAAAGTAGGTCTAGTAATTATAGGTGAAAAAGTAAAGTTAAATATGGAGAGATCATCAATGTTCAATATAGTCAACTTTCTGTCATTTTTTGCATTTACCGATTTCTTTTCCTATTGATAAACAGAACTTTTGATTCTTTTTGGGTTGTGTTTATTTTTTTTTCTTTACTAATGATTTATGCATATTTAATAACTTTTTTTTAATGCTGTGTATAAAGTTTACAATATATATACATATTTTTTCTATTAAAAAAATGAAACGCTAGATGAATAGATGATTATATCAGATAATAATACGATTATATGAGATAATAATATGATTCGACCAACCCGAGGTCGGTAAATGATACAAATGGTTGTTCAATATACATAGAGTCGGGTAGTTAAGTGATCCGTCAATAATCTAACTGGCCATTCAAAATTTTTTTGATTCAATCCGACCCAAACCGAGTAATTTATTAAACATGCGTATAGAATAAATATTTGATCTTGTGAAATAAAAAAAACATGGGTCTGTTGCTATCTGTAGGTTAAAAATAGTTGTTTTTTTTAGGTTATCTCTAAAATTTTTCTCTAGATCCGTCACTGCTAAAGATCTAATACTTATGTATAATTTATTCAAATCAAGTGGATGATGACATGATGTAGACAATAATATTATGTAAGTAAATCAAATATATTACACATGCTAAATTAATTATTTTTTGCTTCCTTATTTTTATAATCATTTTTCTTATTTATCGCTTCAATATTTTTATATCTATCATCTTTTATTTGTAAAAATTATTTAATTTCTTGAAGTCTTAAACCCCTGGTCACATGGCAAAAAAAAGAATAATTTTAAGTTTACAAATAGTAAATTAAACTTAATGTGAGACGCCAGAATAATTTTTAAGTCTTTTGACACCTTTGGCGGTGCAAATCGGTGGTGGTTGATCACCCGTAACATTTCGGTGGCGGTTTATAATTTTAAGTATCCGTCGTATAGTGACGGCGCACCAGTAAAGGTTTGGTGTATTGTAACATTTCGGCAGTGGTTCATCACCCGTAATTGTAACATTTCGGTGGCGGTTCATCAACCGACGCGGCCAGCGTTCTTGCCATCCCATTTCGACCACCATATTTTCTTCTGCCGAGGGTGCCGCCAACTATGTTCGGTCAACGATTCCTATGAACATAAGTTTCCATTACGGGACGTTAATTGGTGGCTGTTTGACGCATGCTTTGGAGACCGGGCGGGGTGTTGAAGATGATGCTTATTTGATACCATCGAACGTTGGGGGTGTGGACTGTGAGAATGGATGAATATTTATAGCCTTCGGAAGGGCCCGATGGTTGTCGGTTATTTTCGGTTAAAAGACGGTTATTTTGGAGAACGACACGACCTTTGAGTAAATCGTTGTTTTGTTTTTAAATTTTAAATAGGGTCTTTGATAAACAGGTGTCAAATTATATATGTCGAATAACTAAATAAATATCCTATTAGTAGTTAATAAAAAATATCTACGTGGGATGCTAAAGGATATTACATGTGTATTCTTGAATTCTAAATGTAGTTATTAGAATATTAATATTAATAAAAATAAATTAATAATAATTGCTTTTAGCTTGATATATGTAGTGGAGACTATTAAGTGAAAAAAAAATGTTATAGAATAACGTTGTAGGGGCTAATATGTACGTAAATACTGTTAAGCTAGAGCTAATAATTGATTTAATAACTTTCATGGGGTGTACGTTTAGTAAAAATGGTATGAATGGGGAACGTTTAGCAACACCCTAGAAAAATTATAATTTTGATGGGAATTGCAATTTGCAAAATGTTGGGATTTTAGAGTTGTTGAATGACTAAATAACTGTTTGAATTAATAAATCATTAAATTTAGGCGCGCAATTACTTTTTTATGAAGGAATTATTAAATTTAGGCACACTACTTTTTTATGAAGGAAATAAAATAAATCAAAAGAGATAAACTTCGTGATAAATCATCTAAGTCGGGCAGATCGCTTGTATTGGTTTATCACAAAGGCCAACTTGTTTTGTCGATTTTAGGACCCATACACTAGTTTCAAATGGAGATCTAAATTCGAAGATGGTAAATTACTTAAAAAGAATATATATTACGTGCACTCGTTTCAAGGTGGGATCTAAATTCGAAAATGGCAAATTACTTTAAGAATATAGATTCCATGAACTTTGGGATTAGAATAATGTTGAAAAGAGTCTTTTATCGCAAAAGAGATGTTTAATCCATATATAAGAATTATGACATTAAATTAGTGCTTTAGGAAAACTAGGAAGTACAAGTTTAGTACCACCACCAATAGCTAATACTTTTTCTTCGACAAAATTTTAAAAAATTATTAATATACTCGAGTGCTATAAAATTCAATTTCTTTGTGCATTTTTTATCAACCAATTACACATGTCTAGTAATACTTCCCTTAGGATTAAACAAGGGTGGAAAAGTGTTCTTAGAAATTTAGGGTTATATATTGAACTTAGTAAAGTTATGCGCTTTTGTCAATCAAATTGAGTTGTTCCATCCGCTTACATGGTAATAGCTCTAAGGATGCAAATAGATTACGCAGAGATGGAGAATATTTCCAATGCAAGAATCCACCAACGTGTCAATATTTTAAACAAGATCATTACACCCTGGTTTGCTAATTGGCATTATTAAATATTATGAATGTTTATTGGATTTTAATAATCCCTATTGACTGGTAGTGGTCAATAATAATTCCTATTTATTTATTACCACTGGCGGTCCCAATTTTAAAAAAGTTGGCTGCCAATGGTGCTCAGTTAAAAAGGACTTAACGGTGCTATATTTTTTTCTTAATTTCAAACTAATTTTTTAGGGCTTTTGGTCGGAAAAAGGATACGAGTTAATTGATGTAAAACTTAGTTCGAAACGGTGCTCCAAAACGCCGAAACAATGCTTCAATTCGGGTGTTTAAACTTCCAATTAACAAAAATCAAGTCATTTGAATCATCGTTCCAAGCTAAGTTTTACATCAATCGACTCGTATCCTTCTCGATCAAAAGCCCTAAAAAATTAGTTTGAAATTCAGAAAAAAGTATAACGCCGTTAAGTCCTTTTTAACTGAGGACCATTGGCGGCTAACTTTTTTAAATTTGGGACCACCAGTTGTGATAAAATGAATAGGGATTATTATCGGCCAATACTCGTCAATAGGGATTATTAAAATCCAATAAACCTATTATGAATAGTGGCTTAAGACTTGATTGCAAAGTGGGAGCATAACGGGAATGGCATCAACTGCCTTAAATGAATATGATGCACGCGGTGTGGGAATGATAAATCGCCTGGTCTAGACGGTTTCACTTTCAAGTTTATAAAGATTTTTTGGGAGTGTTGGGTAACGATTTTTTTGAGTTCGTTAAGGATTTTGAAAAATTCGGTTACTTGGAGAAAGGTTGTAACTCGGCTTTCATCTCTCTTATACCAAAAAAGAAAGACCCGATGGCGTTTAGCGACTACCGTCCTATTAATTTAATCGGATGTATGTCTAAGGTAATTTCTAAGCTACTAGCTATTAGGCTGAAAAAAAGTTATTTCTTTGCTTGTTGAAGATGTGCAATCAGCTTACATAAAAGGAAGGAACATTTTAGATGGCCATTTACTTGTCAATGAAGTAATTTCTTGGGCTAACAGCTGTAAGAAAAAATGCATGTTGTTTAAGGTAGACTTTGATAAAGCCTTCGATTCAGTTAATTGGACATATCTGGATTCTGTCTTAGGTAGTATGGGTTTCGGATCCAAATGGAGATTTTGGATACGGTCGAGTCTTATCTCGGGTTGGGCTTCAGTTTTAGTTAACGGGTTACCTACTATGGAATTTGATTTTAAAAGAGATGTCAAACAAGGAGATCCTTTAGCTCCCTTTCTTTTCATAATTGCAATGGAGGGTCTAAATGTAATTATGAAATCAGCCATTGATAACAATTTGTTTAGGGGGATTCGTCTACCTAATAATGGCCCGGTCCTTTCACACCTTATGTATGCAGATGACATGATGTTTGTTGGAGAATGGAATACGACTGATATGGTGAACCTGGCTAGGTTATTAAGATGCTTTCATCTCGCATCTGGGCTTAAGGTTAATTTCTCTAAAAGCAAGGTGTTTGGTGTCAGGGTTTCGGATTCGGAAATTGCTTCTATGGCTTCCATCATTCATTGTGAAGCGGGTTCTCTCCCGGTGAATTTTCTCAGTTTGCCGTTGGAAGCAAATATGGGATTATCAAAACATTGGTATCCAGTGATTGATCGGGTGAAAAAAAGGCTAAACAATTGGAAAGCTAGCACTTTGTCTTTTAGGGGGAGGCTTACCTTAGTCAAATCTGTTCTAAGTAGCTTGCCACTTTACTTTTTTTCTATGTTTCAAGCTCCGTTAAAAGTGGTCAATGAGATAGAAAAAATTAGAAGGAATTTTTTGTGGGGTGGTATGTCGGATAAAAAGAAAATAAATTGGGTAGCGTGGGAGACGGTGGTAGGAGTTATGGAGGTCTAGGTGTGGGGTGTCTAAAATTGATGAACTTAGCATTACTCGCTAAATGGTGGTGGAGATGGCGCATTGAAATCGATTCGTTGTGGGTAAAAGGTGTTAACGCAATTCACAAGCTACTCGATATGTGGATGGTCGGATGACTAGGAATTCGATTTGTGGTGCCTGACAGAAGATCTATAAAATTGGTAAAATTTTCACCTTTTTAGGCATTGACTTGGCTGGTTCGTTTATAAGACAAGTGGGTGTTGGTAACAAAACTAGATTTTGGTTAGACGTTTGACTGGGTAGATTTGCGCTTTAAGATTTGTTCCCTATTTTGTATAAGCGTTAAGTGAAAAGAAATTGTTTTGTGTGTGATAGGGTTAAGTTGTTCGGGTCAGGGGTGACTCAATTAGAGTGGGCTTGGTCTACATCTTCTCTTCCGTCTAATGCTCGTATGGATATTGAAAACTTAACAGAAATGGTGTCACTATACATGTTTCATTTTGGGAAGGATGACACTTGGAGATGGGGTGGCGATGCATCGGAAAAATTCTCGGTTCAATCCTTGAGAAGGGTTGTAGCTGCAAAGGTTTATGGGATGGATCCGGTTACTCTGATTACTTGGGAAGGTTGGATTCCAATTAAAATAAACTGTTTCTTTTGGAGAGTTCTACTAAACAAAATTCCGGTGGCAGTTAATCTAATCACTAGAGGTTTGGCTTCATTACTCCGGGTTGCTCGGGTTGTTCGTTATCACATGAATCATCACTCCATGTTTTTCTTGATTGCATTCGAGCGAAACAGGGTGTGGAGGGCAGTTTCTATATAGTGTGGTTGGGACCTGACAGGTCTTGACTCGTTCGACCACTTACTCGAGGTTGGTTCACAACCGTCTTCTTTTTCTGAATAGAGGATTCTTTTGGCAATTATTTCTTCCACGATATGGTTCATTTGGTAGCAAAGGAATGGAAAAAATTTTCAAAAATACGACCATCTCTACGGACATAGTTTTGGAGGAGATTAAAACTAACTTGTTTGGTTGGATTAAGTCTCACTCGCTGCACAAAGAGATAGCTTGGAGAGTTTGGATGGAATCTCCTCTTTCTAGTTTAAGGCTTTAAATTTTGTTTGATTGTTTCTTGTCTGATGATTTTTCATTTATAGCTATTGAACTATTTGGCTGTTCTCCAGCTTCTAGCTGGAGGTTACATGCCATTCATATCTATCCTTTGTTTTACCAAAAAAAAAATAAATAAATAAAATTAACCACTATCATAGACATTGGCATGGTGTAACATCCAACTTTTGTTAAATAATAAATAACGGAAAGTTTTGTTGTTAACTGCGTGTTGTTAAATTAGTCGTGTGTTAAGTGTTTGGATAAGGATTGGGTTTGGTAAAGGAAGTGGGTGGTGGGGTTCATAGCCCTCTACATAAGGCCATCCCCCCCCAATCCTTTCACCATTTTCTTCCCACAACACACACACACTCCCTAGAACACACACATACTCTCTCTCAAGACCCGAATCCGAACCCGGGCTAAAGTAAGGAAGATCTTGGCGTTCAAGTTTCTTCAAACAACAAGAACACGTCCAGTTCCTCGAGTTGCCCAGATCCGAACCGAACCCGAAGCCAAAGGTGAGTTTTGGCCAACAAGGTTAAGTTTTGTGGGTGATTTCGACATGCAAGTCGATATCTTAGTAGATCAGGTTGTAAGATATAAGAAAAACATAAACTTGGTGAGTTATAACCTCATGGGTATGTTATGGGACAAAAAGGTGACGTCTGGACAATAAAAAACACGGATATACAAAGTTGGTACAACCCAAAACCCATAAAAAGGGTAAAATCGGGTCCTAAGAAAGAGTCACGAAGTAAAATGGCTTTAAAATGGTAAAAACGAAGAAAGGCAGGTATTTCGTTTCGCCCAGCCATGAGAAGCGAAACAGGTATTTCGTTTCGCCCAGCCATGAGAAGCGAAACAGGTATTTTGCTTCGCTCATCCATGAGAAGCGAACAGGTATTTCGCTTTGCTCAGCCATGAGAAGCGAAACAGGTATTTCGCTTCGCTCAGCCATGAGAAGCGAAATTCCATGCGAAGCGAAATTCTTCCATGCGAAATTTCATGAAATTCATTTTTCGACCCCAGCCAGGGGCTCTGCCCCTTGGACTCTGCTAGGGGCTGCCGCCCCTAGACCCCGCTACCAGGGGCACTGCCCCCGGACCCCCGTTAGTTGAGGGTTTCATTAACTTAGATGTAGGAAGTAGAAGCAATGGATAATTGACACGCATAATGTATTATACAGTTAGCCGTGCACAACTAAGGCATGACATTACCATCAACGGCGAGAGAAATCGACTCCAGGTGAGTTCTAGCCCCTTTACCTGTTATGTTTCCGGGACTGTGTGCATACTCCTATGTGGTAGATAATACACTTACTTGATTGGTGAGTGTATGATACGTGTATGATTGTGTATTGAGTGTATCGTTACATAATGATTGTATGAACGATTATGTATATAATTTATAACTAGAAGATATGTAAAGTATGCACGTATGATAAAGGTAAAGTTATTCGAGACAGAAGGGACCAGACCCTCATAATATATGTGATGATAGGGACCAGACCCTTATAATATCTGTGATGTTAGGGACCAGACCCTTATAATATCTGTGATGTTAGGGATCAGACCCTTATAATATCTGTGATGTTTAAGATAGAATAACTTATGGTATACTATAGGGTTATATGAAAGAAAGTATGTAAGTATGCATGCATGTATGTAAAGTATGTATGAAAGAAGAAATAACAGGTAAGGTATGACTACGTATTTTCGGACACGTATGAGTGAGGAAATGAATTTAATGTACATTGATTGATTAACTAGAACTCACTCAGCGTAACTGACTTTTAGTATGCACGCAGGCAAATAGGTTGAGGCAGCTGGCTTGAGGAGGCGGATACATGGCATGAACGGAAGAGACTGACATCAACGAAGAAGTGTCATGACTGTTTTAATCGATGTTTATGGAAAGACAATTTGTATGTTAAGACAAAAATGAATGTTTTGTAATGTGATGTTTGAAGTTTTAAGTTATTCCGTGAAAGTTTTAATTAACTCTGATTTTATGATTGTGTTTATGAGTAAATCCAACACCAAAGTAGGGTTACCGGGAATGACGCCTTACACATGGTTGAAAATGTTGACAATTCAAGCGTTACACATGGTTGAAAATGTTGACAATTCAAGCGTAGGAGGATCCAAATTGTAGGAATTTAAGGTGGACACATTTTGTTGGATTACCTAGGTGATCAAGACCCGTCTACCCTATTACTTGTTATGAAAGAGAAGCTCAAAGTACATGTGGTGAGATGAAGATCAAAATTTAGCCATTGATTTGTCGATATGAAAGAAGTTATCCAAGTTCACGACAAACCACCGTCCATGTCTCTTTTCCTATGTGGAGATAAAGGAAATTTGTTTAGAGATTTTTAAGATTTACTTCTTTTGGCTTAAAAGAAGTAGCCGAGAAAAGGTTATCATTACTTACCTCACCTTCTCTCCCGAGGTTCGAAATGTGGAGGTATCTTCACCGTCACCTGCTAGCTCTGTCCGCTACGGGTTAGCGAAGCGAGCTGTGCTAGCCTATTACGTTTTTCAGCAGCAAGCTACGGTCTAACGCTTGCCTCCTGTGGCACTGCCCGTGAATCCCTTCTCTTTTTCTATTCCAGTAGTCTTATGTGGTCTGGTCTGGTCTGTCTGTTAGCTGCTTAACTCATAGTAAGCAGACAGAGCATGAAGAGAGGATATCAAAAGACAAATCTTAAATAATGCGCACACGTGAAAAAGGCAGGTTGACTCTTTCAATCCAACTCCTACGATTAAGGGTTTAACTTTTAGTGAGGGCATTAAGGATAACTGACTATGTGAACGCTCAAAATTTAGCATATGAGTAAGTTTTGTTATGGTAATCTGGTTATATGAAAAACATATTGGCGAGTGTTTTGGTGGTTGATAGTTTCTTGTCGTTTTGATGCATATATCTTACACCTTATGGGGTTTGTCGGGGTGTATATTATACTTCCATGTTTTTGTTTCTTGTCTATTATATACATATATATGATATGTTTTGCCCCCCTTATATATTGACTATTGGTCAAGTGATAGTTGTAGGCCAAGTACGGATTGGCTTCTTGTAATCTCAGGCATAGCCTAACGTGACAATGGGCCGAGTATGGAACTGCTTTTGGTAATCCTAGCCATACCCGCGTACTTTTTACACGTTACCCATTTGGTTCATGGTATGCTCTTTATGGTTTAATGCAATTAAACATTTTATGTTGAGATGCATTACCCGAAGCGCGATCTTTAACTCACCTTAAAAATGACTTCAAATATAAAGTATTTAAATACACCTAGCAATCCTGTAATTTTAATTATTTATGTTTATAACAAAATTTAGTATATTTTTTATGATTATACAATATGCTAATACACTAATACCATGACATTTTTTGAAACCATTTGCATACCCCGTCTATACCCCAAAACCCTCATATTACCCATCCTAAACATCCCCCCCCCCCCCCCCCCCCCCCCTCCCTGTTTTCTTTTTTTTTCATTGCCTTAGAAGTTCTTTTGGGTGTTGGGCGGTATTATGATCTCCTTTTATTTTTCTTTAATGATGTTTTCTAACATATGCCTTTTTAATTGAGAGTGGCAACTCTTAACCACAAGTTTTCATTTAGTTATTTTGCTCACCTAATATGTCTTGTTGCCATCAACTTTTTCATGTGTTCAAAGAGGAACTTAATGTCATCACATGTTACACTCATAGGCAATATTTTTGGGTTGAAAAAGCTATGAGACCAAAATATGTGATAATGATGAAACAAGTGATGGATAGAAGTTATGCAATGGATATTATGGAAGATGGAAAACATATCTTGCATGTGTATCTTTACATAATGGTTTAGAGGATAGTATAATCATAAAAAAAAAAAAAAAAAAGAAAGAAAGAAAAGAAAAAGGAAACTGGCACAATCCTTTTGAAGAAGTTTTAGTACATGAAGGAGATGTACAATTCTAAGTTTCTAACATCCCTTGAAATGTTCTTGTACTAATTACCACTGCACATGTAATAGCCCAAAGCCTAGTTTCAAGTCTACATATGTACAAATTCATGAATTAACAAATAATGGTTTTAATATGATTTCCTTAGTTTATGATCCCTGGCATTCAAATGTTTCCGAATGCCAAAAAATGTTGCAGATATTCTAATCAATGATATCTGGTATTCAATTGTTTCAGAATTTTAAAAAATGCTGCACACACGTGTAATAGCCCAATAGGCATTGTATGGCCTAGTTCCAAGTCTACATATGCACAATTTCATGAATTAACAAATACTGGTTTCAATCTTATTTCCTTAGTTTATGATCCCTGGCATTCAATTGTTTCAGAATGCTAAAAAATGTTGCAGATATTCTAATCAATGATCTCTGGCATTCAGTTGTTTCAGAAATTTAAAAAATGCTGCACATATTCTAATCTATGTCGAACTCTTGTGATTATCTGAATTAATGCGCCTTGCATCTTTACAAATTACATCTAATCATTTAATGTTCTCCAACTACCTTGTTTCAGTGTGGGGCGTATTCTATCTAGATACCAGAAAAGATGCCTTGAAGCAGGAGAGGTAACCAATGGAGCGGGCGGAGATTTAGTAAGCAATACTTTTTAAGAACTATTTGGCCATCACTGTTCTAATTAACAACAATGTGGCATGTGTAATGTGTTGATCAGTCAATTAGCCAGTTAATTTTTCTTGCAGTGCAAAGGATTTCAACATGTAAAGAGCTTCTATAGAAAGTGGACAGGTAATATAGTCTACATGAGCCTGCACACACAAACATTTTTATTATTGGGAACAAGCTGGAACAAATAACAGATGGATCAAGCCGAGATAAAAAGTTAAACTCTGTGCATGCTTGCTATAAAGGATGCTGCGGAGGAGTTGTCTGTGGATGTCATGATACAACTAGAACAAGATCTTGATGCTGCTTTCATGCAAAGAAGATTAAGAAAGGTGATTTATCTTCATTTCTATGGCAGTTTTATTGTTGCATATGTGGGTTTTGAATTATCTCATAGTACTTGTGTTTATACTCTTAGTTATTCAGTTCTGCTCTTTTCCAGACTGTTCAGAATGCATCTATCATGGTCTTCGTTTTGTCTTTATTTTAAAGTTTTTAGGGCTCTGTTAGCTCAGTCATATACTAGTATCATCTTGTGGATGGATATATGTTGAAGATAAACAAATATTTTCTGAGACACTTGTGTACTTCTTGATGTGAATAAATGAAGATTGTGAGACATGGAATTAAAGGCTCATGCTCAATTTTAAAATTGTTCAATAGAAGATTCAAAATATAATGCACTAAGCTATAGTGGGTTGATATGTGTATAAAGTTAGGATTTTTGTTAAGGGATATGCAGTGCTAATGCTACTAGCTACTAGAACTTTTTCTTCATCTGTGGCGAATTGACTTAAATATGCTGAAGGTAGAGTGGGCCTTTGAAAGATCCATCAGCCATGCGTCTTTTGTATGATACGATTAGATTACGATGGCCTGCGATTTGTCTTTGTAGAAACAATATATGAAGTTCTTACATAAATTCTTAGGTTCATCTAGAATGTCCAGACTTTAATTGTATTTATATATGCACAAATCCACCTGCTCACAAGCTAAGCCTCTATCCGCCCCTCACAAACTAAGCCTCTCATCAAGGAGCAATGCAAGACGAATAAATCTACGCTGTGGAAGGAGCACGTGGTGAGCGTCTATGTGCGCAGATGAGGCCAGGCTTACAAAGTGCTGTTGAGGCAAGCGACTTGGTGCAGGCGCAAGCTATGCAAGCACTTCAGTGTGTTGGGGGTGCAAAAACAGGTCTAAACCAGCTGTATGGCCAAGAAAAAGCCTAAACCAGCCTGAAACGGGCCTAGCCAACACAAAAAAGTCCTAAACAAGCTTAGCTTTCTTGTTGTAACTTGACTCATTTAATAGCCATCACTTCTCAATATTTTTACATGAAGCAAGTGGGATCAAAACGACTTTGAAAAGGAACATTACTGTTATGTTTTGGCTTTGTTTTAGAAAAATTACTATATTATTTAATATATTTGTGAAATAGTATTTATTTGCTAACATTCTATTTATCAAGCTTATACTCTCTTGTTTTAAGTTGAATTTCTTTTGTACTATCTCACTTCTTAAAATTCTTCACATGAAGCAATGTGGAATCAAAGTCACATTAAAAGAGGAGTCCTTAGTTATACTTTTTGGAATTCGTTTTGGATAAATTTCGTAAAATGACATAAAATTATGGATGTTCTATCCTTATACATATACATATATGCGGTAACACACAATATATCAAATGGACAGAATTGGTTGTTGGTACGAGCTTACAAGATTATGACTGTAATTCTGGGTTTTTATGCAGACACAACTAATGATAGAGTACCTCTCGATCGACCCTTACAGAAAAGGTATGGTGTGCTTCCTACTATGATTTTTCTGCATGTATTCTAAAGGTTCATTACATAGTTTTGTATACATGAGTATATGCCATTAGACCCCTGCGACTAGGAAAAACATGCAGCTATAGGATGCATTATTAGTGCATGATGTAATTGCTACATGTCAACTACTCTTTGAAATGAACATAGCTTATTTGGTTTGGCAAGCATTTTTATATAGAATTAAAGCTAAAGTTGTCATCCAAGCATAGGTTTTTTCTTTAAACAAATGCTTCTGAAAACAAAAGTATTAAGATTTAACAGCCTTGTGCCAAACATACCCATTGACTCTTGAAGTTGCACAATTAATGGTATGCCAGTCTTGCCAGTCCGAGGAGATGATAAACAACAATGCTAGGAGACTTGACACCCCATTGCACCTTTAATACTATATTCCTTTTGCAGCTTGCTGCATTGCCAGTAAGATAAGAACATATTAATCCTTAAATAGAGTATATGCATAAAGCTGAGATAGTAAACGCATTTAAAAATGTGTTAGCTGCAGAAAACAAGGGTGCGATTTAGAGAAAAAAAAGTTAAAAGAAGAAAAATTATCAAAAGTCAGTTGAAGTCTTGTTAGGTGTCAAATTGTTGAGTCATAATAAATCAAAATAAGGGTATTTCTATTTTCCGAAAAGGTTTAAAAAGATATTTCCGTCATTAGGTATTTTTAGGGCAAAAATGATGCACTCTGGGGTGTCCTTGATAAGAAATGCTGCATACACATTATCCTTTAATTATATATAAGCCGCGCAATTATATGCCGTTATTCAAAACATGGACCAAACAGGTGTTAGGCGATAACTTAATTGCCTCTGGACTCCAGCCGGCCAGTTGATATATTGTATGTGGAGGCTAATTCATCTGGTTAATTCCAAGGTCGTTAAAAGACTTTTGCTTTGGTACAATGAGACAATACCCCTCCATCCTGTTATAAAAGCATAAAGAATGATTAGAGCTCGAATAAGCACGATAATACGAATCTAATCAACTTTTATTGCTTATTTTCAGATAGGACATCCATCTATGGGGGACTTGCTTATTTTACTTATGAATGCATCAATAAGCAGTTTGGGTAAGCAGAGTCCCAAACACTCTTTATTTTGTTATAAATGTTTAGATCTGAAGCTGAAACAAGTGTACTTTCTAAATCTAAGCCAGGGAACACCCTTGATTTTGTCATTACCTTTTTTAAGCATATAGGAAAACTAGCATAGGCTATTTATTATTGCTTGGCCATGTATAGATAATGGATCTTGTAAGTATAAGAAAAACTAGCGTTTTCTAGATCTGATTTGCCAAAGCTCATATCCTTGCTAATTAGTTTTTATGCCTCCTAAATATGTTAAAAGTGAAGCTGGAATGAAATAAGAAAAATGTAAGTAAGCAAAAGTGAGTGGATCTTTTGACTTACAGGTTGCATCAGTAGCAGAGGAGAATGATATTGTTGATGATGGAGGTGGAGGCCTTAACGACCTTGCAACTAACCAGATTAATTCACCCCAACTGGTTACACTCCCCCTTTTTTAAAGGCTAAGATCTGTATATCAAAGCAGCCAACAATCCCAATACTAATATTGGATGTTGTGTTATCAGTTGATGTTTCCAACTGAAACTCTGATTTTTTAAGTGTAATAAGCAGCCTCATCTGCTGTTGTGTTTATGTTATCCTTTTGTGTGGCTGCTGAATGGGTAAATATAGACATGTGGTACACTGGTGTGGTGCCACTACAATCAAGAGCTTCACCAGGAGGAAAGCTTAATTTTCGACTTTTAATTTTTAAAAGCAGATTGAAACCTTTTCTCTCTTACCAAAACAATAGGAAAATTTTAAATAAACAGTAAAGTTTGTTCATGTAAATCACTAATAAACTGTTTTAGCACGGCGTTAAGAGTAGACTAATCAGACCGTTTAATATATATTAGAAAGGCGTTCATGCTATGTGACATAGAAAGTTGTTAGCCATAGCTTGGTTTGGGCTGACCCATTGAACTAATGATGGGTTAGTGTTTTATGTATCAACTTTAGTCTATAAATTGGTTTACAATTAATAAAGGGTCGTGTAAGGGAAACCTAAAAAATATTGGGAGACCCCCAACTTATTGCTGCGATAGGTGGGGTGTCTCCTCAAAAGTCTTTTTTTTTTTTTTTTGTTGTTTTTGTTTTGTTTTTGTTTTTGTTTTATTTTATTTTTCTATTTTGTTTGGTTTTGTATTAGTAATTTTTTTACATACCTTTTTAATATTATTTGCTTTCAATAATCGGTTATACTTAATTGGTTCGATTTTAAAATTGCAATGAAACAAATTAAATAAAACGATATTTATATATACATATTAAATCCATTACAACGAGCTCATACAAAAAAAAAACAAAAGACAAAATGTAAAAATCAATCTAAAGAGTAGCACCACCCTTGTTTCTTCGTCCTCCCGTGGGCGCCTGACGTGCTCGGCTGCTCGCCTCGTGGTCGAAACGTGGCAGCGGTAGTCTGTACACCTCACCAAAGCAGTGACCAGCCTGTCATGTCAATTAATCTTCCGGACGATGTGCATGCTCTGTGCCTAGAGACAGTCCAGCTCACGCGGGGCCATCGGCGACTGAATGGGTAGCTCAGGCAGCTAATCGTGATATTTTTTGTTCAAATCTCGTGAATTAAGCTAAAAAAGACTCTCTTGGTCCTTAGGTATTCCCATATTCATTCCCTTGCTATCAAAAACGAATTTGATACTTTATTTCATTCGATTTCGTCATTAAACGCTTATTCTATTGCCTAATCGAGTTATTTGACTAAAATGAATGTTTTAGACTTTTACTATATAGACTAAACTATCAAAACCCTAAAATTCTTCTGCAAACCTCAGCCTCAACCTCTAAAAAATCCGTGCATGATATTCTCTTGGTGCTAGCTCGGTTTCTTGTTCAATACCTTATTCCTGGTTTGACTTTAATGCTTCAAAAGCCTTTGACTCGATTTTTCTTATCATTCTAACCATCATTCGAGTAAGTTGTCTTTTGTGATATTGTGTGTTTTTGTTCATAAAATAAAAGTCTTCAATTAGTTTTAGTGAATAAGGGAGTTTCGTGGGTCAATTTGATTCCGACCCGTGTAGGGTTATAAAAGCCAATTCTTGTGTTTAATCGATTACTACTGCTTTAGGTCAAAATTAGCTTTCGAGCCAGAAGACTTTTATGTTTATCTTGACACTACGAGCTACTGATCAGAAGCCAACTCCATATTCGAAGTTCGGATTCTGAACAGTAACAGATTGGTTAAACATAAAATATTTCATACCTTGTCTTTTATACATATGTTTGACCTGATTCCAGCAATTATGTTCTCATTTTAAAAGCAGATTGAAACTTTTTATCTTTTACCAAAACAATAGGAAAATTTTAAATAAACAATAAAGTTTGTTCATGTAAATCACCAATGTTAGAAAAATGTTTTAACATGGCGTTAAGAGTAGACTATTCAGACCGTTTAGTATATATTAGGAAGGTGTTTGTGTGCTGTAGCATAGAAAGTTGTTAGCCATAATTTGGTTTGGGCCGACCCATTTAACTAATGATGGGTTGGCGTTTCGTTTATCAATTTTAGTCTATAAATTGGTTTATGATTAATAAAGGGTCGTGCCAGGGACATCCAAAATAATTGGGACACCCAACCTATCCACCGGGATAGATGGGGTGTCTCCTCAAAAGTCATTTTTTTTTGTCTTTTTCTTGTTTTTTTTAATTTTTTTTGTTTTTGTCTTTTGTTTTATTTTATTTTATTTTATTTTCCTATTTTGTTTGGTTTTGTATTAGTATTTTTTTCTAAATATTATCACAAACTATAATTAAAGATTAAATATTATTTCTTCTCCCTACCCATAAAAATTGTTCAAATTTTTTTAGTTTACCCAATGTAATCACACAACACAATTATATTTCATACAAGTAAATATACTGGTTGTTAATGTCAGTTACATTAATATCACTAAATCCTTTAAATTCTTCATTGGCCTACACAATATAATATAAGAATATAAAACACACTATATAAAAATTTCATGTAACATAACCCTATATTGACCTCCACAATACAATATTACAAAGGACAAACCGCACTAATAAACATACCCATAAGTATAATTTGCAACCCACTACACATTCAACACTTCGACATAAAAATTGCAATAATAATAATAATAATAAATAGTTATTTTTATTGAAAAAAAATAGGAATTAAGAATAAAAACACAAATGCATATTTAACTATACAAACAAGTACATTCAAGTTTTATGATTTCACAACCATTCATATACTGTCATACACTAAATGTCCGTCTTAAACACCGACACCTACATATTTACCTATATTCATCTACACATACACGAAGCAAGCATCATCATCATCATCATCATCGTACTCAGTATATCCCACCAATAGCAAAGCTATAGTAGGGTCTGAGGAGGGTAAGATGTAGACAGCCTTACCTCTACCCCATAGGAATAGAGAGGCTACTTCCGGTGAGACCCCCGGCTCGAAAGTAGTTTTGTATCAAGCCTTAGACATAAGGCACATAACACTCAGCCATTGGCACACCGGCCGATTGGTGCATGTACCCTTGTCTTTCAGCTATCAACGCCACTACATGATGCCTGATTAACCTTCCGCCACTTTTAACGTTATTTTCACGAGATTAGTAAAATAACGTCAAAATTAGTGCAATTTCACTTTTGCCCACCCGAGGGGTCACACATATATACGTTATATGCGCGCACCGCAAGTAGGGCTTACACGAAGCAAGCATGTTGCACTTTATTCTGATACGTATGTTATGTGCAAAAAACAACTACACCACTGCGATCTTATGATCGTATACACCTTCATGTTTATCATAAAAAAGAATACCAAAGTTTTCTCCCCTGTTTTAGCCAATTCATTCTTGAATCTCATGGTTCTTGAAGCCTGTTTCAAATACACAAAATCAATAAACCAATTTTTCTACTTGGATAAATTTTCCTACATGAATAATAATGCAGCGATACAAACAAAAATACCAATTTGTCACGTTGACATGTTACACACATACTCATAAATATTTGGATTAACAATAAGGGAGAGCTTACTGATGTAACACAAAGTGTACATCTTATTGCCTTGAATTATCCTCATATTTATGCCGAAGTTCATGCAAGTTTATTGTTTTTGGTACTTATTGAGTTATTTGTGAATTTGCAGGTCCGGGCGCCCGCCTGACAAAGAAAACATGAAAAAAGGGCGTTTCGTGGACAAAAAACAAGCCAGTGCCAGCCAGTGCTTCCCGGGAAATCCGCCAGTGCCAGCCAGTACCAGATCTGCACGGGCACCTGCACGCCCATGCTCGACCGTGCGTGCCCGTGCCAGAACAGAGAAATCTGATTTTTTGGTCAGACTAAAGCAATGAGTTGACTTTCCACATTTAGGCACGACCGTGCGTGCCCGTGCTAGACGTCCAGACAGCTTAAATACACTTCCATTACCTTCATTTTGAGTATGGAGTCTTGGGGATTTTCTCTCAACCAAGTGTAGCATTTTTAGGGGATTCTTGGAGGCTTCCACCAACATAAGATTCATCATTCCATCCTTCAATCCTTGCTTGATTTTGGTTTGCATTTCTATGTTTAAGAGCATGTTTTGTAAGCTTATTTCTAGATTGATTGTAGTTGTATTAAGCCTTATGGGCTAATAACATTTACTATCTAGACATTGTTGAAACTTTTACTATTGTGATTTTTATCTATGTATGGTTATGGTAATTTGGTTTTCTTTCAAGAAAATGTTGAAGTTATGAGTTGATATTGATGGTGTTCGTGCTTGTTAGAATTGCATACCTTGTTAGTCTTACAAATGTTTAGGCATTCATGTTGGAAAACTATGTCCTAGATGTTTGTTTGCAAACTTTGAATGTTCATGTTTCTTTGTTTACATTGCTAAGTTAGGAATGACTAGTAAAGATTAGTTTGGTTATAATATTATTGATGAGCATGAAACCCTACACTTGATATTGAAAAATTGATGAGTGTTGTTATGATTCTTGACCTGGTGATGACTTGCTAGTTAAAGTTTTATAAGTTGGTGTTTAATTCATGAGTTTAGCTAATTTAGTGTAATCTTAGGTGGTTAGAATGTTGTTCATGCTAGCTTTCCTTTGATTATGAGACTTTGTTGTTTTGACAAACAAGTTAGTCTATGTTTAATTCTTGATTGAAAACCCATCATGATGATTAATTGTTAGTATTAGGTTGTTTGATTGTAATATAGTATTTATGTTTAGATTCATGATGTTTACCATATCATTGCTATTTTATCACATTGATAGAGTGGATGCATGTCTAGGTAGTTTTGTTGGATTGATTGTTTCTTGTATTTTTACTTGCTTTGTTTTCATTGTATGCTAGTTTAGTTAATTAAAAACTCAAATTAAGATTTCTTTGTTCGATTGGTCATTCACAAAGATTTAGTACTAGAAAATTACCGTATCCGTGGATTGACAGTCGGTTCTTGCCGACACTTTATTACAAACGATAGGTACACTTCCCTTTCGTGTGTGGTTTAGTTGTAGGTGAAAACCTATTTTTAAAACCCGATTTATGTGGAACTTTTATCCAAATTTATATACAAATTCACACACGTCACTTACCTACCCATGAATATACTGCCTACACAGTATGCGTATATACAATAATTAGGGAGAAGCTTCCCTACACACGATAAGTTGTTACTTCTCAACCCCTAAACACACACGCTAGGAACACAACAAATTCCTACATATGTAAAGAAACAAATAATAGACTTAATAAGCATATCATCATACTATACTTTATATTTAACACATATCCCTAAACTTTAATGCTAAACATACTTAGACATTCGCATCCCTATACAATATATCCCAATAAATTACTATACATTAATAATGAACTTAAATTATGGTTTTTGATATTGTGATACTGAATGCTATAATATTTCATAATAATCGAAACTAAACCTACAAAGAAATATAAGACATATACACATGTAAAGTATACAAAACCATGCACCAACACACATATGCATCCCTTAACCCAACCCAAATCCAATTTTATTTTATTTTTTACGAAATCAAAGTCAAATAAATCAAAATTATAAATGAATATATTAATAGTGTAGGCTTAGTTACAAAATAAACTTCCCCAATTTTATTATATGAAAAGCCCTATTCTTTTACCATATCAGTAACTGAATTAACGGAATTATGATCAGATTATGAATGTAGGCATCTTGAATTAGAAAACCGTGATGTTATTAGTTACTTCAAACAAAAAATTAACCAAACAAGACAAACCCGAGTGCAATTTTTGCTTCCTGACAAACAAAAACCCTAAAACCAAGCATGAAATCGATTGCCTTCTAAATATCCTGTGATGAATTCCTTTAGTGAGATTGAAGATTTTGGTATTCAAATTTTGGATTTGGAGCTTAATTTTGTGAATATTGACCCGCACCATGTTGATTTAGGTAAATGGTAAGGGGTAGAAATGAAGAGTGCAAGAAACGTGGGAGTTGGAAATTGGAATCATTACACACGTTTCAACAAAAACCGAAAATTCAAAATGGGTCGAGTTTTTGGGTTTTAAAGTAACGAATGTTACATCTCATAGGTGGAATTCCACCTAGTAGGCATATCTCCACACAAAAACCTACTTGATTGAACATTCGACTCTTCTATGCACTTTTTGAACTTGGTTATTCTTTGTGTTGAGTTTCGAATATGCTTGATCGCTTTTCGTATACACTCAACATGATAAGTGTTTTCTGATAAAACCATTTTTGACAATTAGGTTTAGTATGTGTGCCATACACCTAATATGAAAATGTCTCCTCTCATCATACAAATTAGGCAGCTTTCTCAACAGAGAAGCAATCACCTTATCATTACTAGACGCATTGTCGACCGTTATAGTCATAACATTTTTAATACCCCAACCATGAATACACTGCAATAACTCTTGACCAATATCCTCCCCTTTATGACTATGAATGGGTCTAGAATTAATAATTCGTTTATGCATTACCCA
This sequence comes from Bidens hawaiensis, assembly GCF_021521415.1. NCBI lineage: Eukaryota > Viridiplantae > Streptophyta > Magnoliopsida > Asterales > Asteraceae > Bidens > Bidens hawaiensis. The sequence goes on from NW_027492339.1 coordinate 317,312, forward strand.
ATCATCATCAATGAAATGTACCCTAACAACCATGTAGTTAACCCATTGGCATGAGGATGTCCATGTGTCGGTGATCAAGTGTACGGTGTTGGTAGATTTACTTACATATGCCAACAATTTGTTCCTTTCCTCAATATAGTAGTTTGCAATATCTTTAGATAGTTTGTGTCTTGATGGCAAAATGAACTTTCCATTCAAAGCAGGTGCGTTCAATGAAAACCGGATGTTCCACATGCTTAAACGGTAATTCGGCAACAATAAACAAATCTAGTAAAGCTTTCATGATTCTAGAATTGTCATATTTCCAAAGTCTCATGCTACCTTCCACACTAGGTTCCTTTTGAAACACTAAATTACTTTGCTTATTGACTACCTCGTGATTTTTGACACAAACTGGAGTGTGTTTTTTAAGACCCGACATACCGTTTCATGTGGATCGGCTCTAATATGCTCTTTACACCACTTGCACTTTCCGTACTTCCGACTCACTCAATCCTTCTCTTTTAGATAAGCAACATCATAAGGTTTCTAATACATAGATCTCTCGCCTCCGGTTTTAGGTTTCTTTTCGCCTCCTGTTTTACGTTTCTTTTGGGAAACATTTTTCTTTGTTGGTTTTTTTCTCTTGCGACTTGATTTTGGTTTCACCTTTTTACTTGATTTTGAATCATCACAAAGGTCAACATGGTCATTTTGAAGGGTATCAAAAGCATATATTTAATCATCATCATCATCATCCTACAAAGTACAAATCACATAAAACAGTAAGCCTTATACTAAATTACAAAGGTAACTTGAACACTCGACAAACAAGCTTAATTGAGAATGAGGGGGTTCATTCAAAGAAGAACAAGATGCCATCCCTAAACTCAATAGATAACTTGAAATTAACATATAAACATGAAATTAACATATAAACTATTAACATACAGGAGGGTCCTAGGGTTTTAATGCAACTTACTGGTGAAGAATTAGGGAATTCAGATGATGCCGACGGTGACCAATGTCGTGGTAAGGAGGGCGATTGGGTTTTAATGGCGGGAAGAAGGCACAGGAGGATGGATGTGTGGTGGTGTGAAGGTCACGCTAACTGAGAGTTGGTGTGGGTGATATATGTTATATTGTAATGGATAATTTTTAAACTAGGACATGTTAGAATTTCGGTACTAAATCGGGACTACCGAAAAAAACCGGTACCTGTCCCGATTTTCCCGATCCCGAATTTTGAAAATCCTTGGTACCGGTACCGAATTTGATCGGTTCAGGATTTTCGGTACCGGTACCCAGTACCAAATGCTCATCCCTAGCAACACTAACGCACATATGTACTACATCGACTTTTATAAAAGAAAAAAAATATAAATATATTTTTTATATTAAAAATATTTTTATGAGTTTTTAAATTTTCTCTTTAAAGAGAAGTTTTCTTTTAGTACTTCCCATTTATATATATATATTTCAAATGAGAATCACTTTGAGTTTTAAGAACTCGAAAAAACTCAGTGTAACGATTTTTTTTAGAATTTTTTTTAAACATGCGTAATATGTGTAGGTTACATACACGTAAAAAAATTACAGAACTTTTTACGCACCAAGTCGACTTTTTACACATGTGTAACGGACGTAAAAGTTAGTGTAACCACTTACATCTTTATTCTCTCTCCTACTTTGACATTTTTACCAGATTTAATCTCAAGCACATATTCCAATCCATTTAATTAGATGTGTGGCCTAGAATGGAGTTCTTAAGTTCTTACAACTCAACATGGTTATTAAAAGATCTCTCTATATATATATAGGGTTTGGATCAAATACAAATAAAATTAACGTGCTAAACGTGAGAATCAAGTAGAGTAATTATATATACGAGTAGAGTAATTACACCATAGAATTACTCTACTTGATTCTCATGTTTAGCACGTTAATTTCATTTGTACGTTAACCCTCCCCCTAGGAGAAGGTTATTTTACAAATTAAATTAACATACTAAACATACAAATAACATAGTGTAATTACAGTTCTCAAGTAGAGTAATTATGCGAAGAAAAATAAAATGGTGTACTAATAATTACACTACTCATAAACGTAATTACGCTACTAACACGGATAATTAATCTATACTATTACACCAAATTATACTACTTATTTCAACTAGAGTAATTATTTTGTAAGTAGAGTAATTGTAGTATATGCTTCTTCCTCCTCAAATTATACTGGTTTCAACTAGAGTAATTATTTTCAAATAGAGTAATCGTAGTATCTGCTTCTTCCTTCTCAAATTACACTACGTGTTTCAAATAGAGTAATTATATTGTAGGTAGAGTAATTATTGAATATGCTTCTTCATCTTCCTCAAATATCCACGACAATTTTCTTCAATTGGAAGTATCAATTAGCTTCAATTGATGTATTACTTCGATTTGCAGGTTTCAATTAAGCAATCAATATTCGCAAAAGATTCAATTTGATTCACAAAATTGTAACCTAGGAATGAACGACGACAATAAGAAACGAAGATCGTCGAGGTCCGGTGACCGGAATTTGACGGATGCGGACGGTAACGAAATTGATAAGTGCTTGACGGTTGGTAGTTTGAGGCGGAGGGGTGGTGGCCAGAGGATCAATTGAATTAGGCGGAGGCGGTTGCGTGGTGGGGAATTGAGAAGGTGCTGCCGTGGGGAATTGCGAGGCAACAGAGCCTTGGTTGAAGGAAAGGTAGCGGAGGTTGGCGGTGGAGTGATTGGAGTTCGGTGATTTTGTGGTGGATGAGAAAGAAGATGGAGATGGAGTCTCGTGGTTGAATGAGGAAGAAGATGGAGATGTGGTGTGGTGGTTTTGTTCAGTTTGCGTGTTTAGTACAATTTTTTTATTTGTGTTTGATCCATCTCTTCTATATATATATATATATATATATATATATATATATATATATATATATATAGGGGAAGGATCTTGCGAGAAGTGATATTACAACGAGAAGTGAATCTCATCCATTGATTTTGTTTGATCAATGGTCATTACTCAAAATAGCACTCTTGTAATTTATTTTCACCATTTTAATGAACTTTTACCAAAAAGGGTATGTTAGTAATTTTATGTATCATCATTAAAAACAAATGTGTAACTCATAATTACTTAACTAGTCAATTAAATCTTCCAATTAAAGCCACATTTAAATCTCTCTTTTGAAAATCATTTAATATTTTTGGTGTACTATTATTTTGAAGGTTTACAAATGTTTCATCTAATCTTATGGATGATGAATATCTTGTTATTTGCAAGAGTACAGCGAAGAAACTGGTAAAAACCTCTTGTATCCATATGAAGTGTAGGTACGTACGTACACACATACACACATACATACGTAGGTGCACACCTACCTATGTCCCTATGTGCGGATATACCAACATGCTTACGTACATAGGTCCCTATGTGTGTAGGTACATACGTCCCTACGTGCCTACGTATATACATGCCTATATAATTATATAAATACATACATTCATAAAGTTTATGACGTGCGAATGAGTTTCATATAAGTTGTGTAGTATGCTTTTTTATGTGTTAATTTTTATTTCAAGTATGTTCTATTTGATGCATGGGACAAACAAGAACATAATCAATAACCTATATTAAATTGATTTTGATATATGGTGTATTCCCAATTCAACCGATGGAATCAAACTCTCAAATCATACACATACATATTAACAAAAAATTTAAATATATATAAAAAAAAGCTAAGTTAATATAAATTAATATGTAACTCTCCATGAATTATTACCTACCATATATAAAACAAACCATTTTTTACTATTATACCCCTATCTATATATAAAAACAAATAATAAAAAAAAATTTATGATTGGTTCAATTGACTTATTGACTTCTCGTAATAAAAAATACTTCTAAAATAAACTAAATCATATATATATATATATATATATATATATATAATTTCATGAGTGATGTATTGTTTGTTACTTATTTTATTTATTTTTGACTTTACAATTAAGATATGAGAAAAAAAAATAAAATTTATTGTTTAATAGTATTTTTCTCATATCTTTTTACTTTTCTCATGATCTATTTCCTATGTGTATAATGCAACTCATATGAAAATTCGTTGACCAATAAAATTGACCAAAGTTACCCATGTTTGGATTTTGGTGATAACTTAATAGCTTATGGAGTCCAGCGAGTTGATTATTTGTACGTGGAGGATAATTCATTATGGTTAATTGCAAGGTCGTTAGAAGACGCTTCACTTTGGTATTGTGGGACCATATCCCTCCATAGTTCATCCTGTTTAAAAGCATGACAATGATTAGAGCCCAATTAAACACGTTAATACCAATTTAATCTTCTTTTACATATATATTTGTAAGAACAGCAAGATAAGTTAACTGTAGAAAAACAAGAATTGGTAAAGCAGGTAATTAGTTAATTTCTCACTCTAGTGCCCATATGGGGGATTGCTTACCAAATCTGCTTAACATCTTAGTGCTTGTTTTATTCATAAATGATCATATTGGAATTCAAAACACTCTTTAGTCTTTGTACAACCTATTGTTGTATCACAACACCATAAGCAGTTTTGATCAGCAAATCCAAACACCTCTCAAATCATTTTTTGGAAAAATTTAAGCCGGTGAATACCCTTGTTTTTGCTACGGCAGTGTATAGTGGATGATGGCGGGGGCGCCGCCACCATGTCATGTCACATCTTAACGCCACAAACACCGCTACAACAGGGACGCCAAAGATGAGTCCATCAAAGCTCTAATGGGTGTAAGGGTTGTTAGAGAGGGGCTCAGTGAACCAATCATACATTTTTATTTTTATTTTGTTTTCTTCTTTTAATTTATTTTTTAATTAAAACCACAACACCAAATGTAGAGGCTGGTTTAGTTAAGGTCTCATTGCTTACTTACGTTGCAGTTGCGTGGCACTTTAACATACCCCATATGTTAAAACCACTTCATAGCCGTACATGTACACTAGCATCATATCAAGATCTTGTTTGCCTAAATATAACTTAATTTCTTTTGAGGGGTTCACTTTAACAGTTCTATTTGGATGCTAATTTCTAGCTTTCTATGTCTAAATATTGTTAAAATTTCGGAAGCTAGTATACATGAAATAGGATACGAGTAAGTAGGCAAAAGCAAGTAGATCTTTGACTTACAGGTTGCATCACAAGAGGAGAACGGTGTGGATGACGGAGGTGGAGGTCTTAACGACTTTGCAACTAACCAGATCAATTCACCCCAACTTGTTACACTCCCCCTTATCACAGCTTCTTGTCATCTGCTTAATGAATCTACAACAACAGCATGCTGTGTTATCAATTGTTGTTTCGAATAAAACTTTGAAAGCCTCATCTGCATCTGCAGTACGTTGTGTTTTGTGTGGTTATGCTGTTGAATGGATTATAGAGATATGGAATGGTGACACTGACACCACTATACAATAATCAAGAGCTTCACCAATAAGAAAGGTTTGCTTTTTAAGTGTTAATTAATGTTTTGGATATAACCACACGAAACAAGCTACCTGGCATGACTTTTATTCAATGATAAAAGTCTTGTAGTTGACCGCGTAGCCTTTGATTATGTATGCTTAGAGACTATTCGCTAAATATTTTTTAGGAAAATTCCCAAAATAACCCCTTAGAGCATTTTTAATCCATTTCTTACCCTGTATTCATATATATCATATAATTACACTAAAAGTCACTATTTTTTCTTTCTTCTGTTTAATTAAATAATACTTTTTATACCTATATCATTATCTTTTCTTTTTCCTCCACTCACAATCACATTTTGAAAATATTAAAAAATTATATGGTATAAACAGTGAATCCCCAAATTTAACTTTTCCCTATAATATTTTCTCTCTCCTCTACTCGCAACTACTCATAACCATACCATATAATTTACAAATTCCCCTCACAAAAATATAAGGATTGGGCTGAGAATGCTCTTAAAGCATTCCCAACCCATTCCCTACCCTATATCCATATATATCATATAATTACACTAAAAATCACTGTTTTTTCTCTCTCCTGTTTAATTAAATAATACTTTTATACCTTTATCATTATCTTTTCTCTTTCCTCCACCCACAATCACTTTTAGAAAATATTAAAAAAATTATACGGTATGAACAGTGAATCCTTAAATTTAACTTTCCCCTATAATATTTTCTCTCTTCTCTACTCACAAACACTCATAACCATACCATATAATTTACAAATCCCCCTCACAAAAATATAGGGAACGGGCTAAGAATGCTCTTAGAGCATTCCCAGCCCGTTCTCTACCATATATCAATATATATTATATAATTACACTAAAAAACACTGTGTTTTCTCTCTTTTGTTTAATTAAATAATATTTTTTATACCTTTATCATCATATTTTCTCTCTCTTTCACTCACAACTACTCTATGAAAATATTAAAAAATTATACAGTATCTACAGTGAGACCCCAAATTTAACTTTCTCATATAAATTTTCTCTCTTCTCTACTCACAACCACTCATAACCATACCATATAATTTACAAATCCCCCTCACATAATTTTAGGAAATGGATTGAGAATGCTCTTAATAGTGAGAGATTCTAAATTTGTCCCTCTTTTAACGTATCGCCGACGACGTGTTAAGTAATCCCACCGACGAGATAGCTAACACATGGTCAACGATGCGTTATGCATCCAAACACATGGTCAACGATGCATTAGGCATCCAAACACATGGTCAAAGATGTATTTAGCCTCTTGTTTTTTTGTTTTGTTAATATTATATTATCATAACTAATTTATTTATATTTGGTTTTCTTTTATAACTTTTAATATATAAAGTTATATATAATTTCGAATATACCGTTGAGATGTGTTTTTTTATCTATATGTTGACATAAGATTTTTTTTAAACCATGTCGGATCAAATTTTATTGAATATTTCGATATTAATTTAATAACGCTCAGTTTTGAGTAAAGTTTATGTCGGTTTGTAGAAAAAAAAACATGTCTCAACAGTATATTCGAAATTCTATAAAACATCATATATTAAAAGTTATAAAAGAAAACCAAATATAAGTAAAATTAGTTATGATAGTATAATATTAAAAAAACAAACAAGAGGCTAAACACATCTTTAACCACGTGTTTGGATGCCTAATGCATCGTTGACCATGTGTTTGGAGACCTAACACATTGTTAACTATGTGTAAGCTATCTCATCGGCAGGACTACTTAACACATCGTCGGCGATGCATTAAAAGAGGGACAAATATGAAAAAATGATTTTGGGGGACAAATTTAAAACCTCTCACTATTAAGGGGCTATCTTAGAAATTTTCCATATTTGCTTCACGATTTTTCAAATTTAACATTTGCTCCTTTAGTAACTTTGAAGCCATATTGCTATTTTATTTCTCAACTTGCTTCTTCATCCACTTTTTCTTGATCAATACTTACACGAATTCCAAATAAATCATTTGGAATCGTTTCAAACCAAATTTTCTTCTCTTTCATAATAGGTTTCACGTCACGACTTTCTTTCTTTTAATCTTTAAAGTTGTTAGGATTACAACATACCTGAAGCTTGATGTTGCACATTATATTCAGGTTTATATGAACCTTCATCAACAATATTCCTTTTTGATCATGTAGCCAATATCTCATTTGCTATTTCAATCTTATATCATTCTTCATCCAATTGTCTCAAGCTTAGAGGATTAGTCTTTAACTTAGGCATATAGAAAACATCATAATAGGTTTTCCTTTCACCATTCTTACTTACCACAATCACATACATTTACCTTTGATTTCAATCTCGGATCCATCACCAAAATTCATTTCACTCAAAACTCGTTCATCCAATGTAGCGAAAAACTCTATCTCTTTCGTGACATGATGACTTGCACCATTATCTAAATACCATGTCCCTTCATTCTTTTCAAATACACAAAGGATAACCCTTTCTTCATTAAAACTTACTTTCTTTGTTGGAAGAACTGCCATGTACAAAGCATAATTAATATCATATTCTGTCTTTTTCAAATTCACTTTTTCTTGCCCCTTGCTTGGTGCTTTACATTCGTTCGAGTAATGCCCAATCTTATCACAGTTGTAGCATGTTATGCACTTTCTTCTGTCTTGCCATTCTTTAGGATACTTTTTCTCGTCTTCACCCCATTCATCATTCTCATGGTCACTATTCCATCTTGGTTTCCCTCTTCCATGGTCTCTACCACGTCCTCGGTAGTTTTGAACTTTCTTTTCGGTTTAGGTGAACAAGATCTGATTTTTGAATGAACTTTCATTCACCTTCTTGAACTTGTTTCTTTCTTCATTTGCCTTTAAACACCCAACCACATTTTCAAACGTCATTGTTTCGATGTATGCAAGAATTTCCTACAAAACCACTTCTTTAAGCACTGCTCTCAAACTCTTGTACTTTGACTGTACTCCACTCAGCTTCACTGCATATTCATCAATACTTTTCGTCCCCCCCATCTTCAATCCATCCAACTCGACTCTTAGCATTTGAATACGAGCTTTCTGAATTCTTTCTACACAAAGATAACGAAATCTTAGTGCTCCCCAAACATCCTTCAGTTCAGAATACTTGGCCATTTGAAGAATCACGTCTTCCGGTAGGGTTTGGAAGATAACATCTAAGGTCATAACTTATTTCTTTCTTCAATTCCTGTCCTTTTTCCATATCAATCGCATCTGGCAAATCGTTCGCACCCAAGATAATTTTGGCCCAAATGAATCCAACAATCAGATCAAGCAAACGAACATACGATAAGATGGGGGGGGGGGACCCGTGATTCTTTTATTATAATCAAATGAACTTAACAAGGAAAAAGACTTAATAAAAACAATATCCTAGACCCTTATATATAGTTCTACTAAACTTTCTCTCTAAAACAATTATTAAACTCTCTCCAACGCAAACTTTCTAAACCTATTATAATTCAATTAACTAAAATAAACCAACTTTAAATAAACATAACAAAATAAACCTTTAACTTTAATAATAATTCAATATTAACCTTCATTGACATTTTAAAACTAATTACTCTCTTATGCGATCTTTTGCATGTATTTTAAAGAATCAGATTATTATTATATGTAATAAATAACTTCTTTTCGTTTTGTCTATTAACTTTATAACTTTAAATATAAGATTAACAGTTTATAACCTTAAAAGATGATCGTAACTCCTTTTCAAAAAACAGAAATAAAATTTTTAAGAGTTAAAGCTTGGTTTACTTTTAGAGATTTTTTCGTATTAGTTCTTTATAAAATTTGGCTTTGAAAAAAAAAAAAGAAAGAAAGCACACAAACACACTTAATTCTTAACTTTTTTTGGCATGTGTCTCAACTTTTTAACGAACCATTGTCATCCTATTTGCGAACTGTTAGATAATTCTATCAAGTTAAATGACATTTTTGTCATTTCGATCACTACCGTTAGACTATTTATGTAAATTACTAAGAACTAAGAACCAGGTGGTAGTTGTTGCGCGTCGCGACACTGAAATTGACTTCGGATCGGTATAGTTTCAAACTCAAACTCATAATGCTTACAATACCAACAACGATTCTATTTTATATACAATTCTGTTTTGAAAAAAAGAAGAAATAAAGAAGTTATGTCGGAATGTCGAGAAAAAAAAGTATACGACTGCGAAAACCATAAAACATTTCCGGTTCATGCTTCTAATAATATCGATACTAGTACTGATTTTATTCAGCCGTAATTGGTTCCGCTCATTACGGTATGATACAGTAACAACTCTTAAATAAAACTTATAATACCTATAATCTCTATTTTGAATACAACTCCGTTTTTAACAAAATTTGTAATGGACTGTCAAGAAAAAAATAAACACAGCCACGCATTTATCTTTTTTCTTTAAAAAAAATATAATAAAATTAACTAATGTAAACGTTTAAAGAAAAATGTAATTATTATTATTATATATAATAATTGAGAAGTTTGGCGACGTAACCACATAATGGGTCCAAGTGATCTTACGTGGTTGGTTGACTTTTTTATTTTTATTTATTTTTTGTTTCTAATTTATAAAACGCGGGGTTTTTTTTCTACCGAATGCGTGTCAGCTTGCGGATGAATCTGCGTCAATTGTTTTTTTCGCAACAACTTTGTTTGTCCGTCAATTCCAGATGAATCTGCGTCAATTCGCGGTCACGACGTACGTATATTTTTTGTTTTCGTTGCAGTATTTTTTATTTAAATACGTTAATTTGTTGTATTATGAGTGTGGACGAATTAACTTATTGCTTTAGTTTCAGTGTCGTAACTCGATACCGACCGAACTCTTGTCGGTTTGCGCCCACAACACATGGTATTCTTTGTACGATTTAGTGCCGACAACATTGATTCTGATCGAATTCGCGTTAGTTCGCAAGCGCAACACGTGAGTTGTTTATCACGTTTTTTTTGACAATTCCATAATCAACGAATTCGTATCAGTTCGCAACTGCAATGCGTGTGTTTTTTTGTTCGCTGAATTTTTGTTTTATATTTTAAATATGTTAAATTTTTGTATTTAGGTGTGGAAGAATTTATGTTTTCCCTTACTTTCAGCACCATAACCAAATACCAACCAAAATTTTGTAGGTTCGCCAACCGCAATGCGCATTTATGTTATGTTAATTTGTTGTATTTGGCATTAACAAAGTTTTTTTTGGTTTGTTTCTGGTTTTGTAACCCCGAACTAATCGAATTCACCTCGACTTATAGTCGCATCGCACGGTTTGAAAAGTTGTATGAGTATGACTATCAATAACATTAACCCGGCGCAACATGCCGTTGTGCCAGGAATCTATCTAGTTGGATAATAATATATAAGGTAAAAATGTATATCATTTATATATACAACGATATATACATAATGTGTTGTATTAAAAGACATGTAAAGTTGTGATCCCCCTTAACTTTAAGGTATATTGATTTTTAATCATCCCAACTATTGTCTTTTAGTCACTGCTGGTTCTAATTAATGAATTGGCTACTAATGGTCCCAACTTTTAAGGTATTTGTTCCTAACGATCCGCGACTAACAAAATCCTAACGTCGTTAGTTTCAGGTCGCTGGAAAAATGGGTTTGGCCGGAAAACACGATTTTTTCCCGAAAACTCAACATTTTCGTCCCAAACATCTTGGTAACTTCGTATCGGACCTTTAGAAACCCTTTTCTAGTAAAGCCCCAATTATTGAGGTCGTCGGAAACCCTAGAACCATCGTCGGAATCGGTTGATGGTGCTCAAGTGATGGTAGTTGGTTAGCGGTGAGTCAATTGGCGGTGTTCAGGTGGTGTTTTCCGGCAAGAAATTTGAATTTTCTGGCAAAAAACGTTTTCCCGACGACCTGAAACTAACGGCGTTAGGTTTTTGTTAGTCGCGGACCATTAGGAAAAAAAACTTTAAAAGTTGGAACCATCAGTAGCCAATTTATTAGTTGGGGCCAGTAGTGACCAAAAGACAATAGTTAGGATCATTAAAAACCAATATACCTAACTTTAATAAACAAGTTTTGGTCTCCTTAGCTTTTGAACTTTTACCATTTACATATAACATATTGGCCTCTCAACTTTGATGAACAAACTTTGAACTCCTAAGAACTTTAGACTCCTTCGAACTTTGTACACCAAAGTTTCGTATTTGCTTATGTTTTTAATTTCCTAACGTGTTAGTCGCGGACCATTAGGAACAAAAACTTTAAAAGTTGGGACCATCAGTAGCCAATTTATTAGTTGGGACCAGTAGTTATCAAAAGTCAATAGTTAGGATCATTAAAAACCAATATACCTAACTTTAATAAAACAAGTTTGGTCTCCTTAGCTTTTGAACTTTTACCATTTACATATTGGCCTCTCAACTTTGATGAAAAAACTTTGACCTCCTAAGAACTTTAGACTCCTTCGAACATTGTACACCAAACTTTCGTATCTACTTATGTTTTTAATTTCCTAACGTGGATATTGGCGGGAGTTGCTTGAAACTTTATCTGCCCCTTCAACTTTGGTAACACAAACATTTACCACAAAACAGTTTGCCTTTTAACTTTGAACAAAAACGTATTACACTTTTATAATAAAAGTTTTAGACTTTCTATAGGTCCTCTAGATGGATCTCACAACTTTACTCGGATCAATCCGTGTTGTTGGTTAGCGGAAATCACCGACAACACTTGGATCTCGTATCTTTAGTTTTGTTATTATAAAAGAGAGAAAAAAATGAAGTGTGGAGAAAGAAACTTTTATTTCCAAGAGAGTAGTTTGAATTGAGTTGTTAGAGTTGTTTGGAGAAATGGGTTAAGTGACCCTTTTATAGGGTCCCAATTTCTCCAAAGTTTACATATTTATCGTACAAATAAACGTACCAAGTGCGTAATACATCGACTAAAAGCAAACTAGAATGACATACACAATCCTAATAAACAGTATAGAATATTGGCCCTACAATCTCCCTCTAGGATTGAGTATATCGAGGAACCTTCGTCAAGTTCTTTGCTTCGTCTTTATTTCTTGAAACTTAGTATTTATCTTGATCCATGATCTTGAACCAGATTGGATTTTGGACAAACCTTTATTTTCCGGTCTTGTAGACTTGAATTTCATTTTCTGGGAAGGATCGCCAACGGCAAATTTTAGAAACGTCAAATGCGGGAGGCTCAACATTTAATTTTCTTTTGTTGACTTTCTTGTGCTGACTGGTTTCTTTCCTTGTCTTCAGATACAGTCAGTTCCTTTTTAGGATCAACCACCAACTTTCACGTTCTCGTTTTCTTTTAAATGCTTTAGCATCTGGAACTCCAAGCAGACTTGATCTTGATCTACCTGTCCATGTATAACTGCACAAAACTTAGAACGATAAGATTCGTTCATAGACCCTCTCGAGGGTTAAAGAAGAATTTGTTCACATATCCTCCCATTTTTAGACCTTCAACTTGTAAATGATTTGTTTAAGTCCTAGGTTTCCAACAAACTTTGCATGAACGACCTTGACTACAAAACACATGATTTTGAATAAAACAAGGTTTAATAAGATATGTACGAACACAATAAAAACTTAAAATCTTTTTGGCATTTAAATATATTTTAAAATTACAAAAATATATACATAATATTTTGAAATTGAAACATAAAATAAAATAGAAGAAAAAAATAAAAGATAGGAGTAAAGATTAAATTAATATTATATATAAAAAATATTTACTTAAAATTTTTCTAAATTATTTTTGTGAGAAAGATCACAACATGGAATCACATTATCTGTTAACATTCTAGATCACACTTCTATTTGAACATTATTATGCCAAGAACCCAAAGCAATTGTAGATATAATTTGTCCACTTTAAACTTAACAAGTATTTGGATGCCAAGGTGATTGTAACACCCCGGCTTAAGCAGAAATGCCCGAGTGTGACGAACAGATTGTTCAAACACACGTGACACTATTTTGTGACCATAATAACATTAATTCATTAATAACCCAAATAACACAAGTTCAAATAAGAATACAAGTTGAAATCAAATCATAACAAAAACAAATGTCTCGTTTATTAAATAGCCTAGGTATTCTAAGTGTCTTTTAGTCCTTCATCCTCTAATCACGGTACCTGTAACATATGTATAAAATAAAGTCAGCCATAAATAGCCGGTGAGTTTCCACAGTTTTAAATACATACATAAAAACCGTACAACTTATGAACAACTGATAAACGAGCAAGTAAGTCCTTTCCAATTGGTAACAACCAACGTACTCGGGTAATCGCTCAAGTAAGGTCCTTTCCACTTGATAGCAATCAACGTACTCGGATAATGAGGCCCTTTTCCACTTGATACAAATGGACCAGAGTGCAAAGGGGGGCGTATGATCATACTTAATGAGGCTTCCCAATCGTGCAAGTAATATTCGTGCAAGTAATACAAGTAACACACAAGTCCATATATGAGTCATTGTTTTGTAATAGAAGAATCAATCCTTGAATTTTTATAAGGATACAATGCTACCCAAAAACATTAAAACATTAAAAAGGGGTGGTGAAAAACTCACCTTATGAATTAGGTAAATAAAGAGGCTTGTAAACGTTGAAGAATGCAACCACCGAACACGTCACGGAAGCCGAATCGTGTGATCAATACCAACTAAAATAGATAAACACAAGACTCAATCGATAACCTTACGGGATTGTATTTTTATTGGATATTTCATGTTATCTTGTATTCTTTAATTAAAATATTATCATTTAAGTTTTAACGGAAATTGGTTATTAATATGATTTAAGCATTTTAATGACGGGAAAACGAAGTTCATATGTTTGAAAAGCTTGAACTATTGTTTATAAGTTGTATTCATATTTATTGTGTTGACTAAACAATTTTTAGAAGTTTAAAGTTTACTTTATGTTTACTAAACGATTTTTAAATTCGGTTTATGAAAACGAGAAACTTGGTTTTTAAATAAAAAAAGGTGATATATATTTTATAGTTAATTTACAAAATTTTTATCTAACTTAAAAAGGTTTTTATAATTTTATTTTGATTTTTAATTGATTAAAATGATTTATTAGTTATTAATAAATAACCTGTTATTAAATAATATTAAAAAAAACGTGACTGACCCGGGTTTCAAACCCGGGTCTTGAGGGTTATAAGTTCAGTGTATAACCAGCTGCTCTAAGCTTAATATTCGTTTAGGTCATGGTTTCAAATATATATATATATATATATAATTAGTTTTCTATGGTTTTTAATTAATAATAATATACATAGCTTTAACAAAAAGAAAGAAAGGGTGTGTGACCCGGGTTTCGAACCCGGGTCTGTTGTGTGTTATTATCATAGGTTAACCAGTTGGTCTATATATCAGATTCGTTTTATACTTGAAAAACATCATATATATATATAATAGTTACAGTTCATCTTCTTCCTATTTCAAGAACATAAACCCTAAATTTCCAATTGACGAATCTGTTCAATACTTGTTCCAATAAGTTTAGGGGTTTTGATTATAGGTTAAACGCCGTTAAATTGCATATAAAAATTACCTTAAAAGGTGTTGTTTTGGTCGAAACCCGGTTACCGGAAAATATTGTAGAGAAGTCTCCCAATTACAGAGAAATCTGTGTAGTAGAGAGGAATTGGAGAGAATGAGCAAGTTGTAATGGAGCTTAGGCTCCTATTTATACTAATTGGCGGAGCGTGTACGTGTTAATTTGATGATTTGATTTTCCGGAATTTCCAGCAGTGATTACGGGGTGTTTTACGGCAAGGAAACGCAATTAATTGGTTGGTTAATGTTTCATGTCAACGGAGAAACGTCTTTATATAAACAATTCAAGTTAAAAACGCGTTTAAGGGTGTAACGGCTACCTCCGGTGTCGGATTCCGGGCACCGGAGGTTCGCCAGAATAACGAGGATGGGGAAAGGGGTGGAGGGTTGGGTAAAGTTTTAATTAATATTAATATATTTTAAATATGTTGCACTTTGAACCCTGAAGTTTAATAAACTTATTAAATGGAATTTAAATTTCTTTTAAGTTAATAATAGGTTTTTAAAGTTTACACTTTTAACCTTAAACTTTATAATTAAATTATATAGTTTTCGGTTTTGGATTATTTACGCGTTTAAGCGGTTTATCGATAAGCTTCGAGTAATGGAACGTAGTAATAAATGAACGAACGTTTGAACATAAATGTCGACAATACTTATTAATAATCATGACAAAATAACCAAACGACCCAACGGGTCGGGTTTACAAATACAAATACGAATCGAAAATTGACGAATGCCATAGTGATTGTTAAGATATAGATTAGGCACAATGCTAGTGTGGTCCCCATTTAATCCGACGAATTGCAGACTCCATCATACCTCGGGCTTAATTTGCTTTCACATGTCACCTCAATTTGACTTAAACCTTTCCTATCTGATCATAGTACGCTTATTAACACATTTGACACTTTATTTTGGGCATTTGACTCCATCTAGAAAGATTAAAATAAAGCAGAAGTTCAGGGCTTTAACAATCAAGTCGGATAATACCATATTATCGCGCAGAGAAAGTCCAAAGCTTGAACAAAAGAAAGAAAGCAAAACAAAGCAGTAGACTCAGGGCCTTAAAATTCAGGTCGGATAATACCATATTATCTCGCAGAGAAAGTCCAAGGCTTGAATCAATATAAATGAAGAAATAAATTAGAAGTTAAAAATCCTAAGATAGACAACTTTTCAGTTTTGTTTTTCTTTTCTTTTTATTTTCTGACTCCTTTTCTTGACACTTTTTTTGACTCAACAAAATTAAAATTGACACTTGATTACATAAGACAATTGTGATCAGGTAAAGAGAGACTTGGGTGTAACATGTTATTTTCGTTTCTGCCTTCATTGATATGACTTTAGTTGGAGTCAGCAACCGCTTCATAACGTGTAACCACTAGCATAGGCAGATGTTTATGTTTATATCACCATGACACGTACTCATTTGTCAAGCCTATCTACACATCAAGAAATGATCTTGTTGGCTTTTGATCTATTCTTTTCATGTGCTAGAATTGTTAGAGATAATTTCTTATCACTTTCCAAGTTCAGATCAATTTCTCAAAATTTAAAAGTTTTAATTATCTGTCTCCCTCTAAACAGGAGCTCCCTCTTAACGGGATAGTACTTTTAGAAAAGTTTTTTTGATTTTCTTAAAAGAACCTAAAATATTTTTGTTAAGTCAAATGACTCATTTTAGATTGTGACATATTTTAAAATATTTACAATTTTATATACAAAAAGATAGATAGGTTGTTTTAATAAAAATTGATCATGCCGAGCGATTCGACCAGAAATTCAAATCGGGCATGATCGATGCAGGCGTCAGTGAAAAGGTTAGCAAAGTTGTTGTCAGATGGACTATCTTAAGCATGCATTATCACATTGTATAACAAAGTTGAAGAGATTCAAACCAAGACCCAACAGCTATGCTGGATCCATCACTTGAGATAAGTAGTTGGACAAGGTTAGTTTGAGGAACGCTCAATAAGTTTTTGTTGAACCATTTAAACAAAGCTTCCCTTCCTTGAAGTTTTTCCTCCCATGTCGCTTATGAAAGACTCGAATCCGCCATTGAATGGTTTAGCATCAAATACTAAGGGTTCGTCTCCCATCAAATGCCGGGTTCAATCACTATCTAAGTACCTAATACTATTGATAGTCCTCCTTGATTGACCCTGCATGCACTAAGCGTTTAAATAGACATGGGTTCCCGGGTTACTTTTATCCCTGGAAGGTCAATCGTAAACCGACCAAACTTAATTTTATTTCCTGAAAACAATTTATTTCTTGTTGGAGCCTCACTTGATGAATAACAGTCCTTAGGAATCTAAGTAAAAACTTGTTCCTTGGTTTTGGCAATTTTGGACTTTTCTTTTCTTGATTTTGAAACTGTTCTTGGTGAATCCTCATACTTTACAATCTTAGGATCCTTTTTGATTTTATCCTTTTTGGTTTTCCAAAAAGGTTTCTTTTTGTGTTTTAATTTATTTACTTTGGATCTCACATCCATTTCACTGGGTTCACTATCGGCTTGATCAGTCCTTGAATTAGAGCTACTGAAAGCTCTTTTTGGGGACTGACTAAGCTGCCTTTGAATATCAATTTGTTGCTTGAACAGTGCTTGCAATGTCTTGCGAGGTGAGAAGAGTGACCACACACAAAACAACACTTTTTCCTAGGAGTGCCATAGAACTCGTCTGAACTATAATGTGGTTGGTGTGATGGGAAAGGTGATCCTTGGAAAGGAACATGATTATATAACACATTGTGTAATATGGATTAACAAAATTTTGTTGACAATGGCCATAGTAGTCGTTATCATAGAAGTTGTATAACTAAGGATTCTTTAATTGATTTGTTGTTTGAGAAAATGATCGTTTACTTGGTGGAACATATTTACACGAAGTACTTACCTTTTCATTTTCAAAAACTTTATTTTTACTTGAATTATCCTTAGTCTCACAACTTGATGATGAACAACTTGATATGTTCACCTCAACAGGCCTACTTTCATATACACATTTTTCAACAAAAGTTTCATCACAAACGGTTTCATAATCACAACTCGTGTCTGTTTCCACCGACCCACTTTCTTCAAAACAACCTGCTAAACAAGATAAATCACCACTAGAATCAACAGTTACAGGTATTGGAGCAGTTGCTTTAGAAGCTGGTGGAATAAATGTTACTGGTTTTGGTACGTAACCAATTCCATATACCATCTCTTCCTCTGGAAGGGTGTTATAACTAAAGTGAGGTACGCTAGTGTAATTGTCATCATTTGGTGGAGGCACAGCTGTATAATCATAACCTAGTCCCGACCTTAGTTTAGCAATCCTCTGTTCTCCAAGAATATCATTTAACTTACATGATGCTAACTCAAATTTTTCAACAACTTTCTCATGTTTTTCAGAAGTTAATTTTTTGTCTGAAAGCTCAGTTTCTAACTTCTCAATTTTAGCTTTCAAATTTATAACTATATTTTTATAATATTCAACTTTCTTTTGTGATTGAAAAATCTTTAATTTTAAATTAGCAATGTTATCATGGTGAGTTTTTATCTTGGTGGTGTAAATCTTATCACCTTTGACATATTGGTTATTCAGACTTTTTAACTGTGAGTTCTCTTTTAAAACAACATCATAGTTTTATCTATATAACTCAACTTTATGAATGCAGGCTTGTGCATAGATTTGTGTGTACCTCAGGAAGGATAGGACATGCATGACTGCTTCCACTTGCAACACTTGTCCGAGTTTTATTTTCTTTGGACTGTTTTTTTATATCAGACCTTATCTTCCATTATTTCAAAAGACTTAATGGTAGAAGTCAACTTTAAGAGTGTTATAGTATTCAGGTTTGTGGTTCTCTTTATGGTAACCATATTGATGTTCCATGTGTAAAGTAGTGAATTCAATATCTTCATGTTGATCTCAGACAAACCATTAATGATACCGACATTTCTCATTTTAGTGACGACTGACTCAAATCTGTTGATGAGAGAGGCAACCGATTCTCCTTGAATATGTTTAAACATTTCGAATTCTCTTTTTAATTTTTCCTTTCGATTTTCTCCCTTATCCAGATTTTCTCCAAGCTCAGGTTCTTAAGATATTTTTTTTAACTCGATTAGTTTTTTTTAAAGAGAAAAAATTAAAAAAAATTTTTTTTTTGCTACAGTACCCGAGTTGCTACAGTGCTCATGCGACTCGATTTGCTACCGTATCCGAGTTGCTGCAGTGCTCATGCGACTCATTTTGCTACAGTTCCCGAGTTGCTACAGTCCCCCCCCCCCGGTGCGATGCGATTGCTACAGTACCCGTGCGATGTGATTGCTACAGTACCCATGCGATGCGACTCGCTTTGCTACAGTACCCGTGCGACATGATTGCTACAGTCCCCCCCCCTCGTGCGATGCGATTGCTAAAATACTCGCGATTGCTACAGTACCCCCATAAAGCGACTGCTACAGTATCAGAAGTGACTGCTACAGTGATTTTTTTTTCTTTCTAAAAATCAATAAATCGTCCTAGATCTGAGTTTTTAATACGAATCTGAGCTCAGACAAAAAAACATAAAACACTAAAATCTTAGATTTGGTGATTCTCGTGTATTTTTAAGGTAAGGGACTCCAAAAGAAGTTGATAACACAGAAAAAAACAACCTCAAATCTAACAAAAAGCTAAGATCAAAATCCGAAAAGTTTGACCCGAAAACCACAAAAAGTCGAGCCAAAAGCTTTGATAACACTTGTAGGTCCTCTAGATGGATCTCACAACTTTACTCGGATCAATCTGTGTTGTTGGTTAGCAGAAATCACCGATAACACTCGGATCTCATATCTTAGTTTTGTTATTATAAAAGAGAAAAAAAATGAAGTGTGGAAAGAGAAACGTTATTTCCAAGAGAGTAGTTTGAATTGAGTTGTTAGAGCATTCTCAGCTCATTCCCTTAAAATATGTGAGAATGATTTGTAAATTATATGGTATGGTTGTGAGTAGAGGAGAGAGAAAATGTTATATAGGAAAGTTAAATATGAGGATTCACTATTCATACCTTATAATTTTATAATATTTTTGAAAAGTGGATGTGAGTGGAGGAAAGAGAAAAATAATGATAAATATATAAAAAATATTATTTAATTAAATAAGAGAGAGAAAAAACAGTAATTTGTAGTGTAATTATATGATATATATGGATATAGGTTAGGGAATGGGTTGGGAATGCTCTTAGAGTTGTTTGGAGAAATGGGTTAAGTGACCCTTTTATAGGGTAGTCATTTATCCAAAGTTTACATATTTATCGTACAAAATAAACGTACCGAATATGTAATACATCAACTAAAAGCAAACTAGAACGACATATACAATCCTAATAAACAATATAGAATATTGGCTATACACTTTTAAATTTGGCTAAACTTAAGCTTTTTAAAATTTCTAACTTTTGCTACAAAAGTTTTACCGTTATAAACCGAACTGATACTTGCTGAGTTCCTGTCACATCCCCACAACAACACACAGTAGCTTTCTAGCGTATCATGCATTTAGTATACTCCGTGGTAATACATGGATAGAAATACTTGTTTTTGTTAACTATCATTTATAAATAAGTCCAATTATAACTATCATTTCTTTGATAAATAAGTCCATTTATTCTTTCGATAATTTCTATGAATAATTAAAAAGAATAAAATGCTTTCTTCGTTTTAAAGCTGTTGCATGCTAATGGACCTGGTTTTTCTTTCTTATAAATGAAGATCATCATAACCAATTTGGCATTTATTGTCTTCCAAGAGGGTTGGGTTTCTCCTATGATGTAACGGGAAATCTATAATATTATTTGCTTACGTACGTACGTAAGGCGTTCTATTATTTAAAAGAAAATATATTTAAGTAAAAAATTTATAAAATATTAGTACGAGTAAAGTTAAAATCAGAAGTGTGGGAAGGATTATAACCATACAAAAAATCCCTTAAAAATAAATTAAAAAAATCATTAAAAAAATCATAATTCAAAATATAAATAAAAAACTAAAATGTTTCCCCCATTATTCCCGTTAAAAAAAATCTGATGAAAAGATGCAATGCCGAGATCAAAGACGCAACGACGAAATGAACAAAAAACAAAATTATAACTAAAAGATACACAATAGATCACAAAATATAACACAATACCGAACAAAATATAACATAATATTGAGTAATATAATACAACATTAAGAAAAAAAAGACACAACGTCAAGGAAAAAAGTCACAATCAATGACGAAAATAAACACAAAACACAATGATAAACAAAAAGACACAACGATCTTTTCCACTCAACATTGTATCCTTTTTTTTCAGAACGAAAAAGACAGTGGAAATATTTTTGTGTTTTTTACTTTTTTCGTTTTTTATTAAATTTTGAGTTATGATTTTCTTATTATTTTTTTAAAGGTTTCTTGTGTGGCTACAAATCATTCTCATACTTCTCATTTTTATCTCCCTTGTAGAATGTTAAAAATAATTATGAAAGTTATAAAATATAAATGAGATTGATTTCCAAAATATCGAAATCGAGAATGAGAAAAAAAGAACAAACAAACAGGATGACATACCAATTATAGGAGTATGATATAAGTGGCGGCCAAAAAAACACCGAAACCGATACATTACGAAGCTGAAACCTATAAAATGAATGCGAATACTAATCGTGTTGTTCGGTTGGTATGGGTTTGATATGCTGGAACCAGTATCGAAAATACCTAAACTGAAAATGCGTAAAACACAAACCGAATACTGTACTGGTTATAACTTATAAGGGTACACTCTTGGTTCAAAACTAATAGTGAAAAATTAGTAAAAAGTATTGAAACCAACTCATACCAAAGCTGAAAAACATAAAAGTGAATATTAGCTAGTACGGTACCGATATTGCCCGCACAGTATCGATTCGGTGAGGTACGTTACCGATAATAAAAATGCTTATTCCTTCATGAAAATACTATCACCCAACCACGTTTCACTCAACTATTTTTTAATTGTTAAATACAAAGAATACTAGCTGTCACATCCCAAAATCATTAATTTAAACAGTGAAAGACTTAATTATGCTAATTTGGGTGGTGACAGACATTGTGTAGAAAATAATATTCAAACACGAACATTTATACGAGTTGGACATTTATTTTTAATATAAAATATTCGTACACAAATTTACATGTACATATTTATTAAAAACGTTTTGCCCAGCATTTTGGGGTTCGAACACAAAACCCGTTTTTCTCACATTCCTTCACGAAGCTTCCATCAAAGTTACCTGAAAAACACGTTTAAAATATGTCAGCACAAGGTTGGTGATTTCTCAATTTATAAGCCGAATATTTAAATCAAAGCATTTTCTTTTATAAATATTTACACCATTCTTCTTTCGTTACAAAGGTAAATTTCAAGAAATATTTTCTTTGTCCATATCGGCCTGAAGTCAACTTTCGTTTTAATTTCCAAAGCATAAAAATATAACCCTTTTAATCCAAAGTGTGAAATCATATTTTCACACTAAATTCTCTTCGAGGTCTTAGGAAGGTAGCATTTAAACGAACTTTTTTCCAAAGTTTATAATATTAACATTTTATTTCTTTAAACAAACCATATTAGTCATAAACTAGCTAAGAATATGATGTAACACCTCCAAAATATTATATGTGAATTAACGTATACGTGTATTAAGTGTCATTTGGCAAAACAAAATGGTGGCAACTAAGAATTTAACTTGGTTAACTAGATTAAAGTGTAACGGGGTCTTTTAAATAACTAACCAAAGTACAAGGGCCGATTGTGTACATGATAAAACTAGAGATTGTAACATATAACAGTTGTGTGTGTGGGGGGGGGGGGGGGAGACACATGCATGTATGTGTGTGTCCATCATCAGGATGAAAAAAGAAAAACCCTTGTGGAACTAATTCCCCAAATTGACATCCTAATTAGTGACGTAACCCATGTAAATTGGTGATCATCTCAACTTGGTGATCATAAGGCATGTCTTGAAATCATATTTGATTATAGTAGTGGAAGTTGACAAGTAGAATACTTGCAATTAGTAAATGGATTATAATCATATGGCGAAATTGACAGTGCATGAATGCTTAAATTCATCATAAATATTGAAATTGTGAAGTACTTGGCACAAATTACTTGTTTGTTAGAGTTCAAGTCTAATATGAAGTGGGTTTTAACCTTAAGGTGAAGAACCCCAATTTCATGAACAATAGGTATTGTACTAGCATTGATTGAATTGGCTTTTACATATAAATTGATTGTTTGTGAGATTTGAATGAAACTAAGATTATATAAAGTGGTTGAAAGTTATGAAATTTAACTAAATGTACAACTTAGAAATCATGTCTACAAGGTGTCTAATGAAATGCTTGAATGAGAAATATGATGCATAGCATGCCATAAGGAGGTTGATATGAACTCTTTGGATAATATTGGCATATGTTAATAAGTAGGATTTAAGAAGGAAAAGTGTCCTCATGAGTAACCGGGTTGTGATTTATAAGCAACTCGAATGACAATCCGGAAGATCAAACCGGACGGGACGCTAAACAAAAAGGGAAGCTTTAAGGTACGTGACTAGATGTTGCATTTTATTATGTTACAAAATTATATCAATTTAGGTATCTTGGCATAATGATTGGAAGAAGTTTGATTATTGGTTCGAATAATAAAAAAAATAAGTTTTCACAACTTAATAAAAGACTTATCAAAACCGACATGTAAATGACTTATGAAGTCATACAGGAAAAGGCGACGTCCTAAGTATATGAAAGATGGCTATGACCATTGAGGAATTAAATGATGGCGTTGGATTTATTCACAAGTGATGGAAATCACAAGAATGAATCGAATGGGTCGTCCATGGTATATATGGCCTTAAACCGACATTGGCAATGAAACCAAGGTATAGACAACCATGGAGTCGTAGAGATCGAGGTGTGACTATATACCAACCATAAAGTATTTTACGCTTGGATGAAAATGAGAGCTTTTACTTGAAGAAAATAGAATACATTAATGACAGAAATACCCTTAACGGGACAAGTAATTCGGATTAGAAACCGAAATTAAGAATAGAAAGAAAACAAGAACTTGTTAATATAAGAGGGGTGTAGATCTGGCCACCTGCTAATATTAGAGAAGTGCAAATCTAGATACCTGTTAACTTAAGTGGATTCCAGCATAGACACTTGCTAATATAAGGGGGGTGTAAAACTGGACACATGCTAATATTAGAGGAGTGCAAATCTAGACACTTGTTAACTTAAGTGGATTGCAGCATAGACACTTGCTAATATAAGAGGGGTGTAAAACTGGACGCCTGCTAATGTTAGAGGAGTGCAAAACTAGTCACCTGTTAGCATAAGTGGAGTGCAGTATAGATATTATTTACTAATATAAGAGGGGTGTAAATTTGGCTACCAGCTAATATTAGAGGGTTGCAAATCAAGACACCTGATAATATTAGGGAACTGCAAATCTAGGCACCTGCTAACTTCAGCGGGATGCAACAATGGCACCTGCAGCACGAGGGAGACGGTCAACCCACTCGAGTCAACTCATCAGTCGTCATGCAATGTGACGGTTTGGTTCCAAAATCTGTCGCGCTATGCGACGGACATATTTTATGATTTTACTATTTCACACTTTGGAGTCGACTACTCTTTTATATAATAAGTTACTAAATGTTTTATGGTCGTAACTATCATGTAACTAAAAGCTTATGGTACCGGAAGAAGATCAAGTCGTGATGCGAACCGGACACAAGAGTCGTCTTTATTACTTCCGCATTTTGTTAATTAGCTTAATACTATATTTATGGATGTTAAACGTTGTTATGTTGTTGCCACTTATGCTGGTCAAGTTGAATATAAAAAAAATATATGTATATTTCTGTCTATTTAAGAGTATTACATGTGACACATGTATGACTATTAAATCAATAACCCGAAACATACCATACTCAAAATATTCATCCCCTTTTAAACCTGAGTAACTGGAAAAGTGACGGGCGTCACCCGAAACATACCATATTTCTATGTCATAATCCAAGGTTAACGGCTATAACGACCAGGTATTTCTTCCATAGCAGGGCATTTCTACTCATGTATGTCTAATTTAATTCATCCCATTTAATACGACTGTAAAAATAAAATGCAATTCATTAAGCGGGCTCTTCCCCCCATAACATTTATAAACATTAAAAACATTTAAAAATGGGGATTGTGAGAAACTCATAGTTGCCTCCGCACAAATAATACATACCAGGTGATACACAACCAATGATGTCAAAATCATAATAACACTTATCCAATAATAACTGGATTCTTATGTTAATACAAAGTATATTAACATGTGAACACATATACAAATAAGATTGTATTTTAACTTAACTCATTTATCCTAACGTGTCTTATTTATTGTAAGTATAATAATCAAATTATGAGCTTTTATTGTTAAAGAAAATCGTAACTTAATCGAATGTTTCAAAATATCCAATACTTATATTTGAACAGGTTATTTTCAAATATCCATTATAAAACTAACATATATTTTCAAAATTAAACTTGAAGGTTATTTATTAAAGAGTATATGTTTATGATAAAATAATATTCTTTAATTAATCAATTAACCGAATGAAAATGTTTTAGTCTAACCATCATATATATACTTTTATAGCATAATTATACACGATATCGTCCAAGTCTTGATTGTACCGTTTTTAAAACTAGATATTAACTAACGGTTCTCTAAATAAATATTAACAACATTTTCGTTGTCCAAGTTATTTCCAATAACAATATTTATACTAATATCTCGTTATCTAACTTTTTCAATACTTAAAGATATAAAAGATATGCCTCAAAACCCGCATGCAACGCGATCCGAAAATATCAACGTGTTCATTTTTGCATCATGAACATTTCTCCGGTCTCGTATAGTTCGTACGACACCTCAAAACCTACATGCAACTCGTTTTAAGAAATTATTTTCGTTCTAAAATCTGAATAGTAACTTACGAAGCTTATAACTCATCACCCAATCATCTGATCATCGATTCCTTCAGACTAATAAAATATCTATGTGATAGGACGGTTCACTGAAATTTTCAAGTCGAACTGACACTTGGATTTCCAGGAATATACGTTTCTTTATATCTGCGTTTTCAGAATCCACCCAGCAAAGTGAACATGAAAGCGGGTCTAGAAGCCAAGCTTAAACTACTCTGATCCTTATCTCTACCGTTCAAAATGATTACCTCTGTATTATGAACCCTCTATAAAAAAATAAAAATGATCGGACCGTTAGATCTTACATACCAACATGATCTTTGAAAGCACGCAAATCTAGAACAATCTGTCTAGATTTTAAAACTCATTTTTAATAAGTATAAGCTTAGAATTAGGACGATCAGAGCTCACCATCTCGTTCGAGACGTCGAAAAATGGTTTTGGAGCGAAAACGGGCTATGACCGCCGCTCACCACTGTGCCTGACTAGCGCCGCCACGCCGGCCACGGCCGGACTGCCACCGGACCACCACGGCCGCCGCTGGTAAACTTCTAGATCTCTCTCTCTCTCTTAATTATGAAGAAATGTGGAGGTGACCCACTATTTATAGTGGTGAGGTTTCATCCGCGATCTCCCTTCGCGTGTCGGTCTCTTGCTTCAACGAACCCACTACTTCGAGCGACGTTATATTTTCCTTGTATTGTTTTTTAAGTTATTTGTATCAGTTCTGACCCAGCTTGTCTTTTTTTTTTTATTTTTCAAAATAAATTATTGTTGTTCGTTTAGGTGGTGTCGATTCCGCATTAACCCGAAATACTTAAAAATATTCATCTAAGATTATTATCTCGATTTGATTTATTTTGTCCAAATAATAAAATCTCAATTATGACGTCAGCATTTATTTTTACGAACTCCTCGATACCCGTACTTTTAATGACCGTGTTCGAAAATACTAATTTGCTTGTTCCTGTTTCATTTTAACTCAGAATCGAATAACATTTTCGCTTGCATTCTCGGTTTTCAATCCTCTAAAATATTCAAATGGATTCATCCATGAATATTTTCTCGAATATCGGGTTGGATATAAACCGAAAATGTTCGTTTCTTCATAACTTATATCAAAAATTCCCTTATTCGGTTTGACTTCGCAGGCATTTTCCATTAAATATATTTCCTTTATTCTCATAATAAAATAATATTTTCCACTTATGGGCCTTAAATCTCGCATAATCCAGTTTAAACATATCTTAATCTCGATTATGAAATATTATAATACATTTTATTTTACAGGTTGTCGCACTAACAATATTGAAACATTCTCGTTGATAGTCAAATGCACACAACTATATAAATCGGGATTATTGACAGGTCACTAGCCCAGCTAATCATCTTGATTTCACCTCCAAGAGAAAACCCAATTGGTGAGAAACTCTTCGATCCATCCTGAAACCCCTATATTTTTGTCACAAGCAGGACTTAAACCCATAAGCTTCCCCTTTAAAAATTCAAGCTTTTGTTTATCTCACCTTAATCAGTTGAGCTAGTAATCATTGTCGCGCGTTAACTTTAGAAAAATTGTAGAATGTCTAAATTGGGCACCAACTTTCTGTGAAGTAGTATATATAATGGTTGGATCACTTTGGTGAGTCATCCCATCAAAAGGAATGTAGCTTTACTTTTTACCTATCAAAGTTTACCACGTCTTACCAGTGAACTAAAACCGATATTTTGCTTAGAGAGAAATGTCAGCGCCACGTAGCCTGTTTCCAGTGGTTAAATCTGAAAAATTAAAAAATAAATATAAACCTTTCCTCCTGGTGAAGCTCTTGAATGTAGTGGCACCATACCACTGTACCACATCTCTATATTATATTTACCCATTCACCAGCCAAACGTCCACACATATACACGATTACACACAAGAGGATCACATACACAATAATAGATTGATGATGCTTCTGTTAGAACCATAAAAATCAGACCTTGATATGGGTTCTAAACTTTATTGCAGACATCAGTGATAACCAAACAATAGCATAGTTAGCGTAGAAGTACCATGAAACAGATGACAAGATTCTGTAATACGATTACATCGATCCAATATATATTTTTGAGTTAGTGGCTTTTTTGATTTGCCATGCACAGATCTTAGTCCTTAAAAAGGGGGAGTGTAATAAATTGAGTTGAACTGGTGTGGTTAGTCGCAAGGTCGTTAAGACCTCCACCTCCATCATCAGCATAATTTTCCTCTGCTTCTGCAACCTGTAAGTTAAAGATAGCTTTATTACTTACCTTTTTCCTATTTCATTCTAGCTTCAGTCATAACCATATTTAGACATACATATAAAGCAAGAAATAAGAAACAATATGAGGTTTGGCAAACAACGATCTGGAAAATGATGCTAGTTTTTCTATATTTACAACCAAGCAAGAGTAAATAGTATAAGGTAAAGAGACATGGTCAAACAAGGGCATTCCCTTGCTTAGATTTAACAAGTACATTTGTCTAGCTTCAGATCTTTCCTAAAATAATTAGTTTGGGAGGTGTTGGGGATTGCCTATGATCAAAAGCTGCTATAAAACATTAAGCAAGTCTTAACAATGTTTGGGATTGCTTATCTAATCATCTATGAGTGAAATAAGCAATCAAGTGACAACCAATATTCCACCATGAAGGGATGTCTTAACTAAAACAATTTGGAGTTTTCAAAGGAAACCGGAGTAAGAAACTTACCTGCTTTTCCAATGCATCTTTTTCTTCACTTAGTTTCTTTCCCTGTTATCATAAATATAGTACATTAGCTTTTGTTATAGTGTTTATTCAAGCTCTAAATTATTGCTATGCTTTTTAACAGGATGAAGGGATATGGTTTCATGCGTTAACGACCTTGAAATAACCAAGGATGAATTAGCCTCCACATCCAATATACCAATTAGCTAGACGCAACGAGCAAACCAATTATCACCAGACACAAATAATTTTGGTTAATTTTAAACAGGTCTTTATTACTAAAGAATAGTAATGTATATTCAAACATTATACATTTCCATTTAAGGACACCCAAATATAAGTTTGTTTTTGGCCTAAAACATGTTTAATAAGGAAAATACCTTTAAATATTACGAAAAGAAGACAAAAGCATCTTTGTTTTAACTTGTTAAGAATCTACGGGTTGAAATATTAAAACTGTAGTTTGTCACTTAAAACATTTCCGTATTCATTTTTAAAAGGTTTAATATTATAACACTAAATACAGATACATACCAGGGTGACCTAGGACTGGACATAACATTAATGATTAGGCATAACTTTCATCAGATTAGCAGGTGTGGCATGTTATTCATTGCATCAGACTACATCATTCAAATTATATAATTTATGTCCACGCACAGTGTGGCATTCTATATATAGCATCTAAATTATATAGTGGTTATGTCCATCCTTCATATCATTAAACTTTGTGAGTGTTTTTTTTCCCCCAGAAAAGCCAATTTAGAAGAAGAATATTGCTGGGAATAATGTTTAGAAGTTTTCTAGTTTGCAGCTGAAAGGTAACATGCTGGGTTTTCAAATTTCGTTTTTTTTTGTTATTTTCTTTTGGTGAAAGATCTGTGAGAAAAGGAATATGGTATCCTAGATGCAATGTGATGAAGCCTCCTACTAATGTACGCTGTTTATCATCTCCCGGGACTGGCATGACTGACATTCTACATCATTGGACTAGTTGATCAAGTGTCAATGGATATGTTTGGCATCTATTACATCTACAAACTATATTTGCATGCCCACTGTAGTCTAAGGTTCCAAAGGCGCACACCTAGGCGCCTAGGTGAGGTGAGGAAAGGCGCACCATGCAAAAATGCCTTAACTAAGTGCAGCTAGGAGCAAAAATCACAGGCCTGAACCTACAAGATTCTGTCTGAACCATCCTAAACTAGTCTAAACCAGTCTGAACAAGCCAAAATTAGTCAGTCTAAAGTAGTCTAGAACTATAGCATCATAGGCAAATTCCACAACGGCAGTGGACATGAGGATAGGTGCTAGGTTCATCTGGAATACCAGACATCAAATATCACCAAGATTAGAGGATGACTGACTATATATGATCATATTATTGTTGTGAGAGGCCACATATTACAAGTACAATCTAAAGCAGCCAGAAACAAGTCTAGAACAGCTAAAATGGTGGTAGGGCAGGCCGGATGTTTACTAGAACAATCTAAATAACTAGGAAAGGCCTGCTTACACCATGTGCCTTGCTTGTCTCGCACTTTTTAAGTGCTAGGCAGAAGCACCACCCTTTGCGCTTTGAATCCGTCCACTACCTAGCTTTTTGCCACACACTTTGCACAGCGGTAAGAACAAACGCAGCTAAAGTGATAGCTTCAAGCAAGCTAAAATTTGCTGGCATTCCTTAGCCTTATCGTATGGCAGGCTTCTAAGGTAAAAGTCTGAATCTTTAGTTGAGATACTAACAATTTTTTAGCAATCTGAAAGCACTTAAATGGAAGGTTATAGTTGAAGGGATAATAGATGAGTTGTAGTATTGCTTGGGGTATCAGAACAATGAACAAATTTTGAATAAGCACTGAGATTGTCTTCATGGAAAACAGATCTAAATTAACAATCAACAATTAACAACAGAAATAAGATGTCGTAGTCAAGGTCAGAATGTTGCATTTTATCATGAGCTTCAAGATATTTAAGGAGCCGTTTGAGTGGTTAGTTACTTGCCAAGAGATGCCCAATTGATTTTATATTTCCTAGTTTGAATAGGACACGCATAGTCGCATACTAGACACGAATACATAATGTGTTAACCTTGTTTATAGTTTTCTATATAGCTAGTTTCCTATATAGCAACAAAGTGCATTACTGTTTCCTACAAGAAGCTATATTCAAGTTCTAATCCTTACATAATTAAACCTATTACCTACAGAATGTATAAATATATATTATCAGTTCAGAGTGTATAAATATACATTATCAGTTCTTATATGCCATAATATTATATATATGGACTGTTTCCTACAAGAAGCTATATTCAGTAGGTATAAATATATATTATCAGTTCAGAATGTACAAATATATATTATCAGTTCTTATATGCTATAATATTTTATAAGTTTTACTGTTTTAGTTCTTAGTTCATCCAAGAAAAGTTATCAACCTCCCAATTCTACCTTTATTACACACTCGTATCACAGAATTGCATAAATCGTATATTTATATTTCAGAAACTGTGTGCATTCCAGGAAGGCAAATGGCATTTAGCAATTTATGCGTAAATGATAAAGCTATACATGTTTTTTTTTCCTAGTGGCCATTTTTGGGACCATCCAGGACTAACATAGTTTTGGATATAATTATGTTACGGACCTCAAGATGACATGCAAAAGATCATCATGACAGCATACCTTTTCTTTAAGGGTTGACATGTAATCCATGATCAGCTGTGTCTGCATCCAAAAACAAGAGTTATAGTCTAATTATAACTTCCTATCAACAACCAAATATGTTCTTCCAGGGCAAACAATTAGTACTATTAGTGCCATATAAGCAGGAAATTATTGTAAATACGAAATACCGTTACAAGCTGGTCATGTATCACTAATTAGGATACTTTTACTTCGTAAACCACTGGACATGAAATTTCAGACCATAGGAAGTCCTAGTGATGGCTAACGGTCGATATTCCAATGTGATGATAGTATCACTTATCAATTGAAGAAAAAACCAGCGAACTTTCTCAAGATCAAATTGATATTCCATTGATATATGGTAAAAAAAAATGAGCTTATTTCTAATCGTATATTTCCTCGATTTTACTATAACTAATATTTCATGCATTCCCATTCGTGGAGCTAGAATTTCATTTCATATCTAAAGTTCACATGTTAAAATACGAAGTTCTAGAAGTAAGTTGGGCTATATATGAGAACTTACTATTCCTTTCAAACCACTTAGATATGCAGTTACAGAAAATAATGAGAAAACTAAATACTAAGGTTGACTATGGATGGAGAAGGCAAAGACCTACAAGGTTACGTTGTGCAATAGTGTGAAAAACTAGACTAGTAATGTGCAATTTCAGTTGGCTTTGAGAAAGTTTAAATAGGGTCGGACATCAATTTGCATCATGACTTGTTGAGTGAAGCTATAACATTGATAGTTCTATACGAAGATGATATTAGAACTGCTAGTAGTGAAGATAAATTGGTACAAACCTTGAATTTAAAAGGCACAAGGCGCTGTGGGCCCTGGGAGCCAACGCTTTAGGCGCATAGCAACGCGACACCTTTAGTATTCAAAATTACTTATAAACTAGTATTTGAACAGTTTCTACTTGGCTTATCCTCAAATCCAAAATGAAGCAAGTTTATAAAATACTTGAAACTGAAACTTTCAAATTGATTATAGATGCCTTATATCGATGTACAGCCAGTGAATCTGAACTCTATGCATAACAAAAGAACATATCTGTACAACTAAAAAATCTTCAAAATTCAGTTGAATACCACAAAACTGAGTAAAAAATCAACTTCTAGTGTCCTTTTAACTTCAACAAAGTCATCGGGTCATCGGTTGATTTATTCATCTCTTTTCTAAACTCAAAAACAC
Source organism: Bidens hawaiensis (assembly GCF_021521415.1). Lineage (NCBI taxonomy): Eukaryota > Viridiplantae > Streptophyta > Magnoliopsida > Asterales > Asteraceae > Bidens > Bidens hawaiensis. Next base: position 350,084 of record NW_027492339.1, read on the forward strand.
ACACTCCCTCTTTTATTTTCTTTTACCCTAACAACAATGTACAAGAACACCTTGGTCCGCTTCATCATGCCGCTTACCCCTTCCTTCACCCTAGCGTGCTTTTCAAAACAAAGGTCGTCATCATGGTCTGGGACTAGGAGCTTCAGCGTAGCAGTTGATCCAATTGCTGATGCCAGTATAATAGTTGGTCCAACTGCGTGCTGGTGTTGTCACGGATTTATGCTCTTCATTTCCACGAGTTGGTGTTACCATAGTAGTCAAAGTTGGGAGTCCAAAAGGGCCTGCCTCATGCAGCCTAGGTGCAACGGGCTTGACACAAAAGGCCCAACAAAGAGTTGACATAGAAAGGGCTTGAGGCACAAGCCCAACAAAGAGTTAACATAAGAAAATGAGTACCATCTTACTTCTTACTATACTAAAGCAAAACTATGCGGATACATGACGCCATTCTAGTTTGTCTACATAGGATGCCACATAGTCTCTTACCAATTTTAGCAATTATTTAATTAAGTAATGATAATTAGAATTAAACTTAAGGTTTCATTCATTTGTATTAACAGCAACATTACATTTAAAGTTACTATAATTAAATATTTGACTATATTTTATATTTGTAGGCGTGATTATCTTTGTAGTTCTTTCAAACTTCTAAAATTTTGTAAAGTAAGTATGTTTTAATATGTTTCTTTACTTGTCATTCCACTAATAATGCCAGTTAATAACATGGATGCAACCTATATTTTTAATTACTTATAATTTACTAAATTATGTTACTAATATGTTTCTTTACTTGTCATTCCATTAATAATGCCAGCTAATAACATGGATGTAACCTATATTTTTAATTACTTATAATTAAATTATGTTACCATATTAGACAATCGAGGCATATTACCATATTAGACAATCGACATTGATAAGCTATTCCTTCATTTTTAAGCTGCTTCACAAAATATTATCTAGCATAATGGCTTTCATATATTTTTGTAAAATGCAATTCCATATATTACCCGACCAATAACTTTCATTATACTATATTTTTTTTTATAACAGTGTGTTCCAATATTTCTCATACAAATTTTTACGTAACGATTATGTGATATTCTAATCTTATATACCTAGCAATAAATTTACTAGCAAATACGTTAAAATTGTTAAATAGTAAACCTTTATTTCTCGTAGCTTTCTATTCATCTAATTTATTTATAATTACCAAAAAACATATTATTTACGTAAAATTATATGTTCACATAAATTCATAATTTTATATTTCTTCAAATAAACAATCAAACCTTTATTTTTCGTAGCTTTCTATTCATCTAATTTATTATAATTACCAAAAAACATATTATTTACGTAAAATCATATGTTCACATAAATTCATAATTTTATATTTCTTCAAATAAACAATCATGTATGCTTTGTTCGTGTGATACACGGGCAACTAACCTAGTTCAACAATATAGCATTATCTAATAAAAATAGCAATCAGGAAAGAAAAAAAAAAGAAATAAATGTAACATACGTACTTAACAAGAAGATTTGTTAAGAGATGAAGGATTAACACCTTTCAAAAATATAGCATCTAGTAAAAATAACAATTTGGAAAGAAAAAGATAGAATAAATGTAATATCAGAAAAACCAAGATTTTTTCATGGTGTATGTGGGGTATGGAGATAGTAGTTCTACCCAAGATAAATAGCAATTTGAATTTGGAAAGAAAAAAAATAGAATAAATGTAATATCAGAAAAACTGAGATTTTGGAGATGGTAGTTCCACCCAATTAAGATTTGTAAGGGATGAAGAATTATTAATACCTTTCAATTAGTATAGTATCTTAGGAAAGAAAAAGATTGAAAAAATATAACATCTAAAAACCCTAGGTTTGTTCATGGGGTACCCATTTCCATGTAGCGTGTCGTTGAATTCCATGTGCGCCTGGCCGAAAAGCAATTGCTTCCTGCCTTGTGTAGCATATGGGATTTCCTTGTGTGCTTTTGACTACCACAGGTGTGATCATGTACCAATACATGGTTATTGTGTGTAGAGGACAATCAACGTCTCCGCAATATACATTACTAATAATGAGTAGGAGTAACAATTGGCATTTCAATTTGCTATAATTGAAGCCAGATCCATGGAAACGAAAAAGAGCATGTATGATAAAGGCAGAAAAACAAAGCATTTAGGCTGATAAAGCCCATGTGAAGCTCCAAAAGTGGTAAAGAGTATGTAGACGTGTCATAATGGTAATTTAACATCTAGCCTACTTAGTCAATAGATCAAGCTCATTTATTTTTTATTGGCCCTTGAGGCTTGGCCGTTGAGAGTTAGATGTAAACTATGCTTCATGCATAATTACATGAGACTAAAGTCTGGCATCCTCTTCTCTCAAAAACAATTTAAGAATTTCAATTTTTTCGGCTAACGCTGATGATAGTCCATCAAAGTTTAATTGCAACTTACAAAGAAGGCCTTAACACTAGATCTTAACAGTAGTCACTAACCCTGATACATTGCGCACTATTGGCTAAATATATAACACAAGATCTTCTCTAGCACTAGATATCCTTCAAGAATCCTAAATCCAAACTTCATACGCATATTACCCCAGATCACTAATTTGTGCATTATAAGTTTTATCTTCTAGTAAAGCGAAGTTGACTAAACACAAACTGATGATTTTAGAACTGAATATGAACCTAAGATTCTAATCTCATAAACTTGATTTCTTTACATCAGAAAGAACAAGAATTCCAGAACATTCATCATATTTAATATCCATGCACAAAATGATAATAGACCGAGTTAACGGAGCCTTATAAATTCTATTATAACCACAAAAAAAATGACAATGATGGATGATTTCCAAATAGTCTGGAAAAGGGAACTGAAAAACCAATTAAAGCCAACACATTCAGCATGATTAATAATGTAGGAACATATTTGAATATAATAGTCTGGAAAAGGGAGCTGAATAACCTTTCTCAATCGTGTTTGCAGAAGAGCATCGTCAAGTTCTTGTTCTAGTTGTATCATTTCATTCAGAGAGCGCTCCTCAGCACCATCCGTAAATTCAGCAAGCCTGTACAGAGAGTTCAATTTCATCTCTGCTTGATTCTGATGATGGTTCCATTTTCCATATGCAACCATCATGATCTTGCTTTTGATTATTTGTTCAACCTCGTTTCTTATATTACATGTCTATGTGCAAGCTCATGTATACTAGATTACCTGTCCACTTTTTGTAGAAGCTCTTCACATGTTAGAAATCTTTTGCACTACAAGAGAAGTTAACTAGCTCATTAAAAGATCAAGGCATTACACATACAACATTGTTGTTGGCATAATAAGGACCAAATAGCTCTTTAAAAGACTAATGGCTTACTAAATCTTCATCATCTCTGATGGTAGTTGTCTCCCCTGCGTCAAGGCATCTTCTCTTGTATCTAGAAAGAACGTGCTCCACACTGCAACATAGGTAGTTAGATAAGATTAAATTATTAGTAGTAGTTTTGTATAGAATGCAAAGGGCATGAATTCATAGAACCATCAATTAAAAATATGTACACCATTTTAAGCGTCCTGAAACAACTGAATGCAGGGGATAAATCTTAAAACCAATATATGTTAGTTGATGAATTTGCCTACAATAGCAAGTCTTTCAAAACATGATATCCAAAAACACACCTTCAAATGATGCAAGAAACTTACAAAGATTACATGGTAGAAAGTCGACCAAAATAAATTTTCAACACCATATACTATTTATACAAGATACCCTATAAACTTATGTTGGACCTAGCAAAATGGGCGGATTAAGTCGGTTAGGCGGGATGTCCGGTTCGAATGGGTGTGGGTCAGCATGGGCCAGCTTAAGAAAAGATTGTTTTGGTTCAAGAAAGATTGGGTGCGGATCAGAACGGGCCGGTTATAAGAAATGCCAGAATGCGAAATCGAACATCGGAGATTAAAATCCAATTTGAACCCTACATTTTGATGTAAACGGGTTTGGGTCCCACTAATATGTTGTTATCGTTTATTCTTTCACTAACACAGGCAACCTTGCGCAGGTACGCGCGTAAGGCGGCATCAAAAGAGTAACCCGACGTCGGTGCACACACAATCCACACGTAACTAGTCATTCGCAGCTTAACCAACATCGGTTTGCGTTTTGCGCCTCACACAACATCGGACCCGTAACACGGCGCCGGTACAAGCAATACAACACATGTATGTGCGTAATGCGATGTCGGACGGGCAACCGATGTTGGTACACATCGGACCCGTAACACAACGCCGGTACAAGCAATACAACACATGTACGTGCGCAGCCGATCTTGGTATCTTGGTACAAACGTGTAGCCCGACATCGACACGTTATTCGATACCGATACCCGCATAACCTAAGCATGCTTAACCGGCACTAAAACACATATAGAAGGCACCGGGTGCGTAACCAGCATCTAAAAGCCCATATCTGGCACCAATTACCCGTAAGAGCCAATTACACATCGAGCAATTAAGTGTGTATGGGTATTAGGTAACGTCAGTCCCGGCGACATCGGTTACATGAATGACATTCTGAATCGAACATTTTGGACGATTTTTGAAATCCCAATGAAATTTTAATCCAATTATTGGAATTTCTCAAGTTATGATTTTTATGGCAATTTTTAAACCAACCCGAACCAAGATAACCTTGTTTGCTATCGACCCGAACCTGTTCTTAATTCATTTCTTCCTTTCTCTTTTTTGTTCAATGAATAACAAAAAATTATAATTTTGTACGGTTAATAAAAATTTAATGAATCTTTTAATAAAAGGAAATTTTGATTTAAATATTCCCAACAATACTGGTAAATAACAGTCTCAACAAACGGGTTGGCTACTAACAGTCCCATCTTTTAGCATATTTGTTCCTAACGAGGAGCAACTAACGGAAGCTATAAATAATACCAGCAGTGGGCTGTTGGCAAATAACAATCCCAACTAGGTTGGCTACTAACGGTCCCGTCTTTGAACATATTTGTTCCCAACAACAAGCGACAACAGAAGCCTAACTCCGTTAGTCTCCAATCGCTTGAAAAATGTCTTTTCCGGAAAACTCAATTTGAACACCACCAACACTTCAACACCACTGTTAACCACCACCAACTGGACACCACCACCATCACCCACCACCACCGCTAACATCCACCACAGTCGTCGAAAACCTTCTGCTTGATTGGGGTTTGCCTGATTCTCAACTGATTAGACCAACTAACAGTCGTTCTTCCTCATCATCCGAGCCCTAGTTCGTTGTCTAAGTGGTTGGGTGCTCGCCAGATTTGCTTCAAGCCAGTGCCCATCATCATTACAGAGCTGGTGCGACCTTCTTCTTCTACTGCTACCGACTCCGAAGGTGCTTCTATGGTTCTGGCGCCCTCAATAATTGGGGCTTTTACTAGAAAATGGTTTCTAAAGGTGTGATCTAAGGTTACAAAGAGGTGTGGGATGAAAGGGTTGAGTTTTCTAGCCAAAAGACAGTTTTCCAGTAGAAAATGTTCTTCTGGCGACCAGAGACTCAACATAATTAAGTTAATGTCAGTCGCAGCTCATTGGTAACAAATATGTAAAAATATGGGACCGTCGGCGAACTCGTTTGTTGGGACTGTTGTTTGTCAATAGTTCGTAATAGAGATTGCTATACTTAGCATGTGGCTCGTAGGTTTTGTAAGGGCTAGTATAAAAACCAGCCTCAATAGTATAAACAAATAACTACATAAGTAGTAACTATATCATTAAGTTTTCACTTTGGTGAATGGATATGTTTATAACATTTAATATCACGTGAAGCTTATCATTAAGTCCCTTCGGGCGATGCGGGTACACCCGCTAGTCGGCCATTTCGTACTTTTAACACTGAGTTTTCACTTTGGTTAACTTTGGTTGCACTAAAGTGGCATATATTCCTTAGATTATATGTTAAATTAGGAAAAAATATATTAGTTTTCTTGCAACTACATGTGATTATGCATACACTGCCTTTGTGAGTGATAAGTTGGTGAATGGATACGTTTATAACATTTAATATCACGTCTTCTAGTTGTTTTATCGTATCGAACGGGATTAATTTGATTAGTTTTATATGTGCAGGTAAAGAGAGCTTATATAAACATTATGGGGCTATTATGATGAAGATTAAGCAAAACCGGAGAGGAAGGAAAGCACGTTGAGACCCGGGATAGCTAACGAAATTGGAAACAAATAAAATGGCTCCACAGATACGGGTGGCGTAAGGTGTTTTGGTGGGGCCAAAAGGATGCATCAAAGTGTGTGTTTGGTGTTTCGGGGGGAGGGGGGGGGGAGGCTACGCCATCCCCGCATAGCTTATGTATCCTACGATATTTATGGCAGCTTCGTTTTTAGCCACCTATTTAATGACTCTTAACCAATTAGGTGACAAATTATTCAACAATAGTAATCAATTAAGTTACAAATTATTCAACTTGTAATTAGACAATTAGAAGACTGGTTATGTACGATTACAATGATATCTGGCCGATTTTGATTTTATCAAATTGGTGTTGATTTGCGTTATTGTATGATTTAATTGGTAGTGGTGTTAACAGATAGCGTTAAGTTCGATTTCACAACTATCGGAAGTTAAATTTTCTCAATCTACTCTTAGTTCTGAATACCCGATGATAATTCAAGACTAAAACCCCTCGATGATTACCCCTAGGTGAAAGATTCATACTAGTTAACTTGTTGATTTAGTTTTACCCCGATGATAATTCAAGACTAAAACCCTTTGGTGATTACCCATAGGTGAAAGATTCATACTAGTTAACTTGTTGATTTAGTTTTACTCTATGATTTAGGATTTAATAGTAACCAATTAAGTAAAAATAAATTATTCAACAATAGTAATCGATTAAGTTACAAATTATTTAACTTGTAATTAGACAATTAGAAGACTGGTTATGTACGATTACAATTGATATCTGTCGATTTTGATTTTATCAAATTGGTGTTGATTTGTGTTATTGCATGATTTAATTGGTAGTGGTGTTAACAGATCGCGTTAAGTTCGATTTCACAACTATCGCAAGTTAAATTTTCTCAATCTACTCTTAGTTCTGAATACCCGATGATAATTCAAGACTAAAACCCCTCGGTGATTACCCCTAGGTGAAAGATTCATAGTAGTTAACTTGTTTAGTTTTACCCCGATGATAATTCAAGACTAAAACCCCTTGGTGATTACCCCTAGGTGAAAGATTCATACTAGTTAACTTTTTGATTTAGTTTTACTCTATGATTTAGGATTTAATAGTAACTAATTAAGTTACAAATAAATCATTCAACAACAGTAATCGATTAAGTTACAAATTATTCAACTTGTAAATAGACAATTAGAAGATTGGTTGTGTACGATCACAATTGATATCTGGTCGATTTTGATTTTATCAAATTGGTGTTGATTTGTGATATTGCATGATTTAATTGATAGTGGTGTTAACAGATCCCGTTAAGTTCGATTTCACAACTATCGCAGGTTAAATCATCATACAGTTGTCTTTACTGGCTCTCTAATAAACAATACTAGGTTAATGGTTAATTGCATAATTTGAAACTTGGAGTGGTCACTACATTTTCTAACTGTTTTCACAACTTCAAATTAATCGTTTTTTCAATTGTTTCCATAATCAAATCCTCTCAATTCCTTGACATCAGTTGTCCGACTCAATTAGTAATTTACAAAATAGGATTTTCCACTGATACCTTGTTGAAACCTTACTTGCCCGTACTAATATAGGTGATCAAGATGTTCTAACTAATTTGTTTTATTATTAGAACACAACATCTAGATCAGTGTGTGTGGGTCATTCTATTGCAAGCTCACCAGCTTTATGCTGATGCATTATGCATGTGTTGTCATATCATGGATGTTGACTTTTGATTTAGAATGCGTTGCATAGTATTTGACAGGATAATGTTCGGCAGAGTTAAGTTTCATTGTACATGTCATTTAATAAATTAATTATATAGAGTCAAGTTATTCTATAAAGGGAGACAAAAATAAAAAGGAGGAGGATTTGTGGCCACAAAAAAATCCCTAAATAAAATAATAAAAGATTAATTAAAAAAATCGTAACTCAAAAATATTAAAAAAACCGAAAAAAGTACAAAAACTGACAATTTCTCCAGTCTTCCTTGATCAAATAAAAAAACACACAATGATGAGGAAAAAAAAATCACTCTCCCTTTTTACTTATCATTGTGTTTTATATTTATTTTTGTCATTGATTGTGTCATTTTCCTTGATATCGTGTCTTTTTCTATTGATATTGTGTTATATTACTCAACATTGTGTTATATTGTGCGATCTATTGTGTCTTTTTTTTATTTACCATTGTGTTTTTTTGTCTATTTTCGTCATTGTGTCTTTTTTTTACCTCGACGTTGTGTTTTTTTTTTTGTCTTTTTTTTAACGAGAAAGACCCGGGAGGGGGGTGGGAGCGTTTTAGTTTTTTATTTATATTTTTAAGTTATGATTTTTTTTATTGTCTTTTTTTTTGCCAGAAATCCTTCTTGCACTTGTCATTTTTGTCTCTCTTTGTATTTTAACTTTTTCCTATATTTTAATTATAAAGAAATAAGACTTTTGTTGTGCTTGTAAATCAAACCAATTGTTGTAGCCAAATTTTTGTATCCATAGATACACACACATACACACAAATATTTGTGTTTAATTGATAGTGCCTTGAGATGACAAACTATATTTGTATTTTATTCTAAGACGTAGAAAGTTATCAACTAGTGAACTTATAACAACCCATTAACGCTCATCAATTAGTGAAAATTAACGTCAACATTTGCCAATAACCCCCAATGCGACTAGCATAGATTACAACAACCACATGACATCAGTAATCTATCAATAAGCAAAACCTTTAGTTCCGCCATTCATGAGGTTGTTGGTGATCTCGGTAGATTCCGTTGCTAATCGGTTGGTAAATTCTTTACGATTCCCATATTCATTGAAAGTGATATGCTTAGTTGTGATTCAATATCCTTAAAAGCTTATATGTTTCAATCTTGTCAAATAAGGCAAGAGTTCAATACAATTCCATATGGGAGGGACGAGAGCGCCGGGGGTTCGTTGACCCTCCGACCCACATAATCTTCCATTGTTATTTTCTTTGTTTCTTATGGTTGAATATTTATTTGTTGGAAAATTGGATTTTAATAATCTCAACTTTCTGTTATTGGCCGATAATAATCCCAACATTGTTTATTCCTACCAGGGAGCACAGGGACCACTGGTGGAAATAAACAAAGTTGGGATTATTATCGGCCAATAACAGAAAGTTGGGATTATTAAAATCCAATTTTCCTTATTTGTTTCCACATAAAAGAATTGTGTTGTAGTTCCATCATATCATGTATCCAAATGTATAAAGACCTTTACAAATTCATAATCCCAAAACATACTATATGTTTTGTTATATTGTTACACATTTTCTCAAATTCCTAATAATAGAAACTAGATGTTTTCCATTTTACTTGCGTCTACCTTCTTAATATGGTAGTCTATTGAGTACAAGGTACATGTGAAGGCCAATATAAACCCCAAATAGCAAACTAGCTAGTACAATAATAACAGTTTAGGAAAGGAACCTACTAGAACGTCCCATCATAAACCTAATTTTAGAACATAACAAGCAGTTATAGAGCCATGGACGAAATTACACTAAATATTACTGTCCTAGAAACTTCCGTACACAACAGTGTAAAAAGATGAAATTAATCACCTGTAATTAGCACTGCTACTGGCAAATTCATAGAGCTTCCCGCGGGCGGAGAAAACGATGACGGCGACATCAACGTCACAGAGAACCGAAAGATGGCGAGCTTTCTTAACCAAGCCTGATCTCCTCTTGGAGAAGGTGACTAACCTGCTGCTCTTATCTTCGATCCGCTTCATCTCCAGCTTCCTCCGTCCCATTTTTATATCCCCCGGCTACCTGACTTTTCAAATTCCGGTGGGTGTTGCTAAATCTCTGCCCTATCTCTATCGCTTTTAACTTTATCATTATTGTTGTTATTATTATATTATATTTATGTCACCGATCACACTGGTTGACGAAAGAAGCATGTCCTTTCTTGTAATTCTATGCTAAAAAAAGGTTAAACAATGACCGTACGTGTATGTTATAATGCCAGCTCCTGCTTAAAGAATAAGAAAATTATCAAAATAACCCATTTTAAAAAGAGAGTCCTCAAAATAGCCTTTTTGTCTTAAAATATTTTAGAATTTGTACAGTCAAGACGTATTGAGAAAAAATAAAAATGAAAAGGGGGCGGGCCAAATTTTGAAGAAAAGTTAGGGAAGTACGAGATTTGAGGAAATAATGAAGGTAAAGTCCAAATTTTGAACTTTTGCTTCAAGATTTCAAAAAAATTTGTACTTTACCTTCATTATTTCCCCAAATTTCGTGTCCTTCTAACTTTTCTTCGAAATTTGGTTTGCTCCCTCTTTATTTTTATCTTTTTTCAACACGTCTTAACTGTCCAAATTCTAAAATATTTTGAGAAAAAGAGAGCTATTTTGGTATCTCTTTTTAAAATGGGCTATTTTGAGAATTTTCCATAAAATTTATCTCAACCATACCATTTTGGCACACGTGTTGATTATCCTAACCTACCGCCGAATGAAACATTTTAATAACTCAAATACATTGATATAAACTCCAAATTAAGAAAAAGCGTATTGTCTATATTCATTTCTATTGTGTATTTGTCGCCGACTTTCGCGATTAACAACTTTGGTATATTATCTGATAGTCGTATGGTATTTTCATATTGAAATTTTCTAAGAAAAAATTCTGAAAATAACTCTTTTTAAAGAAAGAAAACCCAAAATAGCCCTTTTTTATTATAATTTTTTAGAATTTGGACTTTTCAGACGCATTAAGAAAAGATAATAATATAGAAGAAGCAGGCCAAATAACTAAGGAAAGTTAGGGAGGAGACCAGATTTGAGAAAATAATGAAGGAAAAGTCCAAATAAATTTGAAATATTTGAGTAAAAGTTCAAATTTCTACTAAACTTTTTTTCTCAAAAACTATATTGAGAGACTGTTTTTTTATGTTTTCTACATTTTCTGTCAATATTTTCAACTTCTAGGAAAAAGTGATTTTCAAATCTTGTCTTGAGAGACGAGATTTTACCACCACCACCACCCACGTTCACCACCACCACCATCCACCCTCACCACCCACTCACCGTCCACCACTACCATCGATCACCACCCTCCACCATCGTCCGCCACCACCATCCATCACCACCACCCATTGTCCTCCACCACTACCGTCTTCTCCACTATCTTAATCATCTTTTTCATCTTCATCTTCACTTCTTTATCTTCATCTTTACCGTCGGGTGGTAGACGGTGGTGGTGGAGGACGGTGGGTGGTGGTGGCGAACGATGGTGGTGGGTGGTGATCGATGGTAGTGGCGGACGGTGGGTGGGTGGTGAGGGTGGGTGGTGGTGGTCGTGAACTGTAGGTGGTGGTGGTAGAATCTCGTCTCTCAAGACGAGATTTAAAAATCTATTTTTCCTAACATTTGAAAATACGAACGGAAAAGGAAGGAAACATAAAAAAACAGTCTCTCAAGACGGTTTTTTGAGAAAAAAAAGTTTAGTAGAAATTTAAACTTTTACTACAAGGTTTCAAAATTATTTGGACTTTCCCTTAATTATTTTCCCAAATCCGGTATCCTCCCTAACTTTCCTTAGTTATTTGGCTTGCCCCCTCTATATTATTATCTTTTCCCAATGCGTCTGGAAAGTCCAAATTCTAAAAAAATTAGAGGAAAAAGAAGCTATTTTGGGCTTTCCCTCTCTAAAAAGGGTTATTCTGGGAATTTTCCCATTTTCTAATGGTTTTTCAAATCCCTAGTAGGAAAACTCAGAACTTTATATGTAATTTAAAAGAAAAAAAAGTTTTGAACCAATGTTCAGCCAGAACGACTATCAGATCATCTATACAAGATTATGATATGAAAAATATGTGCGCGCTTGGATTTACAATATATGCGTGACAAAATCCGAAAATTCATTAAAAATGAATTTTCAACATAACAAAAATTTCCAGCTCGACCTCAACTAGAGGCACTGATCCTTCGACCCCTTTTAGGAGCTGCTGCCCCTTGGACCTTACTATCAGTGGCGTGCTGCCCCATTTAATATCATAATAACTCGAACAAATATGCACCACGCACTTCCTAATTTGTTTATTATATATTATGATTACATCGGCCAAAAATCAAAATTATATATCGTAAAATATCTAATGGTGCCTGCTTCTTTAAATTTTATATTTTTCTAATTAGTTTCACGTTCAACGATTTCTATATTAATATTCAACCACACACTTACACCTAAATCTAGTCATTTTTTTTTGTTTATTACGGAACTTGAACACTCACGTACTTTTGAGGATACACACACGTTACCTATATCTTGGTACCACTATATATGAGCCTATGATCACTTCTTAGCAATGGCGTTTGAGACGCACATTTTAATATAGAAAACTGGCAAACTTCATTAACACCTATCACGTTTCATCATTAAAGATGGCACTTATCCAGTTTCATCATTAAATATGTTCAACTAGATAGATTCCCGGCACGTTGCGTCGCGTTGTTGTCATTGACATTTATACTCGTATAACTTATCAAACAGTGCGATGCGACTGCGAGTCGAGGTGAATTCGATTAGTTATGAGTTACGAAACTAGAAACAAACCCCAAAAAAACTTTGTTAACGCCCAAATACAACAAATTAACGTATCAAAAATGCGCGTTACGGTTACCTACGAAAATTTGGTTGGTATATGGTTATGGTGCCGAAAGTAAGGCAAAACATAAATCTTCCACGCCTAAATACAACAATTTAACATTTTTAAAATATAAAAAAATCCGGCGAACAAAGAAAACAAACGCGTTGCAGTTGCGAACTGATAAGAATTCGTTGATTCTGGAAGCGTCGAACAAAAAAACGTGATAAATAACTCACGTGTTACACTTGCAAACTAACGCGAATTCGGTCAGAATCGACGTTGTCGGCACTAAATCGTACAAAAAAACCATGTGTTGTGGACACGAACCGACACGAGTTCGGTCATTATCGGGTTACAACACCGAAACTAATTAAAGCAATAAGTTAATTCGTCCACACTCATAATACAACAAATTTAAGTATTTAATAAAAATCACCTCGACGAAAACAAAAAATGTATGCACGTTGTGGCCTCAAATTGACGTAGATTCGTCTGGAATTGACGGACAAAAAAAGTCGCGGCAAAAAAAAAAACCGCGTGTTGCAAGCGCAAGCTGACACAAATTCGGTAATAAAAACCCGGGTTTAACAAAATAGAAACAAAAAACAAATAAAAATAAAAAAGCCGAGAAACCACGTGAGGCCACTTAGACCAATCACGAGGTTACGTCGCCAAACTTCTCAAATATTTATATATAATAATAATTAGTATAGATAGCCCACGGGCTGCAAAAGAACCGAACGAACACAAATACAAATATGGTCTTGTTCATGTTTGTTTTTCAAGGAAATAACGTGTTCACGAATGGTTCAAGAACACTTACCGAATAAGATTTTATGTTCGTGTTCGCTAAGGAAAATGAATGTGTTCACAAACACAAATGAACACAAATAAAATCGACAGAGCCTAGAGATTGAGATCGATATATTCATCAATGTGATAGGCACAATGCAAAAACAATGTGAGAATATGATTTCCTATTTTATGTTACGGGTAATAAATTAAAGAATATAAAATGTTTAGATAATTAAATAAATGTACAAAAAAATTTTATATTACGGGTAATAAATTAAAGAATATAAAATGTTTAGATAATTAAATAAATGTACAAAAAAAACTTTCATGAACAACATATACAAACGAACATGAATGAACGTTCATGAACACATTACCGAACGTTCGAGAACACGAGTAAATGAGGGCTTCATATTCGTTTGTCTAACTAATCGAACAAAATTTCTTGTTCATACTTGTTCATTTATTAAACGAACAAACATAAACAAACATTCCGTCGAATAATTCACTAACTGTTAGCTGAATATGAATATTTGATTCATTTACGGCACTAGGTAGTCCATGTTGAAAAACCTGATCCATGAGTTACTCGATGCCAAAAGAGGATACTAGTGACTCATACATATTTTGACATGTGTGGCATCAATACATGTGGACATGTGGTGGTCTCGTCCAAAAAAGCCAGACATAAAACCATTTATTATCACTTTCATGCTGTGCCAAATCTTTGTTGCTATGTCGGTCTCACCACCGCCATAGTAGCAGCAGTCCGCTCATGCATGAAACACCTCCATATCATCTTGTTAAGGATTTGGAGCGTTATACAATCTACACTCCCTGATCTTATCTCTAGAAATACAAAGTTACGTAACCTACACAAAAAGTCAATGTAATAGTAAATTATATTTAGCTCGATCGATCAAAATACCTATATATATTTTGATGTTCGTTTTTGATTGCTTGACTTTTCGTGCGGCTTAGGATTGAAAATAATTCATAAAATAAAAGTTCTCGGGATAAATTTTCACGAGAGTCAAAATTCTCGTTATAGCGACGACAATTGTGAATGGTATAGGGTGATCGGGTCAGATAAGTTTTATTGTAGTGTATGTTGGGTTTTTTAATCCATCAAATTGTAGAAACGCATTGATTGGTTGAGTGCTTGTGACAGCCAACTTGTGGCTGGAACCATTCAGTTCTATTGTTCTAACTTTTTGAATAAACTCAATGTTCATGAGACGTTTTTAAGTGGTCTGAATTGAATTATATGTAATTTTATAAAAATTTGCTACACTTTTAATAGTTTTGGAGTTTGTTTTAATTAAATATGACTCTCAGATGAGTTATGTTTGGGTTTTAAAGGTTGTGAGAGACAATGAGTTAAAATCGAGTGTTTTTTACAAAGCTTAAGATTGATGAGTGAAACTTTAAACAAGTTTAATTTATTTTGATTATCAATTTTCTTTTATCAACTTTCTGTATTTATTAGTAAATTAAAACTACTTAAAAAAAGCAAATAAATATAAATCTACTATTATAATAAACAAAAATGTTGTTATGTCAAGTAGCACTTATTTGGTCCATCTTTGTGCCACTTGGCAAAACTTCATTTAACCACTTTAATTGTTTTTCACAGCAATAAAAACTTGACAAGTTTATATTGAAATATTATAATTAATAATTAATATTCTTTCTTGAAAATTTGTTTTTCTTCTATTTTTTTTAATTATTTTTGTTCAATTTTGTTTTCTTTTGTTTACAAGTTCTCAATTTGAAATTAAAATTATTACTGTCTTCTTAAACTATTTTTGTTATAATAAGTATTATTAAATAAAAAATTAATAATAATTTTCATGATTTTAACACACTTGCTTCTAAGTTTACTAGCATGATTTTCCCCGTAATATTTAATTTTAACAAAAAGAATTGTTTCTTAATGATATCCTTTTACAATATTTGTTTTAAAATTTTAATATAGCATTCCTTTGTTTTTTACGATTTAATGATTTATACAAGATAATAGTCTTTTTCTGACTATAATTATAACTTCTATTATATTTCATAAAAAATAATAATAACATGCTCAAAAGCTTATAAATTAGTTTATATATAATCTTACTATCCTATTTATTTTTTATTAAAATTGGTTTGTTTCACATAAAAAAACAAATGTTTAAATGTTATAAGTTTTGGACAACCATCCAACAACGGTAAGTTTCATTATTGGCCATGCGATGTTACATGCTCATGTGTATTAAATCTAGATAAATACCTTTCAGGAAAAATACATGTGAATGTGACCAAATTATCTAACGGTTGCTACTATGCAAAACCTATGATAGATTCATGTTTGTTTGGGATGTTGTATTGCTTTGAAAAGTGAAGCCAAAATATCTGACAGTCGTTTCTATCTAAAACCTATAATGGTTTCATGTTGTTAATTTGGGATGTTTTGTTATTTTGAAAAAATGAAGATGTTTTTTTTATATTTAAGATAATGTTTTTTATGTTTTAAAGTACCTTTACAGTTTTTATGCATTAGCAATGTTTTAAACTCTTAGAATTCGGTGTGTTGCTTATCTTTGTTTTAAACTTTTCAACTTATATTGCTTTATAATATAATGTATTTATTTTAAACTTTGTGTATTGTTTATTTAAGTATTTGTATGACTTGTATCAATTTTTTTTAATACTATTCTTCTTAAAAATATAAATTTCTATATCAAATTAATATTAGTACTAAATTATTTATGTTTTTAATAATAATCGTGTGTGATTAGTAAGAAAAGTTTGATTAAATAAATTTTAAACATTATATACAGGAATAGTTTTTAGAGATTTATGTCGCACTTTCAAGATTAAAACTAAAGATGGAGTCAATTTTCTAATATTCGATAAAGAGGGTAACTAAGAATGTTGTATGTGAAGAAATTTTCAAAGATTAATGAAAATTTACCATCTAATTTCTTTTTCTTTTTTTATTTTATGAAAATTTTATTTTATTCAATGTTGTAATACATATTCATATTCATTCATCTAATACTAAATTAGTATAAGTATTTCACATTGTTTTGTTCTTTTGTTAATATAGTTTACTCAACCCGTGTATACACGGGTATTTAACCTAGTGATGTATATACATAATGGGTTTGGTGAATTTATTTTATAGGGACAAAATGAGAAGGATGAGAGGGTTTATAGTTACATAAAAAAAACCCTTTAAAAATATTTAAAAAAACAATAAAAAAATCATAACTCAAAATTTAATAAGAAAATAAAAAAAGTAAAAACACAAAACTGTTTCCACCGTCTTTCTCGTTAAAAAAAACAATGTTGAAGGAAAAGATCATTGTTTCTTTTTGTTTATCATTATGTTTTATGCTTATTTCGTCATTAACTGTGTTTTTTTTCTTGATATTGTGTTGTATTACTCAACATTGTGCTATATTTTGTTCAGCATTGTGTCATACGTTGCGATCTATTGTGTCTTTTTTAGCTATAATTGTGTCTTTTGCTTATTTTCGTTATTGTGTCTTTAATCTCGGCATTGTGTTTTTTTGTCGTTTTTTTTGAACGAGAATGACGGAGGAAGCATCTGAGTTTTTAAATTTTTTTCGCTTTTTATTTATATTTTGAGCTATGATTTTTTTAATTATTTTTTATGAATTTTTTGTCGAATGATTTTTTTTTTGCCACAAATCTTTCTCACTTCTTATTTTTATCTTCCTTTACATTTAACATTTCCCTATACATATAATATAATTAAAATAAGGTTTGCAGACTAATTCAAGCTGAAGAACCCATTGTTTCTAGTTCAATATAAAGTAAATAGAAAAAAATCTTCGAGAATCTTAAATATATATAAACGAAACTTTTAAAAGTTCTCTGGTTGCTTCCTAGATCCTCTCAGCCACCAAATTGTTTTATTTGTAAATGAAGGCTTCTCATGCATTTGACCCGAATTCAGGGGTATGGGTCTCACCAAACCTAGATGTCACACCCCGTTGAGCGATTTGCGGAAGCGTAAAACGGAAACTTAACAGATACAACTGATATCAAATACATTGCTCATAAAGAAACATTACTAACTAATTTACAATATATTACATCGTTCTATATCTTTTACAAACTAGGTAATACAATCAAAACTCGCTCTTCAACTACTTTGCTTCTAACTCACATGCTCACATCATCGTTCACAATCCGAACACATAAGCAATCTATTCTACCTTTATGATTACCTGAAAAGCATGTTTAAAAACGGTCAACTACGAATAGTTGGTGAGTTTCATAAGTTTTAACGAAATTAGTTTTGCGTACCACACTGTCATAGTTTGTATGTACGCGCATATGTAAAAATATGTATTTATGTTTGTATACATA
This sequence comes from Bidens hawaiensis, assembly GCF_021521415.1. NCBI lineage: Eukaryota > Viridiplantae > Streptophyta > Magnoliopsida > Asterales > Asteraceae > Bidens > Bidens hawaiensis. Next base: position 368,104 of record NW_027492339.1, read on the forward strand.
TGTACAGCCATATATTTGTGTGTACATATGCACACATGTAAGTTTATAATATGAGCTCGAATTTGCGATGAAATCGTGACTGTTTGTTCGTATTGTGTGTTTTCATTTTCCATATTTAATCAACCACTGTGGCCCCCCTTCCGCCCACAATGATTCCACGTAAACTCAAACATTACACAGTGTACACACACAAATAATTAGTATTTTCTACACATAGTATTTCCTATGCCTATTCACATAGCATGTATATAGACACACATACACATATAGTATTTATCACGTATCACCAAACACTGTGGCTCCCCATCCGCCCATAATACACATAATCACATTATTTTCTTAACATTCACGTCATAATTAAGTTAGTTTGTTTAGTTGCAGCAGAACTTGGCTCATAGGCCATACTCAACTTTAGTTTGGTACTATTGTGGCCCCCTTTCCGCCCATAATAGCCCCAGGGTCATCACAGACCACGTTATCCCCATGGCCGTTACAGACCACCCATGGTCGTTACGGACCACGTTATTCACCCATGGCCTTTATAGACCACGCTATTCACCCATGGCCGTTACAGACCACGTTATCCCCATGGCTGTTACAGACCACGTTATTCACCCATGGCCTACAGACCACGTTATGTTTAACAGTACACAACATATTTGTATAAACGTGTATTCACGTGTAATTTCATTATGTTTTGGTATTCGTACCATATTCACTTAATTTGTCGTTCAAGAATACTATTCACCATTCATTCGCACTTAATCAATCATTATGTTTGTAGGGACTTTTTGTAAGTAAACGTTCAGACAATTCATATCCTGAATCGGTTCCAGGTAGATAACGTATATAAATATGCTTTTCACCCCAAAAAGTTCATAAACAGTTTGAAAAGAGGGGTAATGAAACTCACGGTTTTGTAGGCACTCAGTGCGAGGTCAGCTCGGGATTCGTTTCCCTTGCTATTACTTAGTCTCTATAATTAATATTATAATAATATTAATATTTTAATATTATTATAATCCTCATACTAGACTGGGCTGTATAGCTAATCTGGGTATAGCTGTTACACCCAGAAAGTGTCAGTAGGTTTAGATTGTGATGTTGTTCAATGTCTAATGTTTAAAATCGAACTTGGCTTAGTTTCCCCATTTCACCAGCTGGCCCAAGTTGCTCGTTTATGCGTTTGGAAAACAGTTATGGGGATGTAAGCTTGGGTAAATGTGTTGATTGATAAAATAATTAAGTTATAAAGAAAGATCACAATTTAGGGGTCTGGATTCGCTACGTGGTTCGTTTTCGTTTATTCAGTTTGATTTGGAGAAAAACGCGCACAATCTATCCAAATTGTCCGGATTTCTCACAAAAAGTTCGTTTTCACATAATTTATCCGAAAATATGCTTCTTTATCGTTGTTGATGTTCTAATATTCCAACAGGTTCGTTAATCACGAACTTAAGGTTTTCGTCAGAATTGAATTTGTTTAATCTTCAAATTAGCATAATTAATTATCCGTTAATCATTAGATCACGAATATTTAGACATTTATCAAATAAAATATGTAGATTTTTATAGAAATATTTCTGGTATTATTTACTGATTTATAAATTTTTAAAAAATCATTTTATATGCTATATTTAGCCCGAAAATCATCCGTTTATACCAAATAATTTCCGAAAAAAAACCCATCAAAATTCCTGAGTAATAAAAACTCTTCCCAAAATAACCTGTAGCAATTCCAGAAGCTAACAATCTTTCTAAATATCATTTTCGAGCCAAAAACGACTATGAAAATCCGAATAAACGCAATTGCACAAAACATACCTAGGGTTTTCCAAATGACCCTAAACTTCATATGTCATCATAATATATCAAATCTGAGTTTCCCACAAAATTTCATAATTTTTCCAGCATTTTAAGTATTTTTCTCAAATAAACGCCCCAAATCGGTAATAAATTTGCCAAATATTCTCGGATGGTCGAAAAATTATCAAATTTGGACAAGGACTATATAATATGGTCCCTGATGTCCCTGAAAAATTTCAAGACCTAAAAATATGCACATCACAACCTTAACCTAAACATCCAATAATCGAGCATTTCGACATTACCTTTGCGGTTTTCGCCCTTTTCGCTCTCTTAATCCAATTTCCGGTTTCTTGTGCTTCTATATAAGCTAAGTAGAAGGTCCTATATCACAAACCAAGCATGTATCATCAAGATACCAGCCATGAAAGTTAGGGTTTCGGTTAGGGTTCTAAATCGAACTTTTAAACCGTAAAAACGTCGTTTAAACCCTCTAATCCGTGTTTATGGCCAAGAAACTTATCAAACCAGGTTACTAACCATGTGTAAGATCAAAATATGTTTTTGGACAATTTTTAGGATTTTTTCATGGTTAGAAGTGATTTTTGATAATCAAACTATATTTATATGTAATTAAACATGTTTAAACAAGTTTAAAATTGATCAAAATGATTGTTTACCTAGGGTTTTTGGCTGGGAAAGTACAAGAACAGAAGGAGCAGCTGCAAGGTCTGAAGTTTGTGCAAAAATATCTTTAAAACATGTCTTATATTGCAAGATATATCAAGAAAGGTGGACTTTTCAACATTGGCGGGCCGGAAGCTTTAAGGCCCCCTTTTGGGCCCAGTTGGCCCACTTTTCTCGATTTACGTGCCCGAACGTGAAATGCCGAGTCCAAATATATTTCGGGTTCGGTTTTTGGCGCGAAAAATATATCGGGTACGACAAACAGAGCGAAAATGAGTGTTTTTCGGCTATTTTTGTGTAAATTTGTAAAAACATACTATTTGTTCGTAAAAATCGAAAATTTTTCCACGGATCGCTTAAAACATCCCTAAAAAGTGTTTGGTAAATCTTTTTCAGCTTAACGGATGATACAATGCTTGATTCGGAACTAACTTTTGTGTTTAAATCCATAGCGGGTAGTTAAACGAGCATGTTTTCGTTTAACAAGTTTGTTATCATACTAAGGCCTTAATATCAATTTGTTGGCTTATAATAGGCATATATCACTTATAGATGCCCCCCGGGATATCCGGGTCATAACCAGACCCATTCGATTATTCGTTTGTTCGTTAATTAGCGGTTAAACGCTTATTCGAGTTTTTAAGTACTAATGTGTATCCGGTTTTGTCACGAATGTCACACTAGATAACCCTTAAACGGGTTATAACATCTCATTATATTAAAAATTAATCTCATCGAATATTTGATATGAAAATCCTATAAAATAGGGATAATCTAAAAATTAATATCCATTTAAAAAAAAGATATTATTATAATTAATAAACAATCTTGTAGTAAAAAAAATAAGCAGGTCATGGATTTCACAAAATCCAGATAACTTTTAAACGGGTTATAGAATCTCATTTATTTGTGAAACTCTTTCATCATCAAACCCCGAGTACATTACTAAATATAAAAAAAATGGAAATAAAGTGATATGTACGTAATTGTTTTATTAGGCCACTAACACTAAAAGAAAAGGACAAAATGACCAAATTAGTCTGTTTGATAAACTTGTTTTAGATTTTAGCCATCTTAATCATAAAATCTTTAAAATATACACCCAAACTGTAGCGCCCCGATTTTAGGCGGATTATACATCGGTGTGGTACGTTGATTGTTCATAGCTCGAAGACATTATTGAGTAACAATAATATATAATTTATTTCATCAAATTACAAGTGCACAATTTGTCTTAAAATCAAATAGCAATACATCAAGATAAACAAATACTATTCATTTATATTAACCTAAAAGTCCAAATAGGTGTTTCTTCGATCCTCAAGTCAAACTTAAACCTGCAATATGTTTAAAATAATATATTTTATCAACAATAAAGTTGGTGAGAGTTCATAAAATTTTTGCATATGTTGACGAGTGACTCGTAGGGAGGCCGTTAACCGAGTTAAAGGATATAACTATATTTGTTTAACCAACTTAATTTCATGGAATTAGTTGACTACGGTTACTCGTATAATTGTAGGTATCGGGAGGTAAAGGATGACATTACGAGAGCATGGGCGAAAACGGCGAAGAAAACGGAGCTGGAATGAGAAAGATATGAAGAAAACAAAAAGTGAGAAAGAGACCCACCGTGGTCCACGGTCAACACCGTTGGCCACGATCAACTTAGCATGAAAAAGACAGAGCCCACCGTACCGTGGGCTGGAGATAGACTGTGGATGGACCGTGGCCCACGGCCTGGACTGTGGACCACAGTCTGACTCGTAACTGCCGAGTTTATTCTTTTTTTTAGGCCGTTTTGAGGTGTCTTTTAAGATATTTTTCAATGGGGGCGACCCTAGGGCGATTGGTGAAGAAGAAAACAATATTTTGGTGTTTTCAATCATTGGTTTGATGCTTTTGATTCATACAAACAATACAATTGATGTGATGATGATTCACCACACCATGAGTGGCTAATTCCATTGGTGATCATCTTGGATGTAAGGTTTAATTGATACATTATTGTTGCAATGTTTGTTTAGTTTTTATGGTGTTTGATTAATTGTTTGTAAATTGTTGCTTGTGTTTGATCATAATCTAAACCATACGTTCTTGGTGCCATTGGCAATTGAGATATCATGGGATGAATTAGGGCTGAATGCTAGTTAATTGATTATTAGGTAACAACCTTGCATTATATTAATCCAAGTCCTTAGTTCCCTTTCGTCACAAACAAGTAATTAAACATGAACTATGTCTACGTGGTTCTTTCTAGTAAGAATGAACAATAGTGTTGATTTAAACCTGAAATCTAAGATGATCGCTTTCGTTTAAGCAGTTTACAAACCTTAATGGTTGTTTTGCAAGTGTTTTATTCAATTTAGTTAATCTAAAAACCAAATAATCAAATCTGAATTTACTTTTTATACAATTTTAGTTTAATTTCATAGTCTGTTAAAGCTACTGGTAAACACGTATTCCATAAACTCTCTGTGTTCGACACCCACTTACTACTATCTATTTAGTTTATTTGGTTTATTTTTGAGTGAGTCTTCAACCTCACGTCATATGTTTATAGTATGAAAAATAGAAATTTACGTGTCAATATGTAACATCTCAATCATAAAGTAAAAAAGAAAATAAATACATGATATTCTTGTTCTTTTTTATATAAGCCAAGATTACTAAGGAACCCCCGTTCGTATTGACACAAGGTCAACTTACAAAGAGTAATATAAGAAAACCACTCGCGTGTTCCAACATAGGTTGAAGAATAAGGCGGCGCAGATACGTCCCATCGGAACCTCCCACTACGAAATCGTGTTTGCGTATGCGTCTATTCTACCAACCAAAACATTAAACAACTAGCACATAATCACACAATTCGCAAGCAATATGATATGAAACAAATACATACTAGACACATATGTGAATTTGGTTTACAAACATGAAATAACAATGAAAATTTATAACGTACTACATGCCAAAAATGTAAAACATGAAAAAAGGGTTATGAAACTCACATGAAAGATGCACGCAAATAAGCAAAGAAGCGGGCCCTGTCTTAAGGGAGTAAACCGAGAGAAGTTGGTTCGACGAGTGATCCCAGATGGTAAAATAATTATATTCTAGGATCAAGATGGTATTCTACGAATGAAAAGAAGAGCAGAATGAAAGTAGAAGTCGCGAGTTCGGTTTGATTCGTTTAAGAAAAATAAAGTTTAGAAATTGAGTTACTTTAAGATTCAAGAAAAAGAAGTGTTTATATTTTTATAAATAATATCTCTATTATATTTAAAAGAAATTTTGGTTAACTGTGTGTTAGTTAATTTTAATGAGTGTTGTTCATTTTTTAAATAACAAACCGAATCTTTATTAAAGAAGAAAAGTTTAAGTGAGTAGTTCGTTTTTGTCGGACACGAACCGGGGGTTGAGTCGGGTGTGACATCTCAGAAATGTTGGTCTAATTTGGACAAAAATATAGAAATCAAGGGTTAAAAATGAAAATTGGGTTTCAAGACCTATCGCGCTACGCGACAGACACAATGCATAATTCACAAAATTTAAGAAAATGATGGGTTCACGCTACGTGATAGACCAGGTCCTTGGTCATCGCAATACACAATGTGTTCTCCACGGTCAATGACACGTGGTGTACCATGTGGCACGATCTGATAGGCCACGTGGCTAGGCTATGATGACGAAGTAGGGCTATAGCCCTACGCCGCGCTACGTGACGAAGCTAAGCATAGATCCATCGTGATACGCGAAAGATTATAATATTCAAGGCGGTGTAATAGGATCCACCGCGCTACGCGATGGATTTTTTCGGACTCCATCGTGATACGCGATGGGTCTAAAAACTTGCCCTATAAATATGGGTTCGGACTCTGCTTTGATGCATCCCAAATCAGTTTTCACATTCATATCACACACATACATACCTCGGGAAACATGAGATGGTTCCGACGGGTTTATTTCTCGAAATACGTACAAGTGTTGTTGTTGCTTCTTTCAAATACCCTACTACTAGTAGGAGTTTCGCCTGCTTGAAGCCTAGGCATTTCTTTCATAATGGCCGCATAAGGTATGGTTTATGTCAGAATATTTTATTGTTGTTGTTGTTGTTATATTGGCTTAAACATAGTCGGGGGTATAGCTTTTATCTTCATCAAATATAAAGTAAATATAAGTTTCATAAGTGGAGGATATAATTAAAATATTATTTTGTTATATCCTAGAAATATAAAAAGTTGTTATGCCGGAGGTATAGTTAAATTAATATTTCTTCTTGAAGAAGAAATTATCCATAATCTAAAAAAGTAACTAAAAGTCCAAATGTATTAAACAAACAAACGACTACCAAGGTAATGGTTATGTAAAACGGACTAAAGGTCTGAAGCTAGATCTTTTATCTAGATATTTATATAAGGTTATTCTCGTACTATAGGTTCAAGGTAACTTCATATCATAATGTGAAAGCGCTGATCATATCAAAGGTGAATACGCTCATATTTATAAACTCTTTAATCGAGTCATTTACCCACAAACCAAAGTTTACATGGGGAATTATATCCTTAAAACTTTAGTATTTGTTGCAATTGGGCTAGTTATATTTATGTTTGGATCCTTGCATATGTGGTAGAGGGTAGGCATACCCCTCCATGCGTGGTACCAGGTCTCAAGTCTCATCGAGCCAGCCTATAGGGTTGTGAGGGTTGGACTAATGACGATGACGATGACGATAACGATGATGATGAAGAATTATAAAAACGAATCAAAATGACATGAAAATCAATAATTTTTAAATTTTTTTTTTGTGAATATTAATTGTTTATTGGATTACATCGAAACAGAAGGCAAGCGGGCAACAAGCTGCGCCGCTACCCCTTTTTGAATCGCAAAACCCAATCTTTTAAAAACTATATTTGCTGATCTTGGAGTCATAACATTATTATGCATGACCCGCTGAACACGGGTAAGTAGCTCCACAGCTTCAGGCGCGAGGAAACCAAAAGTGTCAAAAGCAAAAGGAATAAATACATGGTTGGTTGTCAAGACACGTCTTTTCATATTTTGCCACCTTACCTGAAGCAGCTTTTAATGCGGCTTGACCGACCGCGAAACCACTACTCCCTAAGCCCACCAAAGGAGAAACCCTGTTAAATCCACACACACGTGTTTCCCTTCTATCCATCCAAACACCAAAATGTCAGCCGGTCGAAGAGATGATCTTCCCTCCGACGGGTCAGTCAGGAAATTTACAGGTGCTTCTTTCTTAACAGAAATTCCAGCTCGCCTGAATATATCATAGAGCACATCCCTAACCAGATCGTGTCGGTACTTGAACCCCGGGAGCTCTTTACAGTGCACCGCGTGCTCCCCATATGAGTCTAAACACGCTTTACGACAAACAGGACATATCTCATCAACCGGAAATAGAGGAATCATAAGGCGATACTTAAGGATACTACGATACTCCACTGGAGACATATGCTGGCCTAACCCATCTATAGGGATAGCAAGACGAAAATCTTGAGCATGTGGTGCTTGTAGACACTCAAAAATGGCTTTTTGTCTGCTTGTCATGTTAAAGTGTGACTCCATGTCGTGAACAATTTTACTAAAAAGAGTGCTCGCCAATGCATGCTGGGCTTTAGAGGGGGCGGTCTCTTTGTTAGAGAAACTGCTAAAATCGAAGCTTGGAATCATATCACGAAGACAAGCCAGAGCACAAGAATAATCAGAATCCATCCCAAATATACCACTGTCTTGCAAAATGTGATCAATAATTTTATTAATAAATGCGAATCCGAATTATATCGAAAGATTAAAACGGTTCGGGTTTAAAAATTGACGAATATCACACAAACTATCACCGACGACGGATCTTCACCAGCCGCTTACAATTTTGGCCCTGCCATTCAACAAAACTCATCGGCCACTAACATCTTGCCGGTTGTCATCTTCTTTTGTTGGACTGGTGGAACTCGCTAAAGAACCGAAAAATTTTAACAGATCCGATAGAACTGTTAATGGAACCGACGGGCGATTAAACAGTCGGACCGACAATGCAGGAGGGTGCTTTCGTCGAGCCCGACGGTTTTAACCCTTATGAAACTTCAATCTCACCCGATGAACTCGAAATCAAAACCTCCTAACTGAAATTCTAGGGCTCGTTACTTTCTTGCGCGAATTTCTCAACATATGTGATTCATGAAAAACAAACACCATGGTTGTGTTCTCCTTGATAAACTAAGCAATATAAACTATGAATTTGCCTTATTTTATGGAGAAATGAGAAAGATGGATATAGAGGTTGGTTACGAAGATTTAAGGTTTAAGAGGTGGGAGATGAGAATAGTTTCGTCGGATGTCAGAACAGTTTATTCGGTTGGCAAAATGTATGTACAGATGGCACGGTATTACAGGTCTACAAGTTTTGTAGGATGGCAGAACCAAAACCGTTGGTGGCTAGTGAAGAACCATCGCCGGAAATATTTCAAAATTTTGGGATTGGGATTTTCGGGATCAGTACCGGTACAATCCCGAGCTCATCCTTACTCATTACTGGATTGGGTATTACCATTCCAAATACTTTGGGTTTCAAGCATTCCAAATCTCAAAAGACAAAAAGATATTGAGACTTTGGAAGGGAAGATCCGTACGATTGCGACTTCTTACCAAACTTATACTATATATTTATGCCAAAACAATTACCTTGGGCAAAAGCATGCTCAAATTAAACACCGTCTTCTTACTTATTGAGATAATCTGAATAATTTCAAGTTCAGAATGAATAATTACAGTCTCACTGGATATAGCTTACATTATTAAAGTAAAAAAAAATTGAAAAATGTTATCGATCTTCGAGTTTCACTTTCATCTCCATTTTAAACCGCATCTAAATATCATTAAGCACATGCTCTGATGTTGGCTTCCCTCCTTGTGTGACAATTAAGTGGGGATTTGATTTTAAGTTAATAATAAAATGTAATTAATTATATGACGGTGTGCTTCTAATCAACCACGTGCTTTTTTTGTCAGCCACGTATCAGAACGTTACGGTGGGGAGAATTTATTTAGGATGAGCTTGGCGTTGTAAGTACGGTCATGGTCAACATTAATACACACAAGAATTAGACGAGAGGACATGCTTTCTTCGTTAACAACTGTGATAGTAACATAATAAATAAATAAATAACAAAACGATAATAAAAGATAGAGATATAGGGTGGATATCTAGCAACATCCACCACCGGAAGTCGTATCTGAAACATTCGCCGGAAGATCAAAGGATGGGGCGTAGGAAGCTGGAGATGAAGCGGATCGAGGATAAGAGCAGCAGGCTAGTCACCTTCTCCAAGAGGAGATCAGGATTGATTAAGAAAGCACGCCATCTTTCGGTTCTCTGTGACGTGGATGTGGTCGTCATCGTTTTCTCCGCCCGCGGGAAGCTCTATGAATTTGCCAGCGGCAGTAGTAACAGGTGATTGATTTCATCTTTTAATATGTTTTTCAATATGTAGCGAACCATGTATGTATATATACAGTCCTGTACGGAGTTTACTTTTTATGTATTAAGTGTACGGCAATTATGCAATTCAATGGATGTTTCTATGACATTAATATGTCATTTTATGTGCATACTGAAGAGGTAGGTCCCAGCAGAGCCCAGTTGGACCCGCAAGACTCACCTTAAAGAGGGACGTCTGCGCAGTTGAACCCGCAAGACCCACCTTCAACAGGGACATCTGTGCAAAAGGCTAAACTCGCAAGACTCACCTTGAAGAGAGACGTCTGCGCAGAAACCAACTGGATCCGCAGGACCCACCATGCTCAGAGACGTGACGTCCTTACGCGCAGTACGCAAGCTGTTCCCGCAGGAAATGCCTCCCAATGGTCGACGTACTCCGCCTGTTCCCGCAGCAACGGATACTAGCCATCAGGGAAGGCTACCCGCGCAGCAAGGCTACACGCACAAGGCACTTAACTCTTAAATAATTCAGTAATGTCACCTGAAGAAGGAGTGAGCAAGCCGGGAAAACTCCCGCCCAAAGCCGGGAAAACTCCCGCCCAAATGAGCCAGTCCGTACAATACTGGAGGATCTTTTGTACTGTACCTGACGAGGTATGGACAAAAGATCTGACCAAAGCTGCGACAGCTCACTGACAACAGTACAACGAGCAGCATGCTCTATTACTTAATGTCACTATCAGCCGCTGCCTACTCACCAACCTGTCGTAGCACGTGCATAGCCTGCAGTTGGTGGAAAAGGAATTGTACACAGCCGGCCTGGTCACTATCAGCCGCTGCCTACCCACCAACCACCAGCATGGCATGTGCGTAGCCCACAGTTGGCAGAACAGGAATACTATTCAGCCGGCTGTACCTTCTTGGAAACCTACCGTCGGCTATAAATACTCCAACACCTTGGAATGGTATTATTATCTCATCATCTTATCTTCTCTAGCAATCTCTTAATATACACTTATATTCAAGAGCAATCTAGTCTGATTCTCACGCGGAGGGTGGTCACAAGGAGGTACCCCCCTTCTCAGTGAAGAGCTCACGGTGTCTGTTTTGCAGGTCATCAGAAGAACCATTTTTGCCGGACCTAACCCCTCGTGGGAAACATCTATTTAACCCCCAGATTATCCATAATCTGCCCGGGGTCAATTAGTGTTTCTTCATTGGCGCCATCCGTGCATAAAAGCTAGAACTACTTTTTCAGTTTCTTCAAACTTCTGGAAAGATGGTTAAGGTTACTCCGTTGCCAAGGCCAACGAGTGACCAAGAAACCCCGGTAACCACAACCCCAGTTACTGGGGGGAACACCGGCGAGTACACAATATTTACGAACACTACCCCGGTTACTCAAGCCGGGACAAGTGCAGTAAATTTTACGAACACTAACCCGGTTACCCAAGCCGGGGCAAGTGCAGTAAACAATCATCCCCTGGGATTCATTAATCCCAGGCGGAAAGACAACAGACGAGGCTCCCCCGCCAAACACTTGAACAAGTTAAAGCGTGGGCGGAAGCACGTCAGAGGGAATTCCAAGCTGAGTTGGATGAACGCTTACGTTCACTCCAACAGGCTGACGAGTTCGGAAGCACTCGACAACAGCTCAACATGAGCAATGAGTGCGAGTCCTCGGACGATGATCGAGAGTCCGACAGTGACGCAAACCCTCGCCATAGGGCGAAAGGGAAGCGTAAGGAAACGGACTTTCAACCGAGAAGGAATTTTGGAGAAACCTTCAAACCAAAAAACGCGGGTGGAAACCCACGTGACTTCTCTAAAACCTTCAGACCAACCGCTGCAAATGCGGGAACCTCCAAGTTTGCAAGGGACATTGCGGAAGCAATCGCCCCAAGAAGTGCCAAACAGATGTCCAACATCGGCACTTATGATGGTATATCCGACCCGGACGATCATTTGAACAGATTCATAGCGGGTGCAACCGTCAGCAACTGGACGGAACCCACGTGGTGTTATATGTTCCAGATGACGCTGGTTGGAGCAGCCAGAGCGTGGTTCGACCGTCTACCGGTCCACCACATCTACGATTGGGCAGACTTCCAACAGAAGTTCAGCCAACACTTCAGTCAACAAAAAAAGTACACTGAAGAGCAATGGACAATCCTCAACTGCATCCGAGAGGAAGATGAGTCTTTACTAGACTTCATCACGCGCTTCAATTCAAAGAAGCTAAGTCTGGGCAGTATTAGCGAAGATCTTGTTCGCGCTGCTTTCATCCAGGGTGCGAAAGACCCATAGCTCATCCGCACCTTAACGGGTAAAGATGGCGTGCCATCCACATGGGATGCCATCATGACAGCAGCTAAACGCTTCGCGGAAACGGAAAAGCAACTGGGTAGAGATCTTCCCCAGAGCACAAACCTCTACACCCAGAAAACAAGAGAAAACAATGTCCTTACCGCCCGACTAAACAAAAAGAGGAAGCTAGGTATTTGGCAGTCAAGGGTAAACTTTGACACCTCATCCGGCTCGCACCCTCGGTTAGGCGGAAAGGATAACATGCGGTCGTCGAACCGGAACTCCAGATGGACGCCACTCACCAAAAGCGTCACCGAAATATTTGACACCGAGAGGCTCCCATGGCCAAAGGCTCCAATAATCCGAGAGCGTCACAATGCTGATCAGAGCAAATTCTGTGACTTCCACAGGACAAGAGGCCACACCACCGACGAATGCTTAGACTTGAAGGACATCGTCGAAGCATTTGTCAGAGATGGGACGCTCACGCACCTCGTGGCGTAATGAACGCTGAGCAGGCTAATGCGTGTTGAACCCCAGTTGGGAAAAATACGAAACTGCAACTTCAATGTTGGAGACTACATACTGCGTAAACAACGAGATTCCGAACCAAGTGCATATCGGCTCGAAAGGCTCGATGACACTCCCATCCCAAGAACATGGAAGGGAGCTCAATTACACAGGTTGCATGTAGATCAATTCCAAACTTGTAAAGAAAAGGCCCAGAGCCACTTCTAATGGAAATGATTCTCCTTATCACATTGACGCGGATAATCTTACATTTATACTTATGAACGTTCCACACTGATATGTCGGTCTTCACCGCATACATAAGTGGGGAAGTAAGTCGTTGCGTGTGGAAGGCGGCAAAACCCGCATAAACACAAAAAACGGCCAACCTTCACGCAAGTCAGTTATAGGTAAAGTTGGGTCATCCCACTAAATGAAAGTGCCGGTCCTACCCGCACAAATCATGATAGAGGAAACCGAACTAACCTATTGACAACCGCGCGTCGAACGGTTAATTTATTCAAAACACTGATATGCCGGTCTTCACCGCATACATAAGTGGGGAAGTAAGTCGTTGCGTGTGGAAGACGGCAAAACCCGCATAAACACAAAAAACGGCCAACCTTCACGCAGGTCAGTTATAGGTAAAGTTGGGTCATCCCACTAAATGAAAGTGCCGGTCCTACCCGCACAAATCATGATAGAGGAAACCGAACTAACCTATTGACAACCGCGAGTCGAACGGTTAATTTATTCAAAACACTGATATGCCGGTCTTCACCGCATACATAAGTGGGGAAGTAAGTCGTTGCGTGTGGAAGGCGGCAAAACCCGCATAAACACAAAAAACGGCCAACCTTCACGCAGGTCAGTTATAGGTAAAGTTGGGTCATCCCACTAAATGAAAGTGCCGGTCCTACCCGCACAAATCATGATAGAGGAAACCGAACTAACCTATTGACAACCGCGCGTCGAACGGTTAATTTATTCAAAACACTGATATGCCGGTTTTCACCGCATAAATAAGTGTGAAGAAATCGTTGCGTGTGGACGGCGGCAAAACCCGCGTAAGCACAAAAAACAGATGAGGACAACCTTCACGTAGGTCAGTTATAGGTAAAGTTGGGTCATCCCACTAAATGAAAGTGCATGTCCTAACCGCACAAATCATGATAGAGGAAACCGAACTAACCTATTGACAACCGCGCGTCGAACGGTTAACTTATTCAACACTGATATGTCGGTATTCACCGCATAAATGTGTGAAAAGTCGTTGCGTGTGGACGGCGGCAAAACCCGCATAAACACAAAAAACGGCAAACCTTCACGAAGGTCAGTTATAGGTGAATATCGGTCATCCCACTAAATGAAAGTGACGGTCCTACCCGCACAATCATGATAGAGGAAACTGAATACTAACCTATTGACAACCGCGCGTCGAACGGTTAACTTGTTCAAAACACTTGGAAATTTGCTAAGTTAAAGTATGCACGAGCGAATCATATATGGTTTATGCGGCAAAACAAGTGCCAAATTAAGCTATAATATGCATGAGCAAGTCATATAACGTCTATAAAGCAAGTCATCCAGTGAAAGTGGCGGTCCTACCCGCACAAAGATTTATACATTCCATAAAAATTCAAGTATTACAAGAATGGCCGGGTATCTACCCGCCTACAAGAGTGTAAATCTATACAAAAATATAAACCTATCCTAACAGTGGGAAAGGATCTAAAGGTTCAAGCTTCAGGACCACTCCCTCCAAACCCACTTGTACCCGCACCATCAGTTGGCTGTGGCGGTTCAAGGAAGGTCTTGAGAATGGTTAGCCCATCATCAGCAGCAGCAACTTCGTTCACCTTCTCCACCACCGGATGCGGGAAGGCAGCATACTGGTTCACTGCTTGGTCATACGCAGCTTCAGTATCTACATCATATAGAGGGAAGTTGGAAGGCGGGATGCCCTTCTCAACGAACCCTAGACCAAGCAGGAAGCCAGCCTTTTCCCCATCCTCATGAGAAGCGTTGAGGGCTGCGCTCATGGCATCGTCATATGATGTGTCCGTGAAGACTCGATGCACAACCTACAAGAAAAAATACCAAGTATCAAAACCTTTTCTAAGTACAAAGAAAAGCGTAAAGACGTTATGAAGCTAAGCTTACCTGCGACAACGCTTCTCGTAGAAGCCATTCCTTGGTAACCAGAGCCTCCTGGAGGGCAGCTTGAGCTTGGTTACGGGCGCGTTCGGCTTCACTTTTGTTAAGGTTGGCAAGCAACACTTCTTTAGCCGCAGCCTCTTCAACGCCCTTTAGCTTACGCTCAGTATGGTCAAGCATACCCCTCTGGTCCAAGATTTCTTGAAGCTTCTTGGCGTCTTCCATAGCCAAAGCATTATGAGCCTGCTGAAGCCTCTCTAGTTTGGCTTTGAGCTCCTCATTTTCGGCGCGCAGAGGTTCAGCAACGGCTTCAGCCTTGGTGGCCCTCTCAGTCGCGTTCCGCGCAGTTTCCTTAGCCAACCGAAGCTGCTCGTTAACAGCTTGGGCAGCCTTGGAACGGGCCTCGAGACGGGCCTGAACTTCAACCTCGAGGGCCTTGAAGGCCTTCTCCTTCTCCGCAGCAACGGCGGAGAGTCTCCTGTTCTCCTCCCGGATAGCCCGCGCCTGAGCTACTTCTTGGATATGAGCCGCCTTTAACTTGTCGTTTTCACGACAAAGCAACTCGACGCGCGGCTGCATCCGGGCAAGGAGAATCGGAGCTCGTTTGTCAGCCTACCCTCCTGGTAGCTCGACATAGCTTCCCCCAGCGCCCCACTTGGAGCGGCGTGGCCCGCCCACTCGACGCAGTCCACAGCCGTCCGAAGGGTTGTTCCTCGGGGGATGTTCCAACGTGGAACATACACTTCATTGGAATCCGACATTGTAAAAACAAAAAGCAGTTAGGAAAAGATGCTAAAAAAAAAGAGAATAGGCCAAAATAACCCTACGCACCTGTAGGGTCGACAACAGGCCGGTAGCCGCCGAACCCATAACCCGAACCTAACGGATATCCATCCAAGAGGTCAGGCAGATGGGAAGGAGGCAGAGATTGGCTAGAAGCCCCAAACATACCTGCCGAACCGGCCGGGGGCGAGGTAGTCACCGGTGCCGGAGGCACGGTTGAAGCCGCTGCGGTAGAGACCATCGGAGGTGAACTCACTGGAGGTGAACTCACAACAGTGGCCGCCGCTGCGGAAGAACCCGCAGAAAATATCACCGCCGGCTCAGTGAAGGATTCCGTGAAGATCGTATTGACAGCCGGCGGGGATGATGTTACAGTTGGAACAGTTGCCTCAACGGGATGAGCAACTGAACCAACACTTGAAACAGGCGCAGCCGCCTGGGTCATCGCCTCGGGTAGGTTGACCAGACCTACCGTCATGGGTCCAGAGGTGCTCCTCCCCGCACCACTTTGGAATGCAGTTGCATCCACGCCTGCATGAAGACAAGATAGTTAAATATAATGGCGGAAGGATATGCAGTTAAAGTAAATGAAAATTATACTTACGAGTTCTCTTCAGCTTGAAGGTTCTGATAGGCGGGGACGAACCCGATGGAGCCGGCCTCTTCACGCCGCTCACCGTCGTCATCCTGGGCTGCTCAGAGGTGACAGCTGTCTCAACCTCTGGAACAGTGGTCTCATCACCACCAGGGTTCCCCGCCGCCTCCTCGCTCTCGGTCTCCGAGTCAGACCGGTTAACCTGATCGGCGGTAGAGGCAACCTTCGCCTTGCCCTTCCCGCCAGCAGCCTTCTTCCTCCTCGCGAAGAAAGGACCATCTGCGGATTCCTCATCAGAAGATGACAAGATTAGAGGAATTCCAGCAGAGGTTTGAGCATGGAGAGGGCGGGGGTTAAAGAGTTCCTTACCTGGCCGCGTGGCACTCAAAATCTCATGGCCCGGCGGGTAGACCTCCACAAACCGATCTGCCGTTTGCTCAAGGATGGGCAACTTGTTCTCATCAAGAGCACGAGTACCCAGCCAAGCGGGACCACCAGCCTCCCGTGGATGCAGGAGCGATTGTAAGTCATTCCCCTCTGAAACAAAAAGAGAAACAGTTAGAAGAAAAACCCTAAATCAGCAAGAGGATGTGAATCATACCGTAAGGGATAGAGTTCAAACCGTATTCAAGGACGATGGGAATCTGTGGCGCCTCTGCCCCAGCATCCTTCCACACCCGGCTCATCCCGAGCATCACCATCCCGGACTCCGCAAAGCGGTAAACCGGAGTCTGGATCCGGGAAATCTTGGAGAACCATTCCGCCTCCTGGTAGTTGGAGGCGTGAAGGTTCGGGAGAGCTATCCCGTTCTTGAACGTCATCGCTATGGGGACGGCGCGAGCGGAGATATAGAAGAACTCCCGCTTCCAAGACCGAAAACTGCGCTCGGTAGCGCAGATCTTCAAACCCTTGATCCGAGTGACCTAGGTATACCACCCCTGGATGCACCTCCAGGAATAGAAGGTCATCAGGCGGTCGACATGGGGCTCCACGCCCAGAATGAGGCACACCCATTCAAAATGGCGAATCTTGGCGATCGCCATTGGGTGTACCTCCGTCAGATGTACACCGTGTCTCTCCAAAACACGGTACACAAACTTCGTCAATGGGAACCTGAGATTCCCATAGATGAACAATGCGGCATACACCCCTATCTTGCCCTTGGGGGCATCGTACACCGTCTGATGAGGCTTAGGAAACTCAGGCTCGAAAGGCTCGAGCATGAACTTCCTAACAATGTACTGTTACAGGTTGACGGTAAGAGCACACTGGCACTCACCAGCAGTACTTTTATCGTCCTTATCAGAAGTAGACGACGGATTCTCGGCATACACGTCAGACTCCTCGGCGGTAGCCTCAAGATCATGAACGGAAGACATGTTTTGGATGTGAAGAAAGATTTCAGGAGAATGCTCGACGGAAAGGTTAGAGTATTCGCCGGAAATCGTTTAGAAGAAGAAGAGTGAAGTGAAGGTGTGGATTAAGATGCACCATCTCCCCCTTTATATACTCATCGCAATGAATGCGATGAATTTATTGCGGAAGAGAGAGGAAAACGCTGGTGCAATGAAACTATGACACGTGGAAAAAGCAAGCTGGCAACAGCTGTTGACAGGACGCGCGCCGTAAACTTCGCGGCGCGCCCGAAAACTCGCGCCCATGCGCCTGAAAAAGCGTCTGGATTGACCATATACTGTCACGTCGCCATAACTTCCTGCACGTCCCGAAACTGTCAGAAGAAACTTTCGGACTACGCAACCGTCCCTTCAACAGTTTGGACCGTTCTTATCCTTTCACCAACTCTTAGAATTTCAAAAAGATTCAAAAAGATTCAAAAAAGATTCAAAAGTAAGTGGGACTATACCCCTTACCTTGGCAACCAAGTAACTATAAGACAGGTGCGAGTACAGTGTTAAGGCAAAACCCTTCACATACTTAGCACCTGCAGGGAATTGAAGCCAAGAATACCTCGGCAACCAAATAACTATAAGACGGGTGCGGGTACAGTGTCAAGGCAAAACCCTTCACATACTTAGCACCCGCAGGGAATTGAAGCCAGGAATACCTTGGAAGTAAAGTAACTATAAGACGAGTGCGGGTACAGTGTCAAGGCGAAACCCTTCACATACTTAGCACTCCGCAGGGGAATTGAAACCAAGAAGGATCTTCTGGGCCATGCTTGCGGAAACGAGAATAACATCCCCGCATAGCGGGAACGTCGAGAACTAGATTGTCTGAAGCTCCAAGATGAAATTGGTTGTTTAACATAATTGATCACTATGTTCAAAACAACCAAAACCTCATGTAGAATCTACACAAGTGGAACTCAACGCTCCTGACTTGCGCGGAGGTTACAGACCTACCCGCATCATACCCAAAGATCAAGCAGAAAAGTCGGGAATTTCTGCACGTGACATTAGGACTTTCGCGGGAAGAATCCCCATGGAAAACCTTAAAACTAAACCCTTTTCAAAACCCTTTGCTTAAGTCCAAAAGTTCACCTCACTTATTAACAATTCATGAGAACATTGGACTGGGGGGACTTGAAGAGGTAGGTCCCAGCAGAGCCCAGTTGGACCCGCAAGACTCACCTCAAAGAGGGACGTCTGCGCAGTTGAACCCGCAAGACTCACCTTCAACAGGGACGTCTGCGCAAAGGCTAAACTCGCAAGACTCACCTTGAAGAGAGACGTCTGCGCAGAAACCAACTGGATCCGCAGGACCCACCATGCTCAGAGACGTGACATCCTTACGCGCAGTACGCAAGCTGTTCCCGCAGGAAAAGCCTCCCAATGGTCGACGTACTCCGCCTGTTCCCGCAGCAACGGATACTAGCCATCAGGGAAGGCTACCCGCGCAGCAAGGCTACACGCACAAGGCACTTAACTCTTAAATAATTCAGTAATGTCACCTGAAGAAGGAGTGAGCAAGCCGGGAAAACTCCCGCCCAAAGCCGGGAAAACTCCCGCCCAAATGAGCCAGTCCGTACAATACTGGAGGATCTTTTGTACTGTACCTGACGAGGTATGGACAAAAGATCTGACCAAAGCTGCGACAGCTCACTGACAACAGTACAACGAGCAGCATGCTCTATTACTTAATGTCACTATCAGCCGCTGCCTACTCACCAACCTGTCGTAGCACGTACATAGCCTGCAGTTGGTGGAAAAGGAATAGTACACAGCCGGCCTGGTCACTATCAGCCGCTGCCTACCCACCAACCACCAGCATGGCATGTGCGTAGCCCACAGTTGGCAGAACAGGAATACTATTCAGCCGGCTGTACCTTCTTGGAAACCTACCTTCGGCTATAAATACTCCAACACCTTGGAATGGTATTATTATCTCATCATCTTATCTTCTCTAGCAATCTCTTAATATACATTTATATTCAAGAGCAATCTAGTCTGATTCTCACGCCGGAGGGTGGTCACAAGGAGGTAACCCCCCTTCTCAGTGACGAGCTCACGGTGTCTGTTTTGCAGGTCATCAGAAGAACCATCTTTGCCGGACCTAACCCCTCGTGGGAAACATCTATTTAACCCCCAGATTATCCGTAATCTGCCCGGGGTCAATTAGTGTTTCTTCACATACTGTTTCACATCATCATCAATTTCATCGACAGCACCAGAACTTGCTGTTTCACTCTAGATGGTTTGTAATCAGGTTGTTTTCTTTGTGCCTAGTTAGGGGTTAAAATAATGGTGCTGGAGGATGGTTACAGTTGATTCGGTTTCCCTAGCTGTGTTTTACTTTACCTTGATTTTCCCCTACCCTTTTAAGCGGTTTTTCATTCTATATTGAAGATTTATTGTACTACATATCCATGACCTTGAGGTCTGGTGTACGTTTCGCTCCTTCAAAAGTGGGTGGTGGATTTACCTTTTAGGTGACAAACATTGATGAAATTTATTTTTGTTGTACTATATGGTATTTGGTTCATTGGTTTTGAGGCATGTTGACATATATTGGCCTTGACAAGTTCGCTACCATTTATAGACTACCAAATAAATTAGACAAGCATATATAGAAATGGTGATGTACCCTATTCACCGTAGTTGTCAATAGCGAATAGCGGTAAATAGCGACGGGCCACCTATATGCTACGTAGCGAATAGCGGTACTAAATAGCGACCGCTATTTAAAATTTAGGGATAAAGGAGTAGAAAATTATTAAGCAAATAATTAGGGTTTATATTCACAAAATAAACTTTTACGATGGAACTTGTGGAAGGTGCTGCTGTTTGGTTGATAACAAGCCTAAAAAATAGGTTTCTACAATTTTTTATATTAAAAATAAAATAAAAAAACCCCTAAATACCACTATAAACAAGCTAAATGACCAATATTTAGTATATAGCTTCCTATAGCCGTATCGCTACCTAGCGCATTATAGTGCCCACTATCACCGCTATTGACAACTATGCTATTCACACGTTTTATTAGGAACTTGAGAACTTGTAGCATGATGATATCTTTTTGGATTATGATTATAAGGTCTCTTTGGTTACTTATTTGGAAGTATGGTGATTGATGGTGAAGTCGCATCAAAATTGTTTCACATTCACTTTGTTTTGCCTACCCGCGACAATTTGGGACTCAAATTACAAGAAACCTAGGCGATTGATATCTCCATAAATAGTTGATGATTGTATACCCCTCTAGTAGTGCCATTCTGGATATATATTAATTTTTGAAGTTAGCTAGTGTCATGGAAACATACAAGGAATTAAGGATGTAGAGAAGCATGATCACTTTGTTGAGAGGATGTATTTAATGATCCAAATAGGTGTTGGAGTTTACAAAGGGATAAGTGCATCATACAAACCTGTTATAATTTGGGATTCATATTGTATAGGGCATGCCTAGTAGTATCCTCCCGGAGGGATATGTGCATCTAAAAGATCTTTCATACTATGCCCAATCCCAAAATTTGTTCTATACATATGCCCAGCAATGAGAAAAATCAATGCAATAGCTAAATGATGATGAGCCAATCAGTCAGCCATAAACTTCGGGTTTGTGGATGTATTTAATGATCCAACTAGGTGTTGGAGTTTACAAAGGGATAAGTGCATCATACAAACCTGTTATAATTTGGGATTCATATTGTATAGGGCATGCCTAGTAGTATGTAAGGTTAAACGTTATAAATATTCCTAGGTGTTGTTTCAAGATGCATCGTTTAATTTTTATTCAAAACGACTAACTCAACACACACTCTAAAGCTACACCAATGTCCACTACGAGACTAGAACCCCCTACCATTTGGAGAGGAACACCTTTACTACACACCTTGATATTGCTAGCATACAAGCCGTTTGATATTTATCATTATACAACAATCTTCTTCTTCTTTTTTTTTTGGTCTTGCGCCTAGGTAACCGATTCGCGCCTTTCTTCTTTTACTAATACACTTACCTTGGTCTAATACACTTAGAAATCTTGTGTCTTGTGTGTGGCATTTAATTAAACGATTGCCTTCTTATCTATGTAAGATGCTTGTGCTTATGTTTGTTTTTCTTCTTTTGTTTATTGCGTTTCACCCGACAATAGATCATATTGCTTGCTGATAGCTGTATGGTTCTGTCCTTTATCCCTAGTTTTAGTTTATGAATTTTTTGCTTATGGCTCCATGCTCTAAGATTTCTACTCTATGTTTTAAAAACTTCACTTACAATAAGCTTTTACCTTTTACCCAAAGAAATCCTATGTTAAAAATAGCTTTTATACAAAAACAAAATATTTATTCATAAGTGGTTTGGGAAGCAAGTTTATTACCATAATCAATCAAGAGTTTAAATATAGAACAACTTTTTTTCACATCTTTTGGGCCTAAGTTAGGACAATATATGAACAAAATGAGATATTTATGCTCCCATTATTCAAGGACTTCAAACCACGTACTATCCATGACTCATTTTCTATGTGGAGGAAAAATAAAGTATATTTGAGATGTTCCATTAGTTTTAATACATCATTCTTGGTATAAGTCTAGACGCATTACAAATTCTTAATGGATGATTTTTCCAATATGCCATCATTACCTTATTCCCCGCATTCTTGAAGATATTAGAATCCATGCACTTTCTGTCTTAATACAAAATTACTGCTAATCATTTAATTTTCTCTACCTACGTATTTTTCAGTGTGGATGGTATTCTTTCTAGATATCAGGAAAGCAGCCTTGAAGCAGGAAAGAAAACCACCAATGGAGCCGGCAGAGATTTTGTAAGAAATTAATTTTATTCTAAACAGCTTTTTTTCCATTCATGTGTAAACACATAAGTGTCATTTGTATAATAAATCGATGATTTAACGGGCTAGTTGGCCATTATTGCAACAGGAACTTCTCTTGCCGTCCAACAGATTCCGAACATGTAAAGAGCTTCTACACACAGTGGACAGGTAACATAGTCTACACGAAGCTTGTACATACAAAGCATATAATATTAGAAACAAGGTTGAACAAATAATGGAATGCAAGATTATAACGTTTGCATAAGGAAAGGGGTCCATCAAAAGTGAAATTAAACTCTTTGGGCAGGCTTGCTGACGAGAATAATGCTGAGGAGCTCTCTGTGAATGACATGATACAACTAGAAAATGAGCTTGATGCTGCCCTTGTACAAACAAGATTGAGAAAGGTGATTATATTCGTTTCTGTTCCTAAGCAGTTTTATTGTTGTATGTGTTGTGTTTTGAATGATCCTCATAGTACTTGTGTTTATACGTCATAACTATTCAGTTAATTTTTGTTCCTAAGTAGATTTATTATTGTGTGTTGGGTCTTGAATGATCTTCATAATACATGTGTTTATAAGTCTAGTTATCCCGTTCATTTCTGTTCTTAAGCGGTTTTAGTGTTGTATGTGTGGGGCTGTGAACAATCTTCATAGTACTTGCACGTATAGCAGTTTTATGGTTGCACGTGTTGGCTTTTGAACAATCTTCATAGTACTTTACGTGTTTATTCATCTTGTTTTCCAGTTCAAATCATATATTTTAGTCACAGTTTTGGTTACGTTAAGTTTTATTGTCATCTTGTGGATGGATGTTGAAGATGAAATATTCTGGGATCATTGTACTTTTTTATGTAAATAAATGCAGATAATTATGTTTAGCCCTGAAAGTTTACAATTATGTTTATATGCCATATTTGCTTTACTATCAAGAAATATTATGCACAAAGCAATGATGGGGTAATGGTAATATAAGAATAAAAGTTAGGATTTTTTTGAATAATATACAGTACTAAAGGTAGCGGGTTTGAAAGATTTATCATTTTACTCAAGGTAGTGGGCACTTCGAAAGATTTACTAATGTACTCAAGTTACTAGTGGGCTCTATGAAAGAGCTATATATGGCCTATGATTAGTCTTCACTAGACAAACTTGAGGTTCTTATAAATTGTCTTGAAAGCTAGAATGGAAAGCTTTAGTTGCTTTTAGTTATATATGCATAAAGTGTAATTTACAAATTTACTCTCTCACTAACCTTTTATCAAAGAGCAATCATTTTAATTAGGCCGTATTATGAAGACGTTTGTTGGTAAAGTTCTCACAAGCTACCACATATGGGTGCAAGGGGGCTCTTTGTGCATCTTTTACTTCCATTATTACACTTTTCATCTTAGACTTGCACATTTTTTTTAGCATTCAACTCCTCATACAGCCAATTGTCCACTTTGCCCCCGTTGGATGACCCATCGGGGAGCTCGTGAATTTGTTTCTGGTTACACTGGTGAAGACTTCCTAGGTGATTACCCGTCCTAGTACTGTTCCCATCTAAGCACGCTAAACTATGGAGTTTTCATATGCTCCATAGTCAACTAAGCCCAATACACGTTAATTATTTAAGAGACAGAGCATTCCTTATGAACCAAGAATCTCCCCTATCAATGACCGATGTGGGATTTGCCTAGGGTGTTACAATTGGTAAATTAATCTTCTCAATATCGTTACAATTCTTGTGCCTAAAAAGGGCACATCACGAGCTTTTGCACTATGAGTATGCTTTGTAAGTTCGACTACGTTGACACCAACACTTAGTTTGCTTTTGTTTCTTTCTTGTATATATTAAGGCTTTTTTTTTCTATTTCATGACCGCGTTTGAAAGTAATCTTTACTTTAACAAGGTATTAGAGCTAGGACTCTCAATACAAACCTCTAGATGTTGTCGCCCCTTTAACCCATTCTAGTTCCTATCCCCGTTCCAGAAACCCTCGATTACGGTTCCATGTTCCCGTATTTGTTATTGGTCTAGATTAATTCTTGATTTTGAGAAATCTTTTTTCAAAAGAACTGTTGGGTCTCGCCTTCTCAGCCATCATCACTAGAGACCTCCGACCATTGTATAATGCAATCCAATAAAGCGCGTCAAAGCAACGCCGTTTCTAGCCCATGCACCAGCACATGAGAGTGCTTGCAACACCACCAAATGCCTTTTTTGGTGTTGCCGATGGGCCACTCTGGCTAGCCCATTGCACTTGTACTGTAGTATTAATCACTCATCACAAGTACAAGGGTTGTAGTGTAATTAGTAAAAAGAATGTTTAAGTTATACTTAAAACAAGTCATTAAAGTCTAGGGTGTAGAAGTGTCAAGATGGAAGTTTATAACTTCCATGTACAATGTCAGTATATGAATGATGTTTGAAAGGTTGCAACCCCAGAATCACACTTTTTGGTGATATGTAAACAGGGACAACATCAGAACGCCTAATTCAATCCAAGTTCAAGTTATTAATAAAGAAAGATTGTTGTTTATTATTATAATTGTTCATCTTATCATATCAATTCATTATCAAGATCAAGTTTGGGCCAACATTGGTATCAGAGCATCATATTTTCATGAATTGATTGATATGATTAACAATTGAAGATCGGCGTAGATAAATTCCATGACTAGAAAAGAATTCCGGCAGGGGAAAGTGGTAGAATTGTTCTTCTGGTGATACTAGCAGTTTCCTGCGACCAATTCCGTCAACCATGGTTTTTCGACAGTTTTTCGGTTGAAATTTGAATGCCGGTAGTTATTTACGGTGTTCGTCGATATATTGAAGTTCCCGACAAGAAATAAAGGTGTCAGCGGCGATTTCTGGTGAAATCGTTTTTCCGTCAAGGAATTCCGGCAAAAGCGTTTTTCCGGCAGGTGGTATTTCCAGCGAATTTTAAAGAACAGGGTTTTTCCGTGCATTTCTTCGGCAATAGATGGAAGGTTTGTTGGGCAATATCGATTTTAAATTCCAACAAAATCAATCTTTGATTTGTGGTGGTGGCCGGCGATATTTTTGGGGCCGACGGTATTTTTGGCAAAGAAAAAGAGCAGCGGCAGTTGTTTGCTGCTTTCAAGCCACTGATTTTTTTTGTGGCAATAAATTGGAAGTGGTGGTGGTTGTTTTCGGTAGAACTGGGGAAACGGTGGTGGTTATTAATTAGGCCGGTAAGTTTTTCCAGCGAAACTAAAATACCGAGAAGAAAAACAATGGTTCAGAAATTTTGGTCAGGGAAATTAATGATCAACGCAAGAAGGAAAGATTGATTGTCAATGCAGGAAGCGGGATTGACTATCAACGCAGCTTGATTGATCGATATCAACGTAGAGAAGCGGGATTGATTGTCAACGCAAGGCAGGATTGATCAGAACCAGTGAACCAAAGAACCAGGCTTTGTTTTCGGAGAGTGTTATGTATAATCAAGTCAAGTATAGTCTGGAAGATTATTTTTATTTCGAGCCGAGAAATAAAAGTTGATTAGATTATTACTTTATGGAAGAAAAGTTTGCCAGAGGGAAAAAGAAGATACAGAAGATGGTTCAGTCGAAAGATAACAACAAAGGATGGAGGGACATCAATGACTTTCCAACGTCTGATCCTTAACAAAACAAATTATACCATTTGGGCAGTAAAAATTAAAGCACTCTTTAATGCCCATGGAATATGGGAAGTGCATGAGAAAAAGAATAATACGGCAATTGCATTACTATACCAAGCAATTCCTGAAAATATGGCATTGCAAATTGCTAATCTTACTTCAGCAGAAGAAATTTGGGAAGCATTAAAGGTTCGACATGTTGGAGTCGATATTGTTAAGGAGGCGCGTAGTGAGACACTCGAGTTGGAATTTGAATCTCTAAAGATGAATATTGGTGATTCACTCGATGTCTATGCAGGAAAGATAAGTCAAATTGCAACACAAGCAAGCAGTCTTGGGCATAAGATGAATGAAAAAGATTGGTTTGAAAACTTTTAGGTTATGTACCAGAAAAGTTTGTTCAATTTGTTGCATCAGTTGAACAGTTTGTTGATCTTAACACTATACCATTTCAAGAAGCGGTTGGGAGATTAAAGGCTTTCAAGGAATGTACAAAGAAGAAAATTGAGGAGGAAGATGTGTCTGCTAAGTTACTATTCAATGGTGCGAAAGGAAGATGGAAGGGTAAACACCAGAAGTGTGAGCATTGTGGTTGTAGAAACTCAAATCGGGAGGACTTTGGACATGGACGAGGGAAAGGTCGGATGTCAGGGAAAAGTCAAGGCGATAGTGGAGTGCAATGAGACAAGAGCCACACAAGGTGTTACAAATGCAATAAACTTGTACATTACAGGAGTGAATGCCCAAACTTTGGAAGGAAGAGAGGAGACAAATTTGGTTCGGGATGAAGACGAGGAACCAATGCTGCTGTAAGCAGGATCTTAATGAAGATGATCGTGATTAAGGGGTGAATGCAGTATCAATCACTCATCATCAAGAAGTATAAGGGTCGTAGTGTAATTAGTTATATGTATGTTTACGTTATACTTATGTTTAAGTATATAAAGTCTAGGGTGTAGAAGTGTCAAGATGGAAGTTTATAACTTCCATGCACAAGTGTCAGTATATGAACGATGTTTGAAAGGTTGCAACCGTAGAATCACACCTTTTGGTGATCTACAAACAGGGAAACATCGGAACGTTTAATTCAATCCAAGTTCAAGTTATCAATAAAGATCGTTCATTATTATAATTGCTCATCTTATCATATCAATTCATTATAAAAGATCAAGTTGGGCCAACAGTCGTCGCCCCCTGTAACCGAATCTTGGTTCCAGTTCATGTCCTTACGGTTCCATGTTCCAGTATATATGCTCTTGGTCTAGATTAGTTCTTGATTTCGAGAAATCATTTTTCTGGACATTGTTGGGTCTCACCTTCTCCACCATCATAACTAAAGACCTCCGAATAGTGTACCCCTCCCCCCTTAAAAGTGCATCAACGTGCTGTCGCTTCTAGCCCACGCACAAGCACGTGAGAGTGCTTGCAACGCCACCAAATGCCCTTTTTTGGTATTGTCGGTGGGTCACTCTGACAAGCCCATTGCAGTTGTACAAACCCTAGTCGATCGCCCCATGTCACCAAATCCTAGTTCCAGTTCATGTCCTTGTTTCAGAAACCCTCAATTACGGTTCCATGTTCTGGTATTTTCTCTTGGTCTAGATTAGTTCTTGATTTCGAGAAATCTTTTTCCTAGACATTGTTGGGTCTCGTCTTCCCCGCTATCATAACTAATGACCTCGGACCAGTGTGCACTGCCCCTCTCCCCTGCACTAAAAGCGCATCAACCCGTTGTCACTTCTATCCCACGCAACAACGTTTGAGAGCACTCGCAGAGTCCACCAGGTTTCTTTTTCCATTTTTTTGTGTCGTCGACAGGGCACTCTGACTAGCCCAATGCGGGTGTACAAACCCTAGCCGTCGTTGCCCCCCTGTAAGTAAATCCCGGTTCCAGTTCTTGTTCATATTCCAGGCACTCTCGATTATGGTTCCATGTTCACGTATTTGTTCTTGGTCTAGATTAACATTCTGAGAAATCTTTTTTCAAGACATTGTTGGGTCTCGCCTTCTCCACCATCATCACCTGAGATATCCGAGCAGTGCACTATGCCCCCGTGCTAAAAGCACGTCTATGCGCCCCCCCGCTTCTAGCCCAAGCACCAGCACATTGAAAGCCATTCGATTTTTGCCACTAGTGCTGCCTTACTCTTCCCTAGTTATTGATTTTTGTTCCCGTGTTCCCGACATGGCCTGATCCGTTGTGCAGAATCGCATGTATTCGTTCCTTGGTCATACCTATTTTCTGCCTGAGAAACCTATTCGTCGCAACTTTCCAATTCACTGTCGGAGTATCGTTTACTGCTTGAGTTGCTGTTCACCGTCATCTTCTGGTAAAGTGATAAACATCCTAATTGGTAATATATTCTGCAGCTTGTGTATTGGTATTTGTAGTTAAAAATAATTTCCTACTTATATGGCAAAACTACATTGAAGGTTTGTGGTAAGGATTTATAAATCGGCTGTAATTCTGGTTTTTGATGCAGACCCAGCTGATGATGGAGTACATATCAACCCTTAAAGAAAAGGTATGCTTCTACTACTTTAAATATATTCGAAAATTTACAGTTTTCTGATAAGAGTGTGATAAATGTACAAGAGTGTATAATGGACAACTAAAATAAACATAAAATCTGCCCACTTCGCTTTAGAAGACGGACGCAAAAATAATTCTAGATGAATACTGTTTTTTAAAATCATATTATTACATTTGTGTGTAAGAAGTGACGATACTTTCATATGCTAGCTAGGTAATAGGCTTGTACGTGGATTAGGACTTAATAGTTTTTGAAGGATACACTGATACATGCCATGTTATAAAAATCTATAAATATGGGTTACGGTTGTTATGCATGCATGTTCTACTTAAACTAGGAATTTAAGATCAGCTGGCCTCTCTTGGTGAGTAATTACCTCCCGATAGTAATTACACATTCGCACACTCAATCAAACAATATGGTAGTCATGCCATCTCTAGGGATGTGATCACAACAATATTAGGACACTTGCCATGATACACCTTCGGTGCCACATTCCTTGTGCGGCATGCTGCAGTGCTAGGTAGGTAAAAACATTTAGATATTTTAGGAATAATATGTAAAGCTGAGATAGTAAAGGCATTTTAGAGCAGATTAGTTGCATAACAGTTGGGGATATCTTCTCATGAAAAACACAAAATAATCAAACCTGTTCCAACAGGGTCTTTTTCAGAGAAAAAAATCATGGAATTTGGAAAACCAAGTTTTTTTTTTCCTTACAACTACAATATGAAAACCATGTCCCAACATTGTGTCCAGCCTTTTCTTCCATATCAGGGTGTCTCTGAGAACCCCTACATTTTTTACCATGCACTTTAGTGATTTATTAGGTCGTCGATGTTTGGGAAATGCGGGCCGAGGCCCTTGGTTTTTAAGTGAAACAAATTAACTTTGATTGATTTGAGAAAAAAAAAAGTAGGAGGACCTAACGACACATGAATGATAGTTATAGTTATATTGAAATAAAAACGAACATGAAGGACTTTAGTAATCTGAGCATATGACCTTGAATTGGACATAACTTTTATCAATGTTATGCTAGAGTATTATATAAAGAACGCATAGTAGAAGCTTTCATATATTTGTCTCCCTTGCTTATATAACTGGTGTTGTATCCAATCATAAATACCATGCCCTGTACCAAAATCAAGCAAAAAATCATACTTGAATATTGTAAAATGACGAGAACTGTAATTTTTTTTTTGTTTGGGTTAAATCAAATCGTTGACTCTTAGGCCTTAGCAGATCAAAACAAGGTATTTTCCCCAAAATTTTCGAAGGTATTAATTTCTTCTTAGGCATGTTTTTGGCCGAATTTGGTGTAATAAAAACGAAACCAGACATGGCATATGAAGATTTCTTGGTGATAATTTAAAAACTGAACCACGGTTACGGGCATTTGGTGATAATTACCTGATTACCGTGGAGCGTAGTCGATTGACTTATGTATGCAGAGGCCGCTTAAAGATATTTCACTTTGTTACCTTGTGATCATATTTCTCTATCCTGTTTAAGAGCATGACAATGATTAGAGCTTGAAAAAACACAGTAAAACGTATATAATCATGATTTTAATTTGTGAGAGCAGGAAAACAAGCTAGGTGAAGAAAAAGAAGAGTTGGAAAAGCAGGTATGTATGTGCTCTTTCAGGATTGCAAAAAATTTTTGGTTAAGCCTTTATCTATTGGAGGTTGCTTATTAAATCTGCGCAAAAACTTCATACAATACTAACCATGTTCTTAAGTGTCCAACTAAAGCCACTTTCCTTTTTCTGTCAGTAAGCACTCAGTTTTCATTAGTTGTAGCAATCTTGTGAAACTTTTCCTTAAAACTAAGTGATCTAAAATGAAACATGCATCAATCCTCTTTACAATTATTCAGTTAAAGTCAAATTGGATAGAATTATCATTAAACGGTAACCAAAATTCATATATTGTTTTCTTATTTTTGAGCGCTATGCACGTTTTGTTTATGCCACTTAGTTTTCAAAAAGTTATCATTATTATTTATTTCACAAAATTGGAACATGTAAAAAAATTTGATCGACTTTGGAGGAATACAGAATCACGAGTGACTTTAGTTAACACGAGAAACTTAGTCACTTTTGTGTCAACTTAGCCCTAGTCTATTCATTATAGCTTCTTTGACTCATAAATAATTAGATAAACACTCTTATAACTTGCTTATTGGTGAAGCACAACGCTATAATGTACTTGCGAAATCTAAGTCTGGGAATACCCTTGTTTTTGTTAATATTACCTTGTTTAACTATGCATCTTAATTAACAACCTTACTTTTGCTTGGGTGTATATAGAGATTGGATCTTGTAAACATATATAAAAAAACAAGCATCATTTCTGGATTCTAGATCTTGATTTGCCTAAGCTTATACCAATTGCTAATATCTTTTTTTCTCTATCTACATCACTATGGTTAAAACTGAAGCAATGAATGAAATAGGAAAAAAGTAAGTAGCAAAACTGAAATGATCTTTTAACTTACAGGTTGCAGCAGCAGCAGAGAATGATGTTGATGATGGAGGTGGGGATCTTAACGATCTTGCAGCTAACCATATCAATTCACCACAACTTGTTACACTCTCCCTTTTTAATGGATAAGATATGTGCTTAGCAAATCATTTTCTTTAATTGCAACTACCAAAATACCCAATAATCCAAATAGGATTATTCAATTTGGTTTTGTTACATTATTCTTGTCACATGCTTCTGAGTACTTCAACACCAACTGTTATTTACAATATTGTTGTGTTGTGCTATGAATTGATGTATGGATGAAAAGTAACTTATGAAAAGTGGATTTTTCGGTTGTGAAATTTCTGCCAAATGAAGCTTTAAAGGAGTAGGATATGTGCGATCAGCCTACCACTAGTAATCAATAGCTTCACCAAGAGGAAACGTCTATTTTAATAATGTTTTAATGTTTCTGGTTTAACCACTCAAACCAATTTGCGTGGCACTGACATGAGAAAATTTAGATAACATCAGCATAACATAAGGTTTGGCGGTTTAACCCTTGTATAAAAGAAAATATTACAGGTCCTAAGCTTTAGATATTGGAACTTGGCAAATCAAGATTTTAATAATATCTTAAAAAAGGTTGACTGGTTTTGTTGAGTGTAATGCAACAGGTAATTGTACGTATCATTTACATTGGCTATGTGGAATGTGATTGAAAATTATTTTCCAAATAGTTTATTGCGTATTCTTTTGACGGATTTTATTTTCGGGAAACACAAAACAAAGGGCCCAAGCAAAAAACTAAAGGCCCAAGCAAAGAGCTTCAAAACGAAGAAAGCATTTCCCTTCCTTTTAATTACTTTCATTGGAATTCTCAAAATGACATAGGGAGACCAATATCAAACGAATTGTTATTATTATTATTATTTACATTAAAAATTTAAAATACGTGTTATGTATTGATTGTATGTCATATGTTTTTTTCAGATTTTTGTCGAAACAAGCTAAGAGCTATGTTCTAACCAATCACCCATAACAGATTAACCCAAAAAAGAAAAAAAAAAGTAGTTTTTAACTATGTGTATGTGAGGTTAGCCTATTTAATAGAGGCATTTGTTATTTAGATGAGAGGTCCCAGATTTAAGTATGGATAAAAGCGTAGTTTGGTATTATTGGTGTAAAATAGGATTAGGTGAAATATTTGTTAAAAAAGAGAGTTGAGTGTTAAAATCGTCCTTAAGGTTTGATCAATTATGCAACTTTAGTCCAATTTTTTTGTTTTTTTTATGTAATGGGACCATTGAAGTTTTCCACTTTTTGCCAATTACATCCAAATCGTTAACTCCATTTAGTTTCATCGTTAAGTCAGGGGTGTATTTGTCTTTTTATGTTCTACATTTTCTTTTATTATTTGTTTATATAAATAGTAAAGTGCTATTTTCGTCCTTGTGGTTTGACAAATAATGTGAACTTAGTCCAAAAAGTTTATTTTTTGCATATGGACCATCCCCGTTTTTTCAATTCTTGCCAACAAATCACTAAACCCCTTAAATTTAATCGTTAAATCAGGGGTAGATATGTCTTTTCACTCTTTCTTTATTATATGAGTAAAGTGTCAAAATCGTCCCTGAGGTTTGGTCACATTTGCGAATTTCGTCCAAAAATATTTTCTTTCGCAATTAGACCCTCGATTTTTCCAACCATTGCCAATTTCGTCCAAATTGTTAACTCGATCTAAATTCCACGTTAACTCATGGGTGTTACTGTCCTTTTACATGTTTGTTTACATTATTATTATTATTATTATTATTATTATTATTATTATTATTATTATTATGTGTTTGTTCGATGACATATATAACATCTTACGATTCCTATGTTTGAATCCAATATAGTATACGTTTGTTTATTCTTCTTTATTTTTAGTCATATAAAGGATTTAGCTCAATGTAATAAAAGAATGTAAATAAGCATGTTAAAGGATAATAACACCCATGAGTTAACGTTGAATTTAGAACGAGTTAACAAATTGGACGAAATTGGCAACAGTTGGAAACATCGAGTGTCTAATTGCGAAAATAAATAATTTTTGGACGAAATTCGCAAATGTGACCAAACTTCAGAGACAATATTGGCACTGCACTTATATAATAAAGGAGTGAAAAGACATGTGTACCCTTGACTTAACGATCCAATTTAACGGGGTTGGTGATTTGGTTGTAATTGACAAGAATTGAGAAGCGTGGATGGTCCATATGCAAAAAAAATAAACTTTTTGGATTAAATTCGCATTATTTGCCAAACCACAAGGACGAAAATGGCACTTTACTCTTAATTTAACATATCTAACTTAGACCATGTATAACTGATGACCGTCGCTCGAGTCATACAAAAATCTAATTAACCTAAGCAGATAGGGTGAGACAGGTATCGTATCTAGCAGGAGTATGTGGTCAATGTAATATATAATCAACTTCTCAAATTCAATTTATGAAGTAAAAAGTTATGAGTGCTGATCACACTAGCAAAAGATTTGATTTAATATCAAACAAATAAACAAAGCAAGTTTCATTTAATAAACAAGACAAATCACACATGAGTTTCAAGCAAGTAAGTGAACAGTAATCTCATGTCACTTAACATATTAATCATCAATGATCAAATCATATTGACTAACTAGACAAACTTTAGACATTAACAATCGCTAACACACAACACTGGCTATCAAACAGTTCCTGCCAGTGTGACTCAACTAAGGGCAATTGTATGCTTCATCATATTCAAACTAGTCAACACAACCCTATAAGCAGTTATCATAACAACTGGCAAACTAATCATTCTGATCGAAATAAACCTAAACCGATTGAGTGCACAGTAATATTAGACATCAATACTCATAGATTAGTCAAAAACAATTACAAATTATTCGTTCTAAAACACATGAGAAACCTGAATAATACAATCCTCCGTCTTAGACCAGGGAAAAATTTTTGTTTTAGTAAACACGAATTTTATATGTAATAGAAACACATAACTTTGAGACCTGTACATATAGAAGAAAACAATATAAAAATAGTGTGGTCCACATGACATTCACCCGTTAACCTACACTTAATCAACCAATCAACATATACATAGTTTCTTTTAAGTAAAGTGTTAAAATCTTTGTTGAGGTTTGACTAATTATGAAACTTTAGTTCAAAAAAAATTCTTTTGTAACTAGAACATTGATGTTTATTATTTTTTGTCATTACGTCCAATTGTTAACTAGCTAGATTTTTATCAATAAGTGAAGGGTTTTTATAATATATTTATTATTTTAACATAACATGCCATCATCATCTATGTCCAACACCGCCCGTCACCACAAAACACCTTTCTTCTTCACCAAAATGAAATTGATTGTTGAATATCGAGCAAAAGCACACCCAAAGCTTTGATTTCAAGATCTCTTCAATCATCCCCTTTCAAATATAATTAATGGATTGTGAGAAATCCACCACAGCCATGTTTCTGTTAAAAAAATCATCAAATTGTTTGTAGTATGAAGCTCGCCTACTATTTATTTATAGGGAGGGTATTTGCAGCAAGAATAAATCTGACTGGAAATCGATCAGCCACACAAACTCCACCATTCTCCGCCGCCGATTTCACACACTCCCCATTCCGTTCAAAATCCTGTTTCTGTTTGCTTCAGCATTGATTCCAATCTTGAATCAAAACCAGACCCGATCGCAGATATGTGATGCTGGTTCAATGCCCGAAAAATTACGAGATCGTCTCTTTCCCTTTACCATCTTAAGGATGATTTTAACACTTTGCTCTACTATCGTGTATTAAACACGAATCCTCTACTTCACACGACCCTTTCTTACATTTTGCTTCTCCATAGTTGTATCTTACAACTTTCTTTTTGTCATGTTCTGTTATCTACTGCTTTATCTCCATTCCACATTGTAATTCGTAGCAATAAAAGTGTTTTTATAATTTTTTTTACGAAAGGCCCATCTACATAAAATTCTACCAACAGACGTGGAAAAGAAGAAACGGTTCAATATGACACAAATTTATACTACTATACAAGATGCATCATTCGTATATAGTACATCAGTGCCATTGGCTTTAATCTCAAATCCTCCAAAGAAATTTGTATTGCGAAACAAATGAAACTCAAATTCTTTTAATAGATACAAGAGCTCTTATGTAGATGAAAAGAAAGATCCATGATGACCGTATGGAACCCTTTGAGGGAGATTAATTTTGGCTATTGGCTCACCTGTAAATTGTTTAGCATCAATTACCAGTACCTGTGATAACAAAGAATTTCACAAAGTAAAATAGTCAGACTCATTAACTTGTTGTGTTTATTGGTATAGGTATCGTTTAACTTATGGCTCCGAGATAGTGTTTGATTAAACATACATAGGAAATCTCAGTCTCCTCATCATGAGCAAAAGTAACAATCCAGCCATCATCTTCATCTATGGCTCCTGGCTTTGACACAAAGGCTGATCCTGAACAAAAGTTATTTTCCGGTAGCCAATGATACTCCATCTTTATGTTCCTTTCACCATGACTGTTTTCTTCGGTTTTTTCTTCAAAGTACAATTTGGCTAGTCCCCCATATTTAGTTTTTGCTGAAACATTTCAAAACTAATATTTACTTAGAAACCTCCAATTAAGTTGTACTCACTTATAGGAAAAAGCCGGTCAAACGTACATGTTGGTCATTTTCCCTAAATTATCACATTACCTGATTCTGAGCTTGCATCGGAGTTGATAACCTGAGTGTATCCATATTTATGTTTAAGACCTGTGAAATCTGCATTGATCATTGGAAAGTCCATCGAGTATTCACTTCCAGTTAAATCTCTCTCCTTAACCTCTAGTGTCTCCATGTTCAGTCTCCACTCCCTAATACTAGTAAATAACAGCCCATCATTCCCTGCATTATCTGAGTTGACCGGTTTAAAAATGAATCCTTTAGAGAACCAGTCAAATTTATCCTCGTCCCACTCCGGTCCTGGAATAATGGCTGCATCAGCCTTGCATCCTCTCACAACAACCTGTTGATTATGCAAATCAGTTACGTTCCCAAATAATATTTTGGGTCTAGTAGAATCTTAATTAATAAAGCACGTTGTTCTTTTAATTAATAACATACTTCATATAAATTTATAGATCTAATAGCATAGTAAAGCCAAACAATGACATGAGTACCTCATTTCCATCTTCAAAGCTGTTCATTAAGTGATAAGTACAGCATGGTTCTATATGAAACCACTTAATAGAGTCTGCATCACCATAGCGAGGAATCACCGCAATCCTAGCTTGTTTTTCCTTCTCATACTTGAATAACCTTAACACAACACCAACATCTTATATTTTTCCTTTTTGTTTTAATGACTCAAGGGTAGTGGATACCTATGACATAATTAGAATTAGGAATGTGCAATTAGCATGTTCA
Organism: Bidens hawaiensis; assembly: GCF_021521415.1. Lineage (NCBI taxonomy): Eukaryota > Viridiplantae > Streptophyta > Magnoliopsida > Asterales > Asteraceae > Bidens > Bidens hawaiensis. The sequence goes on from NW_027492339.1 coordinate 404,763, forward strand.
CAAGAAAAATACTTACTGGCCTCCTTTCATTACCCTTTCTGGGCTTATAGTGAGCATAGAATCTATTAGGATGTTGTACCTAAATGTCAGAAAAGAAAACACGATGAAATTAGGTCCAACTTACACAACCAACATATAAAATTACGAATGAATGTATGCAACTCACTTCTTTGTGACACCCACTTCATGAAAAAGTGAGCAATGATCTAGTTGTAGGTCCAACTTGTGGATAAGATCCTTTCCATCAGCTATAAAAAGAAATGTGATCAGAAACCAAAGATACACTATAATAAGTTTATATGTAAAATATGCTGGAAAATTTATTGAACGTTTATTTTTATTGAATTTTGGCACAAATAACTATATGTATATATGATATATATAATTAATAACTTCTAGGTGTGCAATATTCTCCCTCACTAGCGCCTCACAATTAGCTAAGATGTGTCCAAATGTAGCCAAGGTGATTAAACTAGAGTTTGAAAGGATGAACTAGATACATGAGTGATGTTGGTGATTTTAGTGACATCAGAATACGCACTCATTTAGTGTTATTATGACTTTGGTACAAAGGGACATCGATTGCTTTGTCACTGTGACTGGGTTCCAAGGGGCCCCGCCCCTTGGCTGGTCCGGGGTAGCGCCCTAGCAAGGTCCAATGGGGAATATCCTTGACTTGACTGGAGTCGCAATCGGTATGGATGGGAAAAATACACTGAAGTAAAGTAGGGAGTTGCTACTGAGTGGTGGCAACTTGGTTACTAATTTTCGGTAGTGAAGTTGAAGATCGGTAGTGACTTTGAAGTTTGGAAACATAAAATCATTTGAAAAAGATGATTGTTACAGATAATAGTATTGGTTAATCTGGTTCGGTTGTTTTCTGAATAATTAATCTTGATTTGTTAAGTGATTAAAGTTCGGGATTTGTTTTGTTAAGTTTTATATTAATATTTGTTTAGTATGGTAAGAATATTATGGATTATTCTAGAATAAGTTTGCATTGTTTCCTAAGTTAGGTTTGGCTTGGAGAGCAAGTTTAGTAGGTCTATAAATAGGGTCTAGATTATTAGTTTTATTTGTGTGAGTCAAGAAGTCTCTTCTCCATGTAAGTTTGATAAATTCGTGACATTCGTTTGTTAAGTTCGTTTGATTATATGAAAAGAGTCCAGGGTTGTCACCCCAAATATTTTGTGTTTGTTTGTTCGTTTGTTTGATATGATTGTTTGATCCGTCTAGGCCAACAATTGGTATCAGAGCTTAGGCTCGTTGAAGACACGGTTCGTTGCACAGAGGACGAGCCGCAAGAAGGTTCGATTACTGTTTGGAAGTCAGTTGGGTTTTGTTGTTTTGGTCCGCGGCATATCAAAGAAAAACTTTTAAATCGTGTTCTAAAAGTATCGTGGGATTTAATATTGCCGTGTCCGAGTCTCTAAGAAGTATCGTGGCTGACTTATTAATTTCTATTCTATTTGGTGGAGTGTGACATCACCCTGGGAGATCTAAATTCGTATGCATCAAAGACTTTGGTGGGTTCAGTTACAAAATATTTATTCCTAATATTTAGAGAGTCGAAATAAATTATCAAGAAAATCCAAGATGGTGAAGTGGGTTTCCAAGGAGTAAGCATGTAAGGAAAAATAGTTTACCTTTTAAGAACGTGCAAGTTGAAAATAGTATAAAGTCATGGCTAGTGATAAAGAAGGGAGCTCAGGAACAGTGAAAGAATCGATAGGTGGTTTTGTTTTACAAGCATCGAAGTTAACTTCGACCAACTATGCGCATGGTCAATTATGGTGAAAATTATCTTGGGTGAGAATGGTTTGCATGATGCGATTGATAAGGAAAAGGGGACTGAAATTGAAGAAAGAAAGAAGTTTACGGCCTTAGGTGTTATCTTCTAAACCCTACCTGAAGACGTGATGCTTTAGATGTCCAAGTATTCAGAATCGAAAGATGTTTGGGAAGCGTTAAGAGTTCGCTATCTTGGTGCAGAAAAAACTCAGAAAGCTCGTGTTCAAATGCTAAGAGCCGAGTTAGATGGATTGAAGATGGGGCAGACAGAAAGTATTGATGATTATGCAGCGAAGTTGGGTGGAGTACAGTCAAAGTACAAAAGCTTGGGAGCGGTACTTGAAGAGGAGGTTTTGGTAAGAAAATTCTTGAACTCTATGCTGGATAAATATTTACATGTTGTTTCTTCGATGGAGCTACTCGCAGACATCGAAACAATGGCGTTTGAAGATGTGGTTGGCGTTTAAAGGCATATGAAGAAAGAAACAAGTTTAAGAATGTGAATGGAAGTTCATCCCAAAGTCAGCTCATGTTCACCCAAACTGAAAAGAAAGTTGAAAACTACCGAGGACGTGGTGGAGGCCGTGGAAGATATAATGGACGAGGAAGAGGGAATCCAAAATAGAATGATGAACGTGAAAAAGATGAACAGGTTGAATACCGGAAAAAGAAGCCAGGAGAATGGCAAGATAGAAGGAAGTACGTAACATGCTACAACTGTGATAAGATTGGGCACTACTCGAATGTATGTAAAGAGCCAAGCAAAGGGAAAGAAGAAGTGAATTTGACAAAGAAAGAAGATGATGTTGATCCTTCTTTGTTCATGGCAGTTTGTTCAATAAAGAGAGTAAGTTTAAATGAAGAGAGGGTTATCCCTGGTGTGTTTGAAAAGGATGAAAAGAATGAAGGAACGTGGTACTTAGACAATAGTGCAAGTCATCATATGTCAGGAAAGAAAGAGTTCTTTACTACCTTGGATGAACGATTTTCGGGTCAAGTGAAGTTTGGTGATTGATCCGAGATTAAAATCAAAGGTAAAGGTAATGTGACTGTGGTAAGTAAGACTGGCGAAAAGAAAACGTTTTGTGATGTTTTCTTTATGCCTAAGTTTAAGACCAATCTTCTTAGCTTGGGTCAGTTTGATGAAGATGGATGTAAGATTGAAATAGCCAATGGGATATTGAGGCTATATGATCAGAAAGAGAGATTGTTGATGAAGATTCAGAGAAATCTGAATAGGACGTACAACATCAAGCTTCAGGTATGTTGTAATCCTAACAACTTTGAAGTTGAAAAGAAAGAAAGTTATGATGTGAAACCGATTATGAAAGTGAAGGATATTCGGTTTGGAATTATTCCAAATGATTTGTTTGGAGTTCGTGAAAGTATTGGTCAAGATCGAGTTGAGAAAGAAAATAGAAATGTGGCTTCAAAGTTAAGCACGAAAGGAACGAATGCTAAGTTTGAGGAATTGGTGAAGCAAGTATGTTATGGTTAGCTGAAAAGAAGGAATAAAAGCAAGAAGATCAGGAACAATTCAAGATTAAGGGGGTGAATGAAGAATTAATCTTGATTTGTTAAGTGATTAAAGTTCGAGGTTTGTTTTGTTAAGTTTTATATTAATATTTGTTTAGTATGGTAAGAATATTATGGATTATTCTAGAATTAGTTTGCATTGTTTCCTAAGTTAGGTTTGGCTTGGAGAGCAAGTTTAGTAGGTCTATAAATAGGGTCTAGATTATTAGTTTTATTTGTGTGAGTCAAGAAGTCTCTTCTCCATGTAAGTTTGATAAGTTCGTGATGTTCGTTTGTTAAGTTCGTTTGATTATATGAAAAGAGTCCAGGGTTGTCACCCCAAATATCTTGTGTTTGTTTGTTCGTTTGTTTGATATGATTGTTTGATCCGTTTGGGCCAACATTTTCTGTTATTAAAAAATGGTAAACCGAAATCGAACTAAAAAATCGGTTATTCAGAAATCAAAAATTAACAGTCGTTAATGTTTCGGTTCGGTTTTTCAATTCGGATTTTCGGTTTGGGTTCGGTGAATTCGGTTTTGTGCTCATCCCTATATAAAAGTGTGTATGTTGAACTATTTGTAGGGCCAATATTCTATATTGTTTTTAGGATTGTGTATGTCGCTTAGTTTGCTTTAGTTGGTGTATTACGTACTCGGTACGTTTATTTTGTATGTATTGGAGAAATGGGGACCCTATAAAAGGGACACTTTACCATTTCTCCAAAAACTCTAACCACTTTCACAACTCAAGAGAAACAACTTTTGGAATTAAACTCTTTCTCTCTCTTCATCTTTTCTCTCTTTTAGAATAACAAAACTAAGATCCGAGATCTGAGTGTTGTTGGTGATTTTCGCTAACCAACAACACGGATTGATCCGAGTCAAGTTGTGAGATCCATCTAGAGGACCTACAATTGGTATCAGAGCTTCGGCTCACTAGTTGAGGGTTTTTGGATCACAACATTGGGTTTTGATCTTGAGGAAAAGGAAGACAAGCTTCTTTCAAAGAAAAACCATAAAAACAAGAAAAATAACAAAAATACAAAAAGAATCGGTCTTATGTTGAAAATCATGTCTTAAAGTGTGTTCTTGGTAAAAATAACAAGTGTACTAGCTTTAGATCTAAAAAGTTGTGGGTTTAAAAGTGTTAAAATTGATGTTACAGATTTGAAAAATGTTAAAATTTGACAAGTTAAGAATTTCGCATCGCATGGCATGAAAGTTTGTGTACCAACCTTTGACCAGAACTAACAAGATTAGGTGGATAGATCCCAAGAAAGATTGCTTCTGGAAGATTTGAGTTTTTCGCTTTGCATAGCATTTCGCTTCGCATAGCATTTCGCATCGCATGAAACTGTTTCGCTTCGCATAAGAACAATTTCGCTTCGCATAAGATTTTCTCTCTGCATCATTGTTCATCAGAGTTTTTCGCTTCGCTTGGAAAAACTTTTTCGCTTCGCATATGCGTTTTCGCGCGAAATTCTTGTCTGTGTTAGAATTTTGAGCTTTTCAAGAACTGTTAAGTGTTTAAGACTGCTGAGACCATGACGAGTACTGATTCTGAGTTGTTAAAGGGCTATTTGTTGCTTGAGAACCAAGTGGGAACCCCTACAAAACCTCCAAAGTATATGACCCTAGATGATAACTTTGCTGATTTTAAATGGAGGTTTATGAACTTTATCTCATTGACGGATTCTGAATTGATGAGATTTTTGAAGTAGGTCCTCATGTTCCCATGATAGTCACTACAAATGGGGAACGAGCAAAGCCCATTGAAGATTATGATCAAAACGATAGAACTTTAATTGAGCAAGATTATGATCAAACGAGCAAAGCCCATTGAAGATTATGATCAAAAACGAGCAAAGCCCATTGAAGATTATGATTAAACGAGCATACCTCACCTTAACCATTTGTCTTTCAAATGAGATTACCGAAACTCTACGTGAACATAGAAGTGCTAAAGGTTTGTGGGAGGCACTTGTTGAGAAGGTTTAGGGCAATGCTGAAATTAGAGAAAAAAGAAAGCCCTATTAAAAGAAGAATTCAATATGTTCAACCATCGTCAAGATGAAGCTGTGCTGGACTTGGTTAAAAGGTTTGAGAAGATGATGGTCAGAATGAGAGCTGCCAGTGTAAACATCACCAACTCTGAAGTCAACCACAAGTTGATGAATTCTTTGCCGTATAGTTGGAGTACTAACACAATCACGATTAAGAGAACTACCAATTTGAATGCTATGACGAACACTGATTTGATCTCCACTATCAAGTCATTTGAGATGGATGAGCATATGAGAATGAATAATCATCTGAGTTCTCTTAATCAAGCTGGGATGAGTGCAGCTCCATCAATGCCAACTACTTTCATCAGCAAAGCCCAGCATAATGTGTCCAGTGACTACTCCAAAGTACTCTCCAGCTGTGCCACCAAAGACAGCCTTCATCTCAACCAACAATCAATCCGCGTCATCCGAATCATCAAACTCAAGCTCATTTCAGAAAACCGTTGATGCTGCTGTTGAACAGGCCTTGAGAGCACATGGGATTTCTTCTTCAAAGAATCAGCGAAGTAAAAGCTCCAGCTACTGTGAAGCACCACCCATGTTGAATGACTCAAACATCTCAATAGTTTATGCTTTTCTGTCAAGTCATGAAAAGTTGATGTAAGGAAATCTATTGCCACCACAATTTGAGATTGGGGATATGAGAAACATAAATCAAAAGGATCTAGACAAGATGGATATCAAGTACCAGATGGCAATGGCTGTGCAAAGAGCTACAAACTTCATGAAGATGTATGGGAAAGACAGCTTCAAGGATTCAGACGGGAAGAGGATCAGTTTCGACAAGTCAAAGCTACGATGTTACAACTGCGGTGAGATGGGTCACTTTTTGCGAGAATGCACGAATCCATCAAAGCCAGCCAATGATATTCGTGTGACTGAGGAAGAAAATAGTAAAGCTGCTGGAAAGAAGCATGAGGTGCAGAAGCCAAGCAGCTCAGCTCCAAGAATTGGAGGTCATCCATACAAGGGCAATTCAAGCTCAAACACAAGATCCCTTCTCTCCCAAACGGAGGTCCAAACTGGCATGAATTGGGATGATCAATTTCAAGAGCCGCAGAATCCTCTCAACATGGTAGGCATGGCTTTCACTTCAAACAATGAAGCGTCTACGTCTTCAGCTGCAAGTTCTGATGCATCATCACTCGATGAGGTAAATCACAATCTCTGTTCTGAAGCTTGCGTTAATAAGGTTACTTACTATAGATATCATCAGAACGAAGTTTTGAAAGAAAATGCAAAACTTCCTGAATTGAATGCCGAGTATGTAAAGGCTGACAAGATTTATGTTGAAAAGATAAAAACTCATCATGATAATGTGGCAAATCTTAGAGTTGAAATTTTTCAAAAAGATCAAGAAGTAATTTATTACAAAAACATAGTTTCTGAACTAAAACAAGAAATTGAGAATTTGAAACTTGTTGCTTCTGATAAAAGGGAAAAAGAAAAGATAGTCGAAAGATTTGAAACATCATCTGAGCAATTAGATGATCTTATTGGAGCCTAGAGAAGTACTAAAGTTAAAGCAGGGCTGGGGTACGATTATACTAATGTACCTCCTCCATTGAATGATAATTACACAAGTCTGCCCCAGTTTAGCTATAATACTTCTCCCGAGGAAGAAATGGGATTGGTAGAATACCAAAACCAGTGAAATTTGTTCCTGCAGCATCAACAATCCTGTTTGTAATAAAGTTTGTGAATCTATGTTGGGAAGTCGGATGTCAGGATCAAAAACTGTATTTTGTGAAACTTCTAGTGATGACAGTTGTAAAGATGTTTGTAATGAAACTGAATGTTATTCATCTGATTCGGATGTGAAACTATTTTTGATGAAACAATAGAAGCTAAGGTAGATGAACAGACTAGTCCTAGTTGCTCATCAACTGATCATGATATTAAGAATTTAAGAAAATGTTGGGCCCAGGATTCTTGATCCTTATGGATAAGCTATTCTTGGCGACTGTTTACAGGAATAAAGATCCTCTATGGATAAAGGATCCTCAAAAGTTAAAGACTTGGTCAAAGCATTGAAGATTATAGATGTTGGAAGGAGTTACAACTCGTTTATAACAATGAGTAACCGTTCCAAGATTCTCTCCAGGACAATTAATGCTCTTTATGGCTAGTTATTATTCAATTATCTTTCTTGTAACTATATATATTGAGTTGAAGCTGATCACAACACACAACACATAGCATACTTAGAATCATACTAGCAAACACTTTGTACTCATGATCAGCTATAATCTCACCTTTTGTAATATTTTCAAGTTCAATATAATCGGTAGTGATAGTTTTCACTACCCGAGGTTTTTATGCCGGTGGGATACTAATTACCAAGGGATTTTCCTCGTATAAATATTGGTGTTCATATTTTGATATAGTCACTTTGATCATATTTTTCATACAGGCATCAATCCTCACATACGAATTTGGTTACTTGATCCTTAGACCAATTTTTGACCAAAACAATTTGGCGCCCACCGGAGGGCTTTGGTGCTTTAATCCCAAAAAATTCTTACCTTTATTCAATCCCTACACTCAAAGTTATCACTCAATGGCCTCTCAAGGAAAAGCTGTTTCTACAACCGCTGCATCAAGTGTTACAGCTCAAGTATCTTTGCCACCACTACCTATCTCTACGAAGCCACAAAAGCCCATAACTGTCGCTCAAAAGGAGACTGCCGTTTTCTCCGGAATCAAATCCACTACTGTCTCCTAAACGAACAAGACCAACCGGAGGATCCTTCATGAGATTGAGGAAATCAAGAGAACTAGGAAGACTACTGAAGACGCAAGTCCCATCATCCTGAAAATACTTTATTTCAGCACTCCAGATTTCCTGGTCAAAGGTGCCCAGCATCCTCTTATCCTCAACAAGGATCCTCGGATTTCTTCCAGAAAGGATACTCTACCCAATATTCGCAAGGATCATCTATCCTTCAACAAGGATCCTCAACTCAGCACTTAAGATCCTCCAGCCACCATTCTCAAGGATCCTCTGCCTTCCAATCTGGACCATCAGATTTCCGTCAAGGACATTCTACTCACCAGCCTCAAGGATCCTCTGTCTATCAACCAGGATCCTTGGGCTTCCAGACAGAATCCTACTATCTTTATGGGAAAGAACCTTTGAAGGAACCACGATCAAGGCCACTTGAGGTCCACGAAGGGGACTTCATACCTATGCAAACCACTACTCCTGCTGGACCAACTCTTGACGCTGAAACAATGTACCCCGAACACAGCTATGGGGGGGAGATCTTTTGATCACACAAAAGGTAACACTTACAATAAGTTACCTTTTGGTACTAATCATGGTGGTATGCAGGATACAGGAATCAAGCAAAGTATAGCCCGTGAGTTACAGAAGCTCAAGGATATGATATCCAGTGTACCAGGAGTCATCAAACCTATCCACGAGTTATCAGCCAGAAGCCATAAAATTTCCAGATTCGCTCCACCAATTTGTGATGCTGAGATACCAAAGCGCTTCACCGCCCCTAGTATGAAGTTATATGATGGATCCACTAATCCTGAGGAACATGTAGCCTTATACCGGGAGAGGATGGAAATCAACCCAATCCCAGAAAGGCTGAAAGAGGCTTGCTTATGCAAAGGCTTCGGCTCAAAACTCACTGGATCTGCTCTCAAATGGCTATTAAGTCTTCCTCCTTATTCAATTATCTCTTTCTCTCATTTAATCAATTTGTTTAATAGTCAATTTTCATGCAGTAGATCATTTGAAAAATTAACTAGTGATTTATATAAAGTTGTCCAACCTCGTGGGGAACCCCTTAGACAGTTCCTTACTAGGTTTGGAAGAGAGGCCTTGGAAATTCCAAATCTGGATGTCCCAACAGCTGTTGAGGCATTCAAAATGGGATTACAAAAGGACTCTCCATTTTACCAAGATCTTGTTATGACCCCTTGCAGGAACTTAGATGAAGTCCGAAACAGAGCTTTAAGATTCATTAGGTTAAAAGAGGATCAAAGAATCAAAGATCAACTGAATACTCTGGCAAAGAGTGAAACTCAAGAAAAGAAACAAGGATCCTACTTAAGGAATAACGGCTCCAAACCATACTCCAAACCAAATGGCCAGAAGATCAACGCTGTGAAGGATGAAAAGGATGATAAAGATTGCCCAAGGATATCTGATTACTGCTTCTCTGTAGATATGGGAGAAGTAATGCTTGTTGTTAGGAGCTTGGGTGACAAAGGGAGATGGCCGAGGAAGAATGAGAAGGCGCCTCCTCCCAAAGACAAATCCAAATGGTGCGCTTTCCACGAAGAATTCGGCCACATGACAGGAGACTGTATCGCCTTGAGAAGGGAGATCAGCTACCTCCTCAGCAAAGGCTACCTCAAGGAGCTGTTCGGAAGAAAGAAGTCAAGGACCCAGGATCCTGAGCCAATCCCAGAAAAGGCTGCTCCACCTCCTCCGGACGCTCAAGTTATCAATGTAATCTTTGGAGGTTCTGACATAGCGGGACTTCGTATTCTGCTGCAAAAAAACATGCCAAAGAAAGCAAATTGGAGAATGGCGAAAGGCCGATCAGGACTTTTACAACGGTCGAGCAAAAAGCATCTCTTTGGATGAGGATGATCGGATCACCGTTCAGGATCCTCATCACGACGGTTTAGTCATTACTCTGTTTATTTCTAACCATTATGTTCGCAGGATCCTCATTGATGGCAGGAGTTCAGTCAACATTATACAATTAGAAGTGCTCAGGAAAATGAATATTCCAGAATCGGAAATTGTCTCGAGATCCTTAGTTCTTGTAGGATTCAGTGGAGAAACGAAGAATACATTGGGGGAAATCAAACTCCCCATATATATAGAGGAAGTAAATTCTATTCAAAAATTTTGTGTTATCGATACTTTGTCTTGTTGCAATTTTATTCTTGGCAGGCCTTGGATACACGAAATGAAGGCAATTCCCTTTACTTACCACCAATGTGTGAAGCTACCTACCCCATGGGGAATAGCAAAGATAGAAAGCGACCAGCAAGACGCTAAGAATTGCTATACCTCTTCCATGAAGCCTACAAAAAAGCTAAGGGAAGAATATCAATTATAGAAAGCAAGAAGAAACGTCACGGAGACTAGGGAACAAGATTCTAAGGAAGTGGTCTTGCACCAAGAAGATCCTGACAGCAAAGTACTAATCGGAGTTGAGATACAAGAATCCATCGAGAAGGATCTAGTATCCTTCTTACAACGAAGAAAATCAACCTTTGCATGGAAACACGAAGATATGACAGGTATTTCTAAGGATGTTATAACCTAAAAACTTGGAATTGATCCTTCATTCAGGCCTATTCATCAAAAAAGAAGGAAATTTGCTCCGGAAAGAAATGCGATCATCCAAGAAGAGGTACAGAAACTACTAAAGGTAGGTATGATTAGGGACGTAAGGTATCCAAAATGGTTAGCCAATGTGGTTGTAGTTCAAAAGAAAAACAGAAAGTGGAGGGTATGTGTCGATTTTACTGATTTAAATAAGGCATGTCCCAAGGATCCTTTCCCTCTTCCCCACATTGACTCTATGGTGGATGCTACCGCAGGGCATGAAATGTTGACCTTTATGGATGCTTCAGCAGCATTTTAACAAATCCAGATGGAACCATCTGATCAAGAGGACACAGCATTTATAACCCCTACGGGCATATATTGTTATATTGCTATGCCGTTTGATCTTAGAAATGCATGTGCTACGTATAAGAGACTGGTTAATATGATGTTCAAGGATCAATTAGGAGACACCATGGAAGTCTATATCGATGACATGGTGGTGAAATCAAAGAAGGCGGAAGATCTCCTCAAGGATCTGGAGGTAGCATTTGACATCCTTGACAAATATAACATGAAGCTAAATCCTGCTAAGTGTGTATTTGGTGTGAAGGCAGGAAAAGTCCTTGGATATATGGTAACCAAAAGGGGGATAGAAGCAAGTCCAGAGCAGATTCAGGCTATCTTAAATCTCAAGTCCCCAACGAATATCAAAGAGGTGCAAAGGTTAACAGGGTGGCAGCATTGAACAGGTTCATATCAAAGTCCTCAGAGAAATGTAAAGATTTCTATGACATCCTAAGGAAAGAGAAGAAATTCGAGTGGACGGAGAAACACGAGGCTGCCCTTACCGCTTTAAAGGACTACTTATCCTCAGCCCCTGCTCTGATGAAGCCTATGGATGGAGAAACCTTGATCCTCTACCTAGCTGTCTCTCTCAATACTTTAAGCGCGGTCCTAGTAAAGGATCACGAAGGTAACCAACATTGAATTTACTATGTAAGTAAAAGTTTACTTGATGCAGAATCCAGGTATTCTCACCTAGAAAAACTTATTCTCGCTTTAATTATGGCTTCAACTAAGTTAAGAAATTATTTTGAAACTCATACTATCATTGTAAAAACTAATTATCCTATTAAGAGTGTCCTTAGAAAACCAGAAATGTCAGGTAGAATGTCTAAGTGGGCTGTAAAACTGAGTGCTTATGATATTCAATATAAGACTAGAAACGCAATCAAGTCATAGGACCTAGCAAACTTTGTGGCTGATTTCAGTAGTGACATAGAGAAACAAGCCAATCTTGAAGTTCAACAGCTTGAAGAAACCAAGGATCCTTGGACACTCTTCACTTATGGATCCTCAAACGTTAAAGGAACAGGATTGGAAATACTACTAAAATCACCACAGGAGGACATACTACCCCACTCAATAGCTTATGAGTTCCATGCCACTAACAATGAAGCAGAATACGAGGCACTCATTGCAGGTATACAACTAGCCAAAGGTATGAGAATCAGGTATCTTCAAATTTTTGTAGATTCATTATTAATTGCTAATCATTTTAATGGCTCATATGCAGTCAAAGGTGAAAAGTAAATTAAATATTTAGATATAGTTAAGGATCTTGCAGGATCCTTCGATTATTTCAATATTACACAGGTACCGAGAGAAGAAAATGTTGGGGCTAATGCCTTAGCAAACCTAGCTTCAGCCTTGAAGCTCCTTGAGAATACAAAAATTCCCATTATTCATGTCTTATCTCCGGCAATCAAGGAATACAAGGCATTGGAAGTAGAAGGGAAAATACTCATAGATCCTGAGGATCATCCCCGGGATCGTTCATCTTGGATCCTTCCAATAATGGCGTACATCCAAAAGGGAAAAATCCCGGAAGGCGAAAACCCCAGGGCTTTCAAAGCCAGGGTATCACAATATACTATTATACATGATATGCTATACAAGAAATCCCTTGCAGGTCCATACTTAAAATGCATAGAAGAATCCGAGATCCATGAAGTACTAAAGGATTTCCATGAAGGAGATTGTAGCAATCATAAGGACTGGATACTTCTCCAGGATCCTAAGGACTGGATACTTCCGGCCTACTATGAAGAAAGATGCTATGGAAATACTCAAGGAAGTGTGATGCTTGTCAGAGGCACGGAAACATCCTACATCGGCCGGCAGAACCCTTATACCCCATTGTCTCCTCATGGCCATTCATGAAATGGGAAATGGACATAGTGGGCAAACTCCCTACAGCTCCAGGGGAAAAAGTCTTTATGTTAGCTATGACGGATTATTTCTCTAAATGGATTGAAGCTGAGGCATTTCCTCAAGTCAGGGAAAAGGAAGTTATATCCTTTATTAAGCGTAATATCATTACTAGATTTGGTATCCCTTCTGAAATTATTTGTGATAATGGTTCCCAATTTATTGGGAAAAGAACTACTAACTTTTGTGACAGCTGGGGAATTAAGATGATCACTTCAACGCCAGTCCATCCACAAGAAAATGGCCAAGCAGAATCAAGCAACAAAATCATCATCAACAACTTGAAGAAAAAGCTTGGAATAAAGAAAGGGAAATGGGCTGAGGAACTACCCTATGTGCTTTGGGCAGATAGGACAACTCCAAAGAATGCCACAGGACAAACACCGTTCTCATTAGTCTTTGGAGCTGAAGCAGTGATCCCCACCGAAACGGTGTATCCAACAGTCAGAACAAGCATCCGTGATCCTCAGATAAATGAAGAAAGTCTTGCTCAAGATTTGGGTACTGTGGAAGAACTCAGAGATCAAGCAAGGTTCAGGATGGCCGCTTACCAACAGAAGATGGCCGGTGCATACAACAAAAATATCAGAATCAGAAGATTTGAAGTTGGGGATTTAGTTCTTCGAAAGGCGTTCCAAAATACAACTAATCCTGCCGATGGAAATTTAGCACCTATATGGGAAGGTCCTTATTTAATTGAAGCCAAAGCTGGAAAGGAGGCATATCGTTTGATGAATATGGAATGTGACATGTTCCCAAGAGCTTGGAATGCAATTCATCTAAAAAGATATTTCTGCTGATCAGGATCTTGGATCCTAAAAACTTCTTCAGTCCATTACTTGGTAAATTACTTTATGTCCATATAAATTATGTTAGATTTTTGTTTTGTCATGTTGAAGAAATGCCGAGCAATAGGGCCCTCAAGTGGAAAAAACAGGTTGGCCAACTCTCTCCTAAGTTTAATCGGCCTTGTCGCCAGGTTTATAAGGTCTTCACCTTATGCCATGAAATTAGGGTTTTGACACCCTCGTATGGAGCGCACGATTATCCAGGTATGATTGGAGGCTGTGGGACCAGTACACTATATGTGGCTGACAATTTCATGGCTAAAAATCATATCTTGGATCATACAAATTAAATGGTAGACATCATATGCACAAGTTAAGGTCAATGTCGGGTTAGGCTCGTCACCGCATTTATTTGGGCCAACACCAAGGATCGGCTCATCGCCCGTATCTAATTGGGCATGTCCCCACGTATTTAATTGGGCTTGTTCCCACATTTTATTGGGCTTGTCCCCACGTTTTATTCGGCTTGTCCCCATATTTCTTTGGGCTTGTCCCCGCGTTTTATTGGGCTGGTCCCCGAGATGGTTGGATTTATATCCAACTTTTCTAATTATTTTTTTCTCTTCTGGTTACTTATTTTAACAGGTAAGAAATTCAAGAAGTACTATAAGGATTCAAGATCCTCTATCCTAGTAACACAGAAGACAAAACGGAAACCAAAAGAGTTATATTATCAAGTAGCAAACCAAAAGTAGACCCGCGCTTCTCCAGCAACAGGATCATCTCTTTTGGGGGACAACTGTTATCTATTCACACCTATCATGTTTGGGGGAAATTGTTGGGGCCAGGATTCTTGATCCTTATGGATAAGCTATTCTTGGCGACTGTTTCCAGGAACAAAGATCCTTTATGGATAAAGGATCCTCAACAGTTAAAGACTTGGTCAAAGCATTGAAGATTATAGACGTTGGAAGGAGTTACAACTCGTTTATAACAATGAGTAACTGTTCCAAGATTCTCTCCAGGACAATTAATGCTCTTTATGGCTAGTTATTATTCAATTATCTTTCTTGTAACTATATATATTGAGTTGAAGCTGATCACAACACACAACACATAGCATACTTAGAATCATACTAGAAAACACTTTGTACTCACGATCAGCTATAATCTCACCTTTTGTAATCTTTTCAAGTTCAATATAATCGGTAGTGATAGTTTTCACTACCCGAGGTTTTTATGCCGGCGGGATACTAATTACCAAGGGCTTTTCCTCGTATAAATCTTGGTGTTCATCTTTTGATATAGTCACTTTGATCATATTTGTCATACAGGCATCAATCCTCACATACGAATTTGGTTACTTAATCCTTATACCAATTTTTGACCAAAACAGAAAACAAGAATCAAATTTTGAGAATGAAAAACCAAGTACTTCTTGTAAATATGTGTTACCTAAGAAAACAACATTTTCTCAAAATATAAGCCGTAACAATAGTTCTCAATTTTATAATCAATTTGATAGTGCCTATTACTATTATAAACAAAAACCTAGGCATTCTAATCATTTTGTTGCTCAACATTCACATGCTTATGATTACAAAACAGACAGAGATTACAAACAAGTTAACCCACTCATATATGCTCACATGTCACATCACACATACTCCAGTGATTATGATATCTATAAGTGTAACCAACGAAAGTGTTGCTTTGTTAGTGGAAATCCTTCTCATCTTGCGAGACATTGCAAGAACTGGCACAAGCAACAAAGAGAACTGAACAGTGCGTTTGGTCAGACATTTCCTAGGGTTAATCTCAAGGCCAAGAAAATGTCTAACCAAACTCACTCCACTTCCAGTAAGACCGATTTCAAACCAAAAGGTGATATGAAAATAAAGAAACCATTTTGGCTAGCCCAGAGGGAAAGAAAAAGGTTAGCAAAGGGTTCAGAAGCTGAAAAGCCGAAGGGCCCTTCGAAGGTTTTCAACAAGAAACACGTCGAGGACTTTGTTGTCAAGTCCAAACCCAAAAGAAGGCAATCCAGAAAACCGTTTCAAAACCGAGGAAATCATAATTCCAGTTCCTCGAGGGATTGTTCTTCTGATTCTGATTCACCAATAGACTATATTTTTAAAAATCAAAAAATTAAACTTGGTGATTTTGTGTTTAATTTTCCTGAGACAAGTGCATCTCGGGAAACCCTCCACTAACTGGTTGTTCGTGTGTGTAGGGTCAGCCTGGAAGGCCTGTCAATAGTATTTGGTACTTAGACTGTGGCTACACCCGACACATGACAGGAGATGAGTCCCTGTTGTTTGACATCAAACCATTCGACGGTGGACATGTTTCCTTTGCTGGTGATGTAGGAGGAGAGATAAAAAAACAAGGAAAGGTCTCCAATGGTACTTTGACCTTTGATGATGTCAATCTGGTGAAACAACTCAACCACAACCTGCTCAGTGTCTCCCAAATTTGTGATAAGAAATTCTCAACCATGTTCACTGAAAATGAATGTCTTATATTAAAACCAAGTTTTAAAGTCCCTGAAGAGTGGATCATGTTGCGTACTCCGAGGCACAATGATGCCTACATTCTGGACATGAGAAGCAATATTCCATGTGTACGGCTTCTTGTTTGATATCTAAGGCCTCGGAGAACGATTCATCCTTATGGCATCGACGATTGGGTCACGTCAACTTTAAGAACTTAAATAAGTTGGTTAAAGGTGACCATGTGAGGGGTTTGCCTGATAAATCCTTTCACTGTGCTGAAAAATGTTTATCTTGTTCTAAATGCAAACAACACAAACTCCCTCACAGACCCAAGACTGTCAATTCCATAAACTCCACTCTCCAACTGTTGCACATGGACCTCTTTGGTCAAATTCAACCATTGGCAATAGGTCGAAAAGCCTATTGTCTGGTTATTACTAACGATTTTTTGCGTTTCAGTTGGACATTTCTGTTAGGGAATAAGGATGAGACATCACAATTTCTGCTCAGATTTATTGTGTTGGTTGAAAATCAAACAAACAAAAGAGTGAAGTGTATCAGGAATGACAGCGGGACAGAATTTTGCAACAAGGTTGTGAATGAATTCTGCCACAACAAGGGAATCCTTCGTTAATTCAGTGCACCTTACACTCCCGAACAAAATGGGGTGGCTGAACGACGAAACCGTACGTTGGTTGAAGCCGCTCGAACAATGCTATCTTATTCCAAACTTCCATTGATTTTCTGGGGTGAAGCCATCAATGCTGCATGCTTTACCCAGAACCGTGTGCTTCTGAATAAGAGATTGAACAAGACTCCTTATGAAGTTTTCTATGGAACTAAGCCAAGGGTGAATTTCTTCAGAACGTTTGGATCTCCCTATACCATACTCCAAACCAATGCTGGAACTTCCAAGTTTGCTGAAAAGGCGGATGAGTGCTACTTTGTTGGTTATTCTGCTGACAAAAGTGCTTATCGGGTGTACAACAAGAAAACTAGAGTAATCTTTGAGTCTTTCAATATTGATTGGCAAGAATTGAACCCAACCGATGCACACAATGGTCCTGACTAGATGTTTGATTATGAAAGTCTGTTCAAGCAGTTTCGTGGGATGTATGTGACGCCAGTTGTGCAAACAGTTTCCCCTGTTGTTTCTGCACCAGTTCAACCTGCTGATGATCAATCTATCTTGATGCAAGCTGTATTGAGAGGTCTTGAAGATGTTAATGTAGTTGCTCCTAGACCCGTACTTAATGTACCGCACGTGGCTAATCAACCAGCCCTGGTCAATAACGCTGCAGACACCACCGAGATGCCCGTTGTTGAAGACATCACTGATTCAGATACTGACTCATATGTGTCAGCTGACAATGAAGAAAATGTTCAAGTCGAACATGCAGAGCCACCTCCAGCAGAACCTAGTGTGGTGGAATCCGTTCCCACACCTCCCTCAGTAGAAGATAATCAAGGTCCTGCAGTGGAGGTTGATGCATCAAATGTGCAGGTTGATCCGAGTCTGAATGAAGCTTCTGGTAACACTGACTCAACCTCTGTTCTAGCTGTTGTTGTCCCATTCTATGACAACCTATGGGAAGGTCCCATTGCTCCAGAACACTTGGTGGATCAAGAAGAAGATGCAATTGATCCTCAACAAAGTGCTCCTGTCCATGTGACCACAATTTTTCATCCCATGGAGAGCTTGACCATTCAGCTAGAGGCAACACCAGTCGAGCATGTCGAGAAAATTCCACAGTTACCGATCCATCGTCAACATCCGACTGAGAACATCATTGGAGATCCGTCCGCTGGCATTCAAACACGTAGCACCTCTAGTACTATTAACAGATGTCTTTTTGTTTGTTTTATTTCACAAGTCGAGCCCAATGACTACAAAGTTGCATTGAAAGAGAACTCCTGGGTCGAGGCCATGCAAGAAGAGCTGTTACAGTTCAAAAAGCTGAATGTTTGGAGGCTAGTGAAGAAGCCAGAAAATAAGAAGTCGATCGGAACGAAATGGGTGTTCCGAAATAAGGAAGATGACAAGGGGGTAATCATTAGAAATAAAGCCCGGCTTGTTGTGCAAGGCTTTTGGCAATGTGAAGGACTCGATTACGATGAGGTTTATGCACCAGTAGCCAGACTAGAAGCAATCCGCATCTTTTTGGCTTACACATCCTACATGAACTTCAAAGTATATCAGATGGATGTAAAGACTGCTTTCTTATACGGGAAGGTGAAAGAAGAGATATATGTCAGTCAGCCTCTAGGTTTTGAAGTCCCAGATCATCCTGATCATGTTTACGGACTTGACAAACCACTTTATGGTCTTCACCAAGCACCTCGTGCTTGGTATGCCACACTAGCTGATCATTTAGTGAATAATGGTTACAAAAGAAGAATCGTCGATCAAACTCTCTTTGTCAAGAAGGTTAAGGGTGATCTGATTCTCGTTCAAGTGTATATTGATGATATCATCTTTGGGTCCACGAATGAGAATCCGTGCAAGGAGTTTTCTGAGATTATGCAGAAGCGATTTCCTTAGGGGAGATGACTTTCTTCTTGGGATTACAAGTTGAACAAAGAAGGACGGGACTTTAATTCATCAAGAGAAGTACGTTCATGACATTGTTCAGAAATTTGGATTTAAGGACTCAACAGCTTTCATGACACCAATTGCTACGCGACCTGTTCTCGCTCCTGATCCATTAGGAAAACCAGTCGATCAACACCTTTATAGGTCAATGATTGGTTCCCTGATGTATCTCACTGCAACCAGACCGGACATCATGCTCCCTGTTTGTTAGTGTGCCAGATATCAGTCTGACCCGAGAGAATCCCACATGACGGCTGTCAAGCGTATTTTCAGATACTTGAAGGGTAGACCACGTTTGGGTCTTTGGTATCCAAAGGAGTCTCCCTTGGAACTTCATACTTACACCGACAGTGATTATGGGAGATGCAATTTGGACAGAAAATCAACATCGGGCAGATGTCAATTCTTGGGAGATCGGTTGATCTCATGGCAGTGCAAGAAACAAGTCACTGTGTCCACCTCCACAGCAAAAGTCGAGTACATTGCCGCATCCAGCTGCTGCTCTCAAGTGATATGGATCCAACATCAGCTGTTGGATTACGGTTTGAATTTCTATGGAACCACGATCAAATGTGATAATGAGGCGGCCGTTGCAATTGTTAAACCCGGTCCAGCACTCAAAGACTAAGCACATCGACATCCGAATATACTTTATTCGTGATTGTTTTGATTGTAAGCTTGTCGATATAAAGAGGGTCCATTCTGACTTTAACTTTGCAGATCTCTTTACCAAAGCTTTTAGTCGTGCCCGATTTTTGTATCTCGTTGAGTCGTTGGGCATGATTTCTTTTGAGTAAATTTTATCTTTTGTTTTAAAATTGTAAATATTTTTAAAATATGTCACAATTTTAGAGGGAGAAAATGAGTTGACTTTAACTCACCAAAAAGATTTTAAATTTACTTTAAAAAAACCAAAACAAGTCACTTGACTTAACAAAAAGATTTTATTTTTATATATAATATTAATTTCATCTTTACTCCTACTTAAGAAAATTCCAGAAAAGTCAAAGAGTATTATCCCGCTTAGAGGGAGCTCCTTCGTAGAGGGAGTCGAAGATTTAAAATTTTCAATTAAGAATTTGATCCGACCCTATGGAAAGTGATAGTACATTGGTCTGAAATGATCCTAGCGCATGAAAAAAGTAGATCAAAAGGCTACAAGGTCATTCATCAATGTGTAGATAGGCTTGACAAACAAGTAAGTGTTGAGTGATATAAACTTAAACTATTGTCTATGCTAATGGTTTTACGTTTATGAAGTGATTGCATGATTCCGTTAAGGTCATATCAATGAAGGACGAAATGTAATTACACATGTCATACCCAAGCCTCTCTTTACCTGATCACAGTTGTCTTACGAAATAAGCATCAATTTTAATTTTTATTTGAGTCAAGAAAAGCCTCATAGAAAGGCAAGATAAAGAAAATCAAAAGAGTCAAGAAAAGAAAAGGAAAAACAGAAAAGAAAAAGAAAAATCAAGAAAAAGAGTCGAAAAAGAGTCACTTAGGATTTCAATTTCTGCTTATTTCTTCATTTATTTTGATTCAAGCCTTAGACTTTTTCTGTTTGTAGTCATACAAGATCTGATTGTTTATGCCCTGAATCTTCTGCTTTATTTTAACTTTTCTAGATCGAGTCAAGTGTGCAAAGCACAAAGTGTCGTGTGTACAATGTACAAAGTGTCTAGTATGTCAATAAGAGTACTGTGATCAACTAAGAAAGGTTCAAGTCAAGTTGAGGTGATATGTCAACACAAACTAAGCCCGAGGTATGATGGAATCAGTAACATGTCTGATTAAGTGGGGACCACATAAGTATCGTGCCTAATTGAACATTAAATGTATCACTTTGCATCAAAACACTTGTCAAGTTAAACAAAAGGACAATATCTACAGTCGGTGATGAAATTGTGACATAATAATATCAAAATGGAAACGCGATCTAGGGCTTTGCAAATCAATATGATTCCATGTTGTGATCTTTCTCACAAAAATATTAAAATCATTAGAAAATTTTGTAAATATTATCGATATATAATATTAATTTCATCTTTATTCCTATATTTTATTGTTTATTTTGATTTTGTTTTATTTTAGTTTCAACTTCAAAATGTTATTTTTATATTTTCATTAATTTTAAAATATATGAAAATGCCAAAAAAATTTTGAGTTTTTATTATGTTTGTACATATTTTGTTAAACTTTATTTCATTCAAAATAATGTGTTTTGTTGTCAAGGTCATTCATGCAAAGTTCGTTGAAAATCTGGGACTTAAATAAATCATTTACAAGTTGAGGGACTAAAATTGGGAGGGCCTATGAACAATTTCTTCTTAACCTTCGAGAGGGTCTGTGAACGAATCTTATTCGTTTTAGCTTTTGTGCAGTTGTACATGGACAGGTGGATCAAGATCAAGTCTGCTTGGAGTTGCAGATGCTGAAGCGCTTAAAAGAAAACGAGAACGTGAAAGTTGGTGATTGAATCTGAAAAATGAACTGACTTTATCTGAAGACAAGGAAAGAAACCAATCGGCACAAGAAAGTCAACAAGAGAAAATTAGATGTCGAGCCTCCCGCATCTGATGTTTCTAAATTTGCTGTTGCCGATCATTCCCAGAAAATAAGATTGAAATTCAAGTCTACAAAACCGGAAAATAAAGATTTGTCCAAAATCCAATCTGGTTCAAGATCCTGGATCAAGACAAGTACTTAGTTTTAAGAAATAAAGACGAAGCAAAGAACTTAACGAAGGTTTCTCGACATACTCAATCCTAGAGGGAGATTGTAGTCCAATATTCTATATTGTTTTTAGGATTGTGTATGTCGCTTAACTTGCTTTAGTCGGTGTATTACGTACTCGGTACGTTTATTTTGTATGTATTGGAGAAATGGGGACCTTATAAAAGGGACACTTTACCATTTCTCCAAAAACTTTAACCCCTTTCACAACTCAAGAGAAACAACTTTTGGAAATAAACTCTTTCTCTCTCTTCATCTTTTCTCTCTTTCAGAATAACAAAACTAAGATCCGAGATCCGAGTGTCGTTGGTGATTTTAGCTAACCAACAACACGGATTGATCCAAGTCAAGTTGTGAGATCCATCTAGAGGACCTACACTATTATTTATCATAGATTCATAGTGTGTTCAAATAAGCACCTAAACTCAACTTTTCGATAGTTCTTATCTATTATTAATTACTGCATAAAATATATAATTAGAAAACGACTTTACACTAACGTCATAAATCATCAAGAAATTGTCAAAGTACCTGAGATTACACCCATAACACAATATGGTTTTGACGGCTCAAACCCAGTGGTAATCAGCTCTCCGGTCCCAGGTACTTTCTACACATATTGAGCACCAAGTTATTTACATGAGTTTGTATTTTAAAGAACATTCTTCATGCCACGCAATATTATGTTCGCTTAATGTAGAAAGTAAATTAAAGCAACCTTTGGATGGGATGTGAAAGGTCGGGACCAAGCTCCATTCAGGTTCCAATTACCGTAAGTTTCAAGGCTACTTAGATCTATCTCTTGTGGCACATAATTCTCAGCAACAGAATAATACTTTCCTCCATGTTCAAAAACATTAGTGTTGCTCATAATTTTGTTAACTATGCCAAATCTCAACTGCAGAAGTCAACGAACCAAGTCACTAGAAAATTCTGATTCTAAAGGTTTAACAGTTGTAGAAGAAATCCTTCCCTAGCTCATTGAAGCCTTATTAAAATATGTCTTCACAACTTGGACAGTCAAGTTATGAACTTATGATTTGCATCTTTAAAGTTCTTTTTTCCTAGTAAAGCATGTATCTAGTCGAGTTAATGTTTTAGCAAACAAAATTGTTTCAAGAATATTTTGAGCTTTGATCGTGTTATGTCTATCATCCTTTGTTTCTTGCTTATGCTAATCAAATCATTGTTGAATCTCATCAGTTATAGTTGAGATGTGTATGTTTTGTAGTTTGGAATGCTATTGGATAGTCTACTGAATCGTGCGTGATCACTATCATATTAATATACTTTGATGGAACTCTTCGAAATCTTAATCGGGATAATTCAGAATCAAAACTAGAGCAACTATGTTTTTTTTTTCACAGCCCAAATAAACTAAAAAAAAATCAATAGGTCAAAAGAGCATATCTTGATCAAAGCTCTTGTCTCTTGGTCACGCTACTATTTTTTCCTAACAAGAGACAAAACCTTAATATTCAAACTTTGCCTTCTTCCTTGACTAGCTAGGTGCCCACGCACACTACTACACAAATGAGCAAAAGTGACCAAAATTTGCGACCGACCAAAATGGTCGTAAAATTAGCGACCGTACTTGTGACCAAAACTAAATTAGTCGCAAAATTAGCGACCAAATTCAAATTGGTCGCAAAATTTGCTATCAAAACCAAATCGGTTGCAAAATTAGCGACCTAACTTTTTCAATTGTTAATCGGTCGCAAATGTAGCGACCGAATTTATTTCAGTTGCATATGCGGTCGCTAATTTAAAACTTAAAAAAATAAATAAAATGAAAAATAATTTGGTCACAAAATCGGTCGCAAATTTTCCGACTGAAATTGGTTGGTTGCAAAAGAAACAACCAAAACATGACATCGAACGCGTAACTGGTTTACCGTTTTTGTACGTGCGTGGCTTCACAATAGTACCCGCGTAACCCGAAGGTAGTATGCTCGTAACGCGGCATTAGAAGCTTAACCAGTGTTAGTAAGCACATCACTCAACAATTGTATGCGCGCAATCAGGTGTTGGTGCGCACGTAACGATACATTGAACTCATCTTGACCCGCAACCCGTTCCACCTGACACTGTTTTAACCCGAAATTCGTTCTAACTTGACCCCTTTTGACCCGAACCCTTCCTAACCCGACCCAAACCAAATTAACCCTTTTGTATCGACCCATTCCAACCTTAACCTTTTAGACCTATGACCCAAACTGTAGAACCCGCCCGCCCCGTTTGCCGGTCCTTAATGGTAGTCACGTAACACGTTAAGTTTTTAAAATGAAAAGCGTATAACAATACCATACTCAAATTAAAGAAAATAAAAAATACTCGTTTTTATAGTAAAATGCTTTTAAAAATATTAACGTGTGAAAAAATTTATAAGCGTTTAAAAGTCGTGGGGGTAATTGTTTTAAAATAAGGGATATATATTTAACTATTTTATAAATTAACAAAATGTGATTAAAGTTAAAGTACCACACTTGCAATTATTTTTTAATAAATTAAAATCAACTATGCATGATTTTGCTAAAAGACAAAATTGTTAAAAGACAAAGTTGCACCTAAAATGTCTTCGGTAGCATTTGGTATGCTGGAATGATAGAGGGAATGGAATTATTCATTGCGTATGAATGAAAAAAATGGTGTTTGGTTGCTCAATGGAATGGAATCATTCATTACACTTGAAATCCCATTCCATCAAAACCATTCCTTCCCAATCCCCTTCCTTTTTTTCCATTCAATTCTTCTTTCACACTACTTCTCAGCAACACCACCACCTAACAACAACAATCACCACTGCCATCGCCACCACCAACACCTAACCGCCATCGTCGCCACCACGACCGCCTCTGCCACCACCACCTTACCACCAGGGCAACCACCACCACCGCTGCCGCCACCATCGTCGTCGTAACCACCGCAAACTGTCATCGTTGTTGCCTGACCATCACTGCCACCACCACTGTCGCTGCCTGACCACCACCCCCGTCGCCGCCACCCTACCATCACCATCGCTACCAAAGCTACCACTGCTTGGCCACCGCCACTGCCACCCGCAGCACCACCGTCGCCACTACCACCACCATTTTCGTTGCCGAAGCTAACACCACCACCATCGCATTTGTAGTTTTTTTTTTTGTATAAAAATTTATTTTGAGATATGAGTGTTTTTGTTATTTATATTTCATTCGTACAATTTTTTTGGATACAAAACAACATAAAGTAATAATTTATTTCATTCCCGTAGATTAACCAAACAAGACAAAGGAATGGTAATGATCCATTTCATTCCCTTGTCCATTCCATTTCTTTTCATATTCCATTCATCCTTCATTTTATTATCTCCAACCAAACATACCTTAATCTTATGCATTATTGTTTGTACTTAAAGCAACAAGTTTGGTACCCTTAAAAATTAAGAGGTCTCTCACTCATGCTTTATATATAGTATATTAATAAAAATCTCCTGCTAGCTAACAAGACTACTGTCAGTGCTACACGTTGGTGATGCAGTAACTAATCGCTTTCAAATAAGGCTGTAAACGAACCGAACGAACACGAACAAGACCTTGTTCATGTTCGCTCGTTAAGAAAATAATACGTTCATGAACGGTTCACGAACACTTACCGAACAAGATTTTATGTTCGTGTTCGTTCATTAAGGAAATTAATGTGTTCACGAACGATTCACGAACACAAATAAAATCGGAAAAGCCTAGAGATTGAGACTGATGTATTCATCAATGTTAATAATGAAAGCCTGTAAACGAATCGAATGAACACGAAAAATGGCATGTTCGTATTATTTCATTTAACTTTAAAAGAACACAGACACTTAATTGAACTTATATTTATGTTCATGTTCGTTTATTTAAAAAGGGATATTTGTGTTCGTTTGTTTAAAATCTAAACGAACATAACTGAACAAAGTTAAACAAACATACATGAACAAATGTAAATGAACACAACAAACATAAACGAACTTAAATGAAAACACCTAAATGAACACAAATTAACAAATATAAAACATTTAAGCAGATGACCTATCTAGATAATATTTAATTATTTTCTATTAATACATAAACGAACATAAATGAACAGACATAAATGAACATATAAACGAACATTCATGAACATAAATGAACGAACGGAACATGTGTTCATGTTCGTTCGTTTAATTAAACGAACACAAGTTTTTTGTTCAAGTTCGTTCGTTTATAAATAAACGAACATAAACGAACTTCCTGCCGAACGGTTCACGAATGTTCATCGAACGTTTGGTTCGTTTACAAGCCTACTTTCAAACAAATAAACAAAAACTGTAAAATACCGATCGCCAGTGACTAGGTATCATAGAACCCTACCGGAGATCACCTCTTTCTTCCCTGCGACGATCAGAACTAGCGACGGACTAGCGGTGTTGCGATAGCAACAACAAGTTACTGTGGCAGCGAGAATCAAACGGAAGTGACGACGGAACCCTAGCGACTGCTAGCTGTGACGCGGAGGTGAAAGAGGCAATTCAGCGTGTTCTTCGTGTGATCCCGATCGAGAATAAAAGCTCTAATACCACTTGTTAGTATTAACGCACACACGAAACCGAATACAAACACGAAATCAATAAATGAGCACGAGGATTTAAAGTGATTCGGTCTAAACTGACCTACGTCCACGGGTTGCAACAAGGTATTCTTTATTGAGTGAAAATGATTACAAGTGCATAGCAATCATATACATAGAGATTAATCTAGGATTTGCGTCTTACTAAACAAGAAATCTAAACTCCGGCTGCCCACACCCGTCTTTTCTTTTGACTTCAAATAATAAACCGGGCCTAAACAAAAAGGCCTACGAACCCAACAATATCTACTCTAGGGCAAGCGCCTCATTCAAATTAATTGAAATTCCCTCATTCAAATGCCTAGCGTGTGACAATAAACACAAAACATATAAAACACTTATTCTTTGGTTGTTTTGTTGTGTACAATAGGGCTAGAAATTTATAGCACTGCTCTTGAAGACGACATGACTCAACACGTAGTTAAACGGGCTAGTGGTTGGGGTAAACGGGTTTGGCTCATGAATGAATCGATGCATTGATGCCACAATTAAAAATGCGTCTAAAAGGGTTCATCCGCTTAACTCATTGACTTGTGCTTTCAACTCATATATGGATGACTCTGTTATGTGCCAACCTCATGTGTTTATGGACCAAGTCATCCGTTTGTTTTATTAATTACGTCATGTTTTTTTAATTAGTTATGTTTGTTGAGTTGGTTAAGGATGGATAATGGGTGGTTAAACTCTTCCATGTTCACCATGTTTAAGTAGCAATCTAGGAGTCACGTTCTAGTAGTGGTTTTTTATTTGTAATCCTTATTTAAGGATCGGTTCTAGTAATGGTTGTTTATTTGTAATCCTTATTTAAGGATCGTTTCTGAAGTTAATTAATGAATTATGAATAAAAATGAAATGAAAATCTATTCTTCTTGTCTAATTGCTTTCTGTCTTCTTTCTCTTTCTTTGGTTAAATTGAAGAAACCACAACAGACTCTGTTTTCAATTCGTAACTCATGCATCCAATCTAACCATCGTATCTTTGGATTGAGTCGCATCGAATATATATGGATTACTTTATATGCTTTGAGGTGTGATTTTGGAGGTGTGTTGATCAAATTGGCAGCCCTATGTTTATATTAGTTGGCCTATACAAGTTTAATCTAGAGTGTTTTATATTAGTCTATACATGTAATCTAGTTTATTCTTATAAATAACTAGGACATTTCTAAGGAGATTTTCATAATTCTAAGCCTTTCCAACGTCTTCCTTCACAATTATTTGAGTCATGACCCCTCAAAAATGTCCTAGCAATTTTCAATTTCTACATAGCAATCAATAATATTGATGGGTCGTGACACAAAGCTATGTAGTGCGTTTTTCTTTTCATGTGCATGATAAACAATAGAAAAAAGAAAATTAAACTAGACTGAATAGAATAGATTTGTAAACCAAGCCATGTATCTGCTTTAATTATGCAACTCATCAGACTTCTCAAGTGACCGACTTACTAAAGTGCCTTCGCTTTCATAGAACTTTTTTTCAACTGTTTAAAAGTAAGATTAAGTTGTCAGAATATTATGATTTTAGATAGTGTTATCAGTAGGAGGTGGGCAAACATGAAACTTCCTCATCAAGATGGAAATCATACCAAATTCAATATTGTGGATGCCAAAGCAGCTATTGGATCTCCCGATACAACCGGAAGAAAACAAGGCCTCTTCCTATCACGTTCCATCTTATATGTTTCTGTTTCCACATATCTATTTTTGTAGCAAAAGCTCCAATTTCCTTCTGCACTTTTAGTGAAATATAGAGCATGAAGCATCCCTTCTCCTTCAATCCATATGTTGTCTGTTTTTCCAAACACAGATACCGCATATTTTAAACCTCCAAATAGAGGATTTGCACCTGCATATGATCAGGATTATTGAACGTTCATGAAAAATAACTTGTCGATCTTAACGGTGACAAATCTTCACATTAATTATTATATATTTTTAAATAACTTGCCTCCATAATTATTTACATATAACCTTGTTTGGCTCATGTATGTATTTGTAGTGTGTGTTTTGTGGCCAAAAAATGAAGAGGCAATGTTATATATATATTCTTAGTGATCAAACTTCCCTTTTTTGTAAAAATAAATAATTAAAGTATGCATGATATATGGAAATTCTAATAAGTAAGCACCATTTCTAATGTAAACACCCTCCGGAAAATCTTCTGGAATTTCTCCCTGACCACAATCAACTTTTACTCGTTCTTCTCTCTCCTCAACAGGAGAGAAGTTTTTCTGCAAATAAATAATTTCATAACAAAAGGTTGTTAATTCATTTCTTTTTGTTTTTTTTTTCAACAAGACAAGATTAGCAACCTCCTTCCCTTCTTTCAATAATATTAGTAACAAAGATGAAGAAAAAAATAAGAACGCTAAGTACAATAGCACAAGATACATATTGGGTGCGCAACAATTACTTCACATGGTTGGTTTGTTAAGTTCCGAAGTCTGAGTGACTTAGTGTACGTAGAAGACTTGCTAACCTTGGCCATTGCGAAGTTCCTTCTATGTTGTTTTGGTAGTTTGGAAAGATAAATGGATGTCTCTTTGAATCATGAGAATCACTTTCGAATTAAAGTATATATGCAAATCGGAATACTAAAAGAGAAACAAGAATGAGTATGTGTTTCTCCGTCGTGAAAACGTGTCCAGAAATAGACCAATGACTTTTGTTCTATAGTTGGTGAACTAACCGTATGACCATATCATAACATTTAGCTGAAAAAACACAATGATTCGTGAAAGAGTGTATTAGCTGACTGTTGATGGTTAAAAGAGTTGCTATATAGTTATTTGGTTATCTTCAATAGAATAACTCTAGTTTATTATATTGTGTACATTTTCTTGCACTTCAATTTTATTTTGTTCTTGCCTATGAATCGTTCTGGGATTACTTTGATTGTTAGTACAAACACGATTTGACAACCCAGTCTTCAAAAACACAATGGGAGACAAGTCTAGATTTCAGGTTATTACTCTAGTCCAACATGACAAAAACTTATTGATTTGCTAACGTCCCATCAATACATGATTTGTATTTACATTCAAGCTGGGAAATAATATACCTGAGATGGAAGCATGGGTTGGTCAACAAATTTAAAGAGAGAGTCTACAAGAGTGTTTAAAATTGCTAAAGGAGCCATCTTGATGGATCTACTAGCTTCGGTAATTTTATTAAGCTTTGATAGTTCCATATCTTGTATCAGGGGCTGTTTGTCAATTGAAAAAAAAAATTATGTATATATTGCTTAACAATGGTTTATATATTGTGTGAGTTTAATACATACCTTGACGGCACTTGACAGTGCAGTCCTGAGATATCCAACTCCAGAAGTGATGGGACGATTATGATTATTGGTTGAACATGTTACACAAGAGAGTACACATCTTGATGTTGCCATATCTCTCTCTCTCCCTCCCTGTTCTATGATGAAGCTTTTATAACAAAAACAAGGTACGAAGTTGGTAGAACAGTATCTGATAGGTATGTATTTGTCAAAAAGTTGTACTAATTGAAAGAACTTTGATAGATGGAATGTTCGATGCAGTACATATAAGAGTCTATAAATAATATCCCTCTCAATAAAGGAAAAACATAATGAAAATTTAATTTGCACAAAAGTTTTATCTATAAAAATAACCAATAAAAACATACTTTTTTTTATATTACATCAATGTTTATGCCAACTTCATGGAGGTCCCAAGCAACAAATAGTTTATGTTTAATGTGGTGTAATTTAAAAGTTGATAGGAGTACGTTAAAAAAAATATCATGCCGAAACTCGAGCCCCTACCTCTTGGTTATTCATGAACAAAGTTCATGAAATTAAAGATTTTATTCATGAACAACATTTACAAGCATATAAAATAAGTTAAGTACTTAAGGTTTCTAGGTTAGTACTTCTAACTTTTTCGACAATTTATGAGATTAAAGTGCACTTGGGAATCTTTTTTCATTTTTTTTTTCATATGTGTAGAATCAAAACTTGTCTTATATGTGAAAATTAGCGTTCACATATAACCAATAGACATATTTGTGACTTTTTTTTAAAACCCCAAGCTTTTCAAGTTGCATTTAGAATACAACTAATGTCACTTTCTTAATCCATGTGAGTTTAGTCAAGTTGGAGGAATTTTGAATAAAATATTCACAATGTTAGAATCAGGATAAGATGGCTGCCTTGTATCCTCAGTAGGGTGATTTCTTGATTAATTGGGCGAGTCCTAGCGGTTGAACATGTAAAGCCAGACCGGTTGTCAACTTGCCCTTGGAGTAAAGAGTAAAGACTAGTGTTCCGGTTTTAACTTATGTAAGTTGGCATATCGAAGGAATCTTGAAATATTCATATTATAATCATAATTATAACTATAATTATATCTATAGATAAATATTGAATCCTGTTGTCGTAAGAAGGCTATTGATCCACTTGGTGGCGACTAGACCAAGTTTTAGTAATGAACAATTTTTTTTCGTTTTAAATTATTTTATGTTATGTTTTTAGGACCGACGGAATTTCCGTCAACGTAACTGAAATCGAAAAAATTCGTGTCAACTCACCAGGATTTTACCGACTGAATAACGTCGCTTTTAAAGATGTTACTTTTTTGTATCATAACGAGTATTTTGGGTTTTTACTAATTTAATTTTTGGGATTAGTGTTAGTACCGTAACGAAACTAGCTGATACCAACCAAATTCATGTTGATTTGATCATAAGTTATATTTGTTTTTTGTAATATGTAAACTTTTTGTTGTTATAACTTATAAGCTATACAAATGTTGCTATTGTTTATTGTGTTATGAGATCAGTGTTTTCAATTAAGTGTTGTAATGGTATCGTAACGAATTTATCCCATAATGCACTACCGCAACACGAAGGTTACAAACCTAGTTAGGTATTAAATTTGAAGAAAATAGCCAAGGATGTCTTTGTCATGCATTATTATCTTATGCGCATTTTGTTGGCATACGTAACGAATATGTAGGAATAAAAGTTGGTGTGATTTTTTTTTTTTTTTTTTGGTGTGTTTTAATGTTATTAAGTTATTTTGGGTAATCAGGAATTATTTACAGACCAAACGAGAAACTATGATAAACTTTAATTTGATACAAATTAGGTGTTGAGTACATGCTCATTCAATATTATTATAAGGTTGGTAAGGAAAATGCTTTCAGGCTATAAGATTGAAGAGGCACCGCCCTATTGGAGTTAGCGTCCTTGCGAGGCCAAGGAGCTAGCATTGATGCCTCCGACAAAGTGAATGATCATGCAGCTACATTGATGCTTCCAACAAAAAAGTAATCAAAATCACTAAATCGTAAAGGCTAGCATCAAAGAATGAAACAAGTTAATCAATTCTCTTAAACCAAGTAAATAAATACCAACAAGAGTTGCTAACCTAATTGAATACTCGATGATTGGTGTCGAAGCCTGACACATGAGACATTTTAGGGCCTTTTCACCTTAGATAGCTAGGGTGAGAAAACCATAAAAGAGTTTAGAACATTTTCACCTTAGATAACTAGAGTGAGAAGGGTGCTGAATCCACAAAGATTTGATGAATGGAACTTTAAAGTGGACATAAAATAGATTGGTTGGACTTTGGCGAATTCACTTTCAAGCTATCTTCTCTTTTCCAACAAGGTTCGGACTGTTCGAACAGCTCTATGAAGGTGTTGACAACAATAAGGCGGAATTGCGTATTACAAGAATAAAAATTGGGTTTTAAGTGAACCATGTGACCTGGGAATTTCATATTGAATT
Organism: Bidens hawaiensis; assembly: GCF_021521415.1. NCBI lineage: Eukaryota > Viridiplantae > Streptophyta > Magnoliopsida > Asterales > Asteraceae > Bidens > Bidens hawaiensis. Next base: position 436,716 of record NW_027492339.1, read on the forward strand.
GAGTTTTTGTTCGCAGTTTAGTTCGACCTCTTTATAGAGTGCTTCTTAACATGAACTTGAATTGAGGGTCCGAGTAGGAGGGATGCCCTCCACGATAATCGGAAAAACCCTGTAGCTTTAAAAGAGGACATAGCAGTAGGTTTCAACTTTCAATAAATCACCTAAAACCCAATTTAAAGCAAAATAATAAGTTACTAACACCATCCACAATGACTATGATACACACCCCTAATATACTATTATTCTTCCTTTCTGGTCTTTTATATGCATTACAAAGTACAAAACATACAACAGCAGCCTTTAAATACCCATAAACCTCCACCGCAGAAACTATGACTTCTATCTGCAAATTTTGATGACAATAAATAAGTAATCATTACGTAAAACAACCGTGCTATTTGTAAAACAATGTGGGAGTCGCTTACAAGTTTAGGAGCTCATACCTTAAATTCAGGTACAAAAGAAAAGCATTGATCTTTCGTGTATTATTACTTGTCTGGATGAGCACGTTTGGCCTTGCGACGCTGTTGGTTTGGCTGGCGAGTTGGTCTTTTAGCCTTTTTACTGCGTTTCAAGAAAATTGAAAAATGATTTGTACTCTTGAGCAAAAGATATTAATAGAAGTTCTTTATTCCAAGATTGCTTTATATAGATTTCTAAAAATAAACTAGACTTACAAAAAGATTGCCGACAAAGTTTTGAGCAGGATTAAAATAGGCAGCACCAACAAGGCAGAGGCCTGCAACATATATACAGTCGTCCAACTTTTAGTTTTCTCTACAATCCACACACACACACACACATATATATATAGAGAGAGAGAGACATACAGTAAACCAAACCAACTCCTTAGTTGCAATAGCACTGCTAATTTCATGTTTTTTCAGTGATTCTTTAATGGCGCCTTGAACCTTGAGTAGTACAGATATTGGACATGATTAAAACAATAATCAGAAGCTTGTGTGTCACTTAATGAAGACAAAAAGGTATGCCTTAAAATACAATTATACACAATGAATAGTATGCAATATCGCAATATATGTAGATAAACTTGTAAAGACACGAGGACAAACAAGATACCACACCCTTTTGAGGTTGTATTCTATACCTGGTTATGGTATTTAGTAGCTGATTCAAGAAACTTCCCATAAGCTATAACTGCTTCCTCTGTGTAAGGCGCCACCATTTCCCGAGCTTTATCAAGATGAGGTTTTGTTGCAGTGGCAATCGGGTCAATGTATGGCTTGGATGCCTTCTTCACAGTCTGTCATCAAGTAATTTTCTAATTAAAACACGCTAAAACAAACATATATAAAATGTACACATTTAAGCAATGTAGAAATAACTTCGTGTTGATTAAAACATACCTGAAAGTGAGGGTTGACAACTTCCTTGATTTTGATCATGTGTGGAGTTACAGTATCCTTGGTTTGAATATAAACTTCTTTTGTCTTTTTGGTTAGTGATTGTAGTTGCGGTTCAACAGTAGTTACTACCAACACCCATCGTTCTTTAGCAGCTGGGATCCATTTCTGTGTAAATTTAAAAATATACAAAATAAAAGCTAATATAAAGTGATCATATACACAAACACTATTTAAAAAATAAACGAAAGTCAGAAAGTCACTTACAGTTTTGATTGTCTGCACGTGAGGTTCTGCCCATTTTTCAACTTGTGCTTTTTTCTCCAAAGTCTGACCAAAAAGATTAAACCTTTGCATGTCTTCTCACAAAGACAAAAAAAAATGAACAATTTAACCAAAATGAGTGTAACACGTTTTAAGAAATGGTACATGCAACATTGCTTGCTGCATATATACCTTTTGCTTAAGTGACTCAAAAGCAGGTTTTCCATGTTCTTTCCAGTGGCTGTTCACATGAGACTGCAAGATAACAATATAGTCAACCCGAGTCTTTTGAGCACAAGTTGCAAACTAAAATAACTACCTGAAAACCAACCAAATGAGCTGCGAGCCAAGGTGGCAACCATGCACCATGAACCTAAATACAGTTTACAGAACATGGAATAAGGTTTCTAAAATGCAAGTATAGAGTAAAGAAAAATGTACATGTGAAAGAGCTAATGGCATTGTGAAATAGCTAAGTTTCAGGTTATACCTCAGTCAGTTCTTTAATTTTCGATGTTGCTTCAAATTTAGCCTTTTTAAGTTCCTCCTGCATATGATTATGCATGTAAATACATTGAACATTTTCATATTCTCACCAATATATCAAACATCATTGTTGTGGACAAACCTCCGCAATTTTTAAAGCACGCCCTGTTTTGTGAAGTTTTGTCTTCTGTTCATCAACAACTTGTTGAAGCTGAAACATAAGATAGAATAACAAAACAAAGATGTATATGTTTTAGTCACAAAAAAAGAGGTAAAAGTTCAGGACTAAAAAGGACCATTAACAGAAAAGATGGTTTGGCAAGAAGATCATCACAAGACGTTTCAGGAAACAATATTAAAAATCCAAACCAACTCCTTAGTTGCAATAGCACTGCTAATTTCATGTTTTTTCAGTGATTCTTTAATGGCGCCTTGAACCTTGAGTAGTACAGATATTGGACATGATTAAAACAATAATCAGAAGCTTGTGTGTCACTTAATGAAGACAAAAAGGTATGCCTTAAAATACAATTATACACAATGAATAGTATGCAATATCGCAATATATGTAGATAAACTTGTAAAGACACGAGGACAAACAAGATACCACACCCTTTTGAGGTTGTATTCTATACCTGGTTATGGTATTTAGTAGCTGATTCAAGAAACTTCCCATAAGCTATAACTGCTTCCTCTGTGTAAGGCGCCACCATTTCCCGAGCTTTATCAAGATGAGGTTTTGTTGCAGTGGCAATCTGGTCAATGTATGGCTTGGATGCCTTCTTCACAGTCTGTCATCAAGTAATTTTCTAATTAAAACACGCTAAAACAAACATATATAAAATGTACACATTTAAGCAATGTAGAAATAACTTCGTGTTGATTAAAACATACCTGAAAGTGAGGGTTGACAACTTCCTTGATTTTGATCATGTGTGGAGTTACAGTATCCTTGGTTTGAATATAAACTTCTTTTGTCTTTTTGGTTAGTGATTGTAGTTGCGGTTCAACAGTAGTTACTACCAACACCCATCGTTCTTTAGCAGCTGGGATCCATTTCTGTGTAAATTAAAAAATATACAAAATAAAAGCTAATATAAAGTGATCATATACACAAACACTATTTAAAAAATAAACGAAAGTCAGAAAGTCACTTACAGTTTTGATTGTCTGCACGTGAGGTTCTGCCCTTTTTTCAACTTGTGCCTTTTTCTCCAAAGTCTGCACCAAAAAGATTAAACCTTTGCATGTCTTCTCACAAAGACAAAAAAAAATGAACAATTTAACCAAAATGAGTGTAACACGTTTTAAGAAATGGTACATGCAACATTGCTTGCTGCATATATACCTTTTGCTTAAGTGACTCAAAAGCAGGTTTTCCATGTTCTTTCCAGTGGCTGTTCACATGAGACTGCAAGATAACAATATAGTCAACCCGAGTCTTTTGAGCACAAGTTGCAAACTAAAATAACTACCTGAAAACCAACCAAATGAGCTGCGAGCCAAGGTGGCAACCATGCACCATGAACCTAAATACAGTTTACAGAACATGGAATAAGGTTTCTAAAATGCAAGTATAGAGTAAAGAAAAATGTACATGTAAAAGAGCTAATGGCATTGTGAAATAGCTAAGTTTCAGGTTATACCTCAGTCAGTTCTTTAATTTTCGATGTTGCTTCAAATTTAGCCTTTTTAAGTTCCTCCTGCATATGATTATGCATGTAAATACATTGAACATTTTCATATTCTCACCAATATATCAAACATCATTGTTGTGGACAAACCTCCGCAATTTTTAAAGCACGCCCTGTTTTGTGAAGTTTTGTCTTCTGTTCATCAACAACTTGTTGAAGCTGAAACATAAGATAGAATAACAAAACAAAGATGTATATGTTTTAGTCACAAAAAAAGAGGTAAAAGTTCAGGACTAAAAAGGACCATTAACAGAAAAGATGGTTTGGCAAGAAGATCATCACAAGACGTTTCAGGAAACAATATTAAAAATCCAAACCAACTCCTTAGTTGCAATAGCACTGCTAATTTCATGTTTTTTCAGTGATTCTTTAATGGCGCCTTGAACCTTGAGTAGTACAGATATTGGACATGATTAAAACAATAATCAGAAGCTTGTGTGTCACTTAATGAAGACAAAAAGGTATGCCTTAAAATACAATTATACACAATGAATAGTATGCAATATCGCAATATATGTAGATAAACTTGTAAAGACACGAGGACAAACAAGATACCACACCCTTTTGAGGTTGTATTCTATACCTGGTTATGGTATTTAGTAGCTGATTCAAGAAACTTCCCATAAGCTATAACTGCTTCCTCTGTGTAAGGCGCCACCATTTCCCGAGCTTTATCAAGATGAGGTTTTGTTGCAGTGGCAATCTGGTCAATGTATGGCTTGGATGCCTTCTTCACAGTCTGTCATCAAGTAATTTTCTAATTAAAACACGCTAAAACAAACATATATAAAATGTACACATTTAAGCAATGTAGAAATAACTTCGTGTTGATTAAAACATACCTGAAAGTGAGGGTTGACAACTTCCTTGATTTTGATCATGTGTGGAGTTACAGTATCCTTGGTTTGAATATAAACTTCTTTTGTCTTTTTGGTTAGTGATTGTAGTTGCGGTTCAACAGTAGCTACTTCCAACACCCATCGTTCTTTAGCAGCTGGGATCCATTTCTGTGTAAATTTAAAAATATACAAAATAAAAGCTAATATAAAGTGATCATATACACAAACACTATTTAAAAAATAAACGAAAGTCAGAAAGTCACTTACAGTTTTGATTGTCTGCAAGTGAGGTTCTGCCCTTTTTTCAACTTGTGCCTTTTTCTCCAAAGTCTGCACCAAAAAGATTAAACCTTTGCATGTCTTCTCACAAAGACAAAAAAAAATGAACAATTTAACCAAAATGAGTGTAACACGTTTTAAGAAATGGTACATGCAATATTGCTTGCTGCATATATACCTTTTGCTTAAGTGACTCAAAAGCAGGTTTTCCATGTTCTTTCCAGTGGCTGTTCACATGAGACTGCAAGATAACAATATAGTCAACCCGAGTCTTTTGAGCACAAGTTGCAAACTAAAATAACTACCTGAAAACCAACCAAATGAGCTGCGAGCCAAGGTGGCAACCATGCACCATGAACCTAAATACAGTTTACAGAACATGGAATAAGGTTTCTAAAATGCAAGTATAGAGTAATGAAAAATGTACATGTGAAAGAGCTAATGGCATTGTGAAATAGCATCTAAGGACGATTTAGCCTGTTAAAAAAAATAGATCTTGCTTAAACAGTTAACATAACAAAATAGCATATTCTCATTTCCTTCCGTAGCAAATCATTAAAAGCATTACCTCAAGTGACGCTACCTCGTGTTTCAACGACGCAATACTATCCGATTTCTCTACAATCGCCTTCTCTTTCTCTGCAATCTTCTTCTCTTTCCGAGCAATCGCCTCATCCTTGCTTTTCAACTCGTGATTCTTCTCGTCAACAAGCGATTCTATGAAAACAAATGCGTCTTCAGATTACTTTAAAACAGATCAAATCCATTAACTTTTAAACAATTTAAGTACCGCAAATGCTATAATAATTAAGTTAGGGTTATTAGATTTCGCATTAGCTAAGTTAGAGTTAACATTATAGGTTCCATATTAACAGTTATTAAATAATCGTTTGTGTGCGTTATCATTTCCGTGAGTTATATCAAATTGTACTTAAAAATTAATAACCAATTGTATTCAAATCTCAATACGGAAGTTAGGGTTAAGAAGTAACGTACGCCACAAGTTACTAGCTAACAGGATTTAATTATAACAAACTGCTTCTACTACTGGTAATTAATGAATAAGTGGATATTATTAGAGGTATAAAAAGAATAGAAGCAAACCGAGTGATTGGATCTTGGAGGTGAGTTGATCCAACTGGAGTCGAAAAGCCTCGGTGTTGTCGGATCCAACTGCAGCTTCTTCAACGGCTTGAATCGGAGTGAGAATTAGGGTACAGAAGATGGAAATAAGGAAGAAGATATGGAGGTTGGAAGCCGCCATATCAGACCGGAGAAATTGATTTGATTTGATTTGATTTGGATTTGGGGTTCAAATGGAGTGGATGACTTCTGTCTTGAGTTCGATAACGTGGCCGGTGTTGGAAGTAACCAAATCATACAAACACGTGGGGCAGCATAATGAGCCATGGTAATTAATACTTACACCATGTATAATAATGCTACACGAGTATAAGTGTTAAAATTCTAACTAATATATTAAATCATTTCATGTTACACGATTTCTTTAAATATGTTGTCCACATAGCATTGCCAACTATATCAATTTTTATTTATATATGTTCCAACTAATTAACTAATTTTTTAATTACCACTCTTTCAATTTAACACATTTTTATGTTAAATTATTTGACAATTAATGTATTTATTAAATATCTCAAATAAACTAATTATGACTTTCTTATAATTATATTATTAACAATTTTTAATTATCTCAAGTTAGTTATTACATAAGAAATAATAATTGGTGCTCACGTTTTGATCAATTTGCTGAATTTTTTTTCAAAGGTATTACGAGTTTATGGGTCAAAAGTGTATAATCTAGTATTAAAGTAAGATAATTTTTCTACATGGCATCATTCTAGGGCTTCTACATAAGATGTCACGCAAATGTCATGTGAGCAGCTTTCCATTTTATCATCTCTTCTACTAAACACAATATGAGACACGAACCCTTTTAGTTATGTTATAACCCATGACTCAGTTTTTTATTTTTTTTAACCACCCGTGTATCACACGGGCTCTATTATAGTGAAGCATTATATAAAAAATAATGTAGCGGTATAACTCTATTACAATCATTATTTAATAATTAATTAATTATTGTAATATATCTATTTTACGGGTTGGAATTTATGGAGAAAAACATAATTAGTTTAAGTGAACCTTGGGATGTTGTCATATACAAAATGCCAGATCTCATAAAGCTTTCCGGGGCGAACGGACGGTGTTTAGGGCTCTTTAGGCGCCCATAGCGTTTTCACTACACATTGTCTTACATTTCACCATTAACCAAATCACATCTTTTGTTATTCCGAATCTAAAACAGAAGATTAAGAGTTTGACTCTTGTAAAGTGTACAATTTAGCAGTTAAAAAAACAAATCACTTGTACCTTCTTTTTTTTATATTTATGTTACCTAATTAAATACCGTTACTTCAAATTTGCATGGTTGATGGAAATTGACTACTAATGGCTCTTGATGATGTTGTGTGGCAACTTGTGTTTTCAGTGATGAATGTTTATCATTTATAACCAATTTTCGGTGGAAAAACTCATATAATCGATTCTATTAACTCGAAAGTAGATTCTCTGACTACCTCTAGTAGAGATATACACTTTAGACTAAGGCATGCGAGGGATATGCCTAAGTTGTGCGGCCAGACCGGTACTCGTTATGTGGCTTCACGTAGCTTTGTGTCATAAGTGTTTTGTTTTGTTTTTGTTTTTGTTTTTTTTTTTGTTATTATTATTATTATTTTTTGTATTTCTTCAAAGTCCTCTCTAGTTGTTGCTTATATGCTCGCCTTAGCAACCATGGTTTAGCCATTTAGAATTCTCTTAACTCAACATTTTTTCATAATTTTTAAACTCTAAATAAACTTACGCAAAGAGGTTATATAGAGTTTAAAGTAGTTACAGTATTCATCACATAGGTTTACCCAAATTGGATCTCATTTCATTTAAGGTAATTACATAAACATCTTCTTTTTTTTTTAGAAAAGTTATCATACTTTGCGTTATTTCCACTGTAATGTTAATTTTTTATGCCAGTTATTTTTCTAAACGGTCATTTTGCTCTTACAACAAAAAGACAAACTATGTAATTTTAATTTTGATGATTATTTTCTTTTTTTCCCCTTTTATCTTTCTTATCACTTTTATTTATAATTCTTTTAAAAAGTTTATTAGTTAATTAACTTATTTCTTCTGCTACGTTTCTGAAAAGAGTTCATCAGATCGTACACAGAATGGTAACTTTGTTTTCAGTATGATTGGATTTGTCATTCAAAAAGGTGGGGACCATGTAGCTTTTTGTTCGCTTATCTGCCTACCTATTGTAATTGATTCCTCTTATTGCTGTTCATAAAAATGTAAAACAAATCTTATAAATTATTTAAAAAAACGAGTATAACAAATTAATTAATCATTTATTATGTGTAAACGTGCATATCTAAGCCAACAAGCTTACTCTTGACTCATTTAACTTAAAAGAAAACTCAACTTATTATTGGATAAATTATAAATTGTGGGTGTAAATGACCAGAGTAGAAAATTTCATGTTATAATTAAAATTTATATTTACATAGTTCTCATATAATTTATTTTTAATGGTTTTTTAAACAAATTGAGACTATATTTTTTTTTCTTTTAAAAAACAACCAAAATTCTAAAATAGTAAAAAGTTTGTATCATAAATTTTCATCATTAATCAACTTTCCGTTACTGTTATTGTCATTATTAGAATTTCTTGTATCATTAGGTAAAAAATTAATTAGTTCATTTTTAGCTTCATTCTCGGCCAATTTAACTAGTTAGTCTAAACCAGTGGATATGAAATTGAGTCTATATTGTGCTTTTCAATGTAGTTTGATAGTAGGGAGTTCGTGTTTTTCAATGATTTTTTGATGGTAGAGAGTTCGTATTTTTCAATGAAAATCAAGTTTATTTTCTACTTGTAACATTTTAGGGGACATGAATGGTTTAGTGAAAAAAGACTGAGATCTTTGTAATTTTCAATTCAATCCTGATGGTATCCCGGTTTTACCACTAGTGGGTATTAAATGAAATTGAGTCTATAGAATTTTTGAGAATTTTATTATTTTTTTAATATAATTGGTACAATATATGTATTTTATATTAATTATATAAAATCAAATTACTTTTTTTAGAACGACTTTCTTGTGTTTAGGCTACCGCACTCCTCAAATTGGAGAACCCTGTTCACTCTGGCCAGACTATGCTGTCTTAACCGAGCTCATGTTGGCTTCAAATTTGGTTTGGGCGTTCCCCCAGAACCATACTGTCAGCTGCCACTTGACAGTCGGTATGCCACCATAATAACAAATTTTTCTTGCGTAACACACGGTAGGACGAAAACTTGAGTGGACTTGGGGTTCGAACTAACAACCTTGCACAAGGCATAACTCAAATCTTTTATTGCTTTAATTCACAAAAATGACACAAGTAGGGATTAAAACTTCGGTTTTCATTGTAAAACCTAAGCCTCCTATCACTAAACCACGTCACTTTGATGGATATAAAATCAAATTATTGCTGAAAAAGTTTTTTTTCGATTAGCAAATCAATATAAGTATAAAACTTAAATATGACATGAATGCTAAACGGTCAAGTAACCCATTTCAAGAAGAAAAGTTATTGCATCTTATTTGTTACAAATATATTTTCTAAACTAATTAATACCATTTAAAACATTAACATAATAATCATTACAACATAACTTTGTCATAAACTTAAAACCATTTAGTTAACGCCCAACAATTAAGTTATATAAAAACACTCACTATCTCTTCAACTTCCACATCCCCAAATTCATTTCAAGTCCAATAATGGTGTCTCGAAGCAGAAATATTCCAACAGAGATCGTCACTGAGATTCTATATCGTCTTCCCGCCAAATCCCTTGGCCGGTTCAGGTGCGTTTCTAAGGGTTTCCAGACTCAACTTTCGGAACCCGGGTTCATCAAAACACATCAAAACACCCTCAAACGAAAACATTTCATTTTAGAGCATGATAATGAGTCACTTTATACTCTCCCATTTAATTATCATGAAGAAGTTGTGTTAACACCACATGAACTTAATTTACATTCAAGCCTCATGTGGATATGTTCACATTTCATGGCTCTTGCAATGGCTTGGTTTTGGTGTCGGGCCATGACGTTGATGGTGGGCATAGACTTCTTGTTTTAAGCCCTACGACGAAGGTGTTTTTGGAAATACCCGAATCGGGTTTCGATATTGTAGACGAGTTGAGGGAGATTGATATTGTGTATGGGTTTGGTTATGATTCTGTGTCGGATGATTACAAGGTTGTTACTGTCTCATTTTATAATAATGAGGAGGAGGTTAATGATATTGAGAATATCTTTGTGCATGTTTATAGCCTTAAGACGGATACATGGAGGCGGGCATGTCGTTTGCCTTATGATCATAGCTATGGAAAGAGTTATCCGGGTGTGTTTGTTACTGGATTTCTTCATTGGATTGCTATTAAGGATTCGGATGAAGATTTGCGAGTGATTGTCGCGTTTAGTTTAGCAGGTGAGAGGCTTAGTGAAGTGGTGTTACCTAAGTCTTGTAATGATGCGGATGTTGGGTTTAAGAATGAACTTAAACTTGCTTTTGGAGAAAAGCTTGCGGTTTTTGTGGAAGGTGGTGTGTGGCTGATGATGGAGTATGGGGTGGTGGAATCTTGGACCATGGTTGTACTTGGTGGAATGGATGCGGGTCTGATGGCTCGACTCGAGGTTTTTTATGAGAATGGGAAACTTTTGGTTGTAGCCAGTGATGTTATGCTGGTATGGGACATTGAAGAAGGACGTTTGTGTGATCGTTTGGATACGACGGTGCTATATCTAAGCTACGTAATTCTCTATTAGGCCTGCGCGCCTCTACATTGGCCTGCGTGCCCTGTTTATTTTGGTCTGCGTACCAAATTTTGCTTATCTCGAACTGATAATTAATGCAATTTAGTTGATGCACAATTACCCGTTTTTAAAATTTTTAGAATGTTAATTCCTGTAACGGATAGGCCTGCGTGCCAATACTTATCCTAATACTATATTTTGGATACATGACGGATTTAGCTCACACACATTTATATTGTACTCATACAAGACAAAATATAAAATCCATGTCATATATACATTCAAAAAAGGGATTACAGGAACAAGAGAAAAAATATATATACAGTGACATTATTCTTCATGAAGATAGTCGCGGAACTGGCGAACGCCATCCGCCGCCGTAGCAAAACTTTGGATAGTATCCTGGATGGGGAAATGCAATTGGTTAAAATCATTCATTCGTGCATCATATTCCCCATCCACATACACGCCGTGAAGGTCAAAATCTTCAATGGGGCGACCTTCCCAAGCAAAGGCTGTCCCCTCCTGGAAACCTGCCTTGCACCCCGAATCACTTGATGCGCATAGAAGGTCAGCAAGGCAGTTTCCAAACTTGTCTCCTCTATGAATACGGGAGATAACCTACAAAAACAATGCAAGAATCAGCAAAATGAAGTCACAAGCCACGATAAAGATAGAGGAACCCATACCTTGGGAAAACCTTCCCGCATCAACCAGGCACGGTCGAAGGATGCCTCCTCAGCACTTAACTTCAATGCGCCCTGCTCACCAACGTACTTGGTGTTTTCCTTGATCAAATCTTCAATTAATTGATCCTTCTCAGCAGCGGTAGCACGAAGAATGCTGATAACTTCCTCCTGAGATGAAAGGCGAGCTTCAATATCACTGTTGGCTTCTTCTGCCTTAGCAAGCTCAGCTTCATGTGCACGGGTCAGAGTGCGTGCGGCCTCGAGTGCAGCATTTTTTCGCCGACACGCCTCTTCCCAATCCTTGGCAGCAGTAGCTTGCCGCTCCCTCTCTTGTTCAAGAGCCTGTTCAGAATCTCTCAACTTCCACCTGTCGGTGTTAGCCGCGAGACGATATTTTTCCCTTTCTGCCCGGAGCTCTTCCAACAGGTTCTCCTAAGAACCCCAGTTCTGCCCCATGAAGTTCCAGTCCCGGTATATCTCCTGGGTTGTGGAAACCAGGTTGGCCAAATGATATATATATGAATTGCCGACAAATACCGGGGACCGGCTCCGCTGGTACTCACGCTCCGCGGGAGGCACACCCTCGTGAAGGAAATCAAAACACACTTCCCCGTCAGAAAATCGCGAGGAAGGGGTCATATTCCATTCAGGGACATGCCGAATGACACCGCTCGGCACAATACGGACCCCCCCCCCCCCCCCGGATTCATGAGGAGGCGGAGGAGGTACCACCACTCGCTCGAAAGGCCCCTCAGCTTCACGAATAGGAGGCAAAGGCGGCAATTCCAACCTCTGGGCATCAGAGGAGGTTTAATCCTCCTTGTACTGCCCCTTACCCACAGCAGACCGCCGGTTGTCACCCTTAGCGGGGGGAGAGTCCAAAAGAATAACAAGGGCTGCACAAGAATAAACCACCAAGTAAGCAACCAAGCAATAAAAACAGGTCTAGAAATATATGAGACACCTTTAGCACGGACCACAACGCGGTCACTAAGGCGGACCCTCTTCGCTTTCGGAGGAGGGGGAGGAAGATCCATTCCCTGTTTTTCACCAGCCACCTCCAAAGAAGCGTGGCTAGACGACGTTTCCTTCCTCTTGCAACCAAAGGCTGTATCAAAAAACATATTCAGTAACTGGCGAAAATACGCAGGAAATTACCCTTGGTCATATCGAAGTTAAATTACCTGTCGCAAACATACCCTCTGAGACTACAGGCTCCGGACGGGTTCGTTCAGGAAACAAAAAACTATCCCTGGTCTTGTCAAGGATGGCGAGCTCTTTCTTGTCACGGGCAGTAATATGCATGACCCAGGCACACCCGCCGCAAGAACAGACAGAAGAAGACCTTCAGCTGCATAATAAACCAAAATTAGAAACCAGAATAACCTCAGGAAGTACAATAAGGCTACTTACATCCATCTGGCTTCCGAAAATATGACACATCGTCCGGATAAGGCCACAAGCGACTCATCCCAGCTCTCACAAAAGCAGATCAGGGATGGGACGCATAGGAGTGGGGGTATGGGTCAATTGTTGATACCACTCATGCCTCTCCGGACGTTCAACAAATGGTAAGGCAAGCAAAGGCATGAACTAAAACACACCAATCTTTTCACCAATAGCAAGAAGTTTGCAATCACGCATAAACTCAATATAAAAAAAATCGGGTGATGGTACCTCAATGAATGCCTCATCTGATAAACTAAAAGCAACAATTACCGGTACACTATAAGTGCCTTTATAAGCAATCTAATGAATAATCCCATCAACAAATATGGGTAATAAACACCCCCCCCCCACTTTTATAAGCAATAAAGCCCAACACAAAACCATTGCAGGTACCATAGAAAATGAAGTCAGCATGAGGCCATTACCATAATGATTTCTTTAGTTGTTGGTTTTCGTCATGGTGATTGTTGAGTGGGAGTGAATAGAATGAACCACCGTCCGAATACAGATGATGTGATGGCGGTTGAGGGCATTTTGGTGAATTTTGATGAATTCGGGGTCTGATACCAGGGCTAACAAATCCTTTAAGATTTCGCCAGAATACGATATAAGATATGGTCAACATCTCCGGTGGAATATCCACGCCGCGAGTTTCATTGGAGAGAAGAATTTGCGGTGGGTGGAACAATCGGTGGTGGTTTGGGTGAGTTTATACTTTATACAATACCAAGGGTAATATGAAAGGGGGTATGGTGGGTGACAGGTACATCCAAGTTTTAAATAAATATGTTAACAATTACAATAGTGAAATATTGTTTGCGTGCTTAAAACATGTTTAAATATAGGGATGGCAAAAAAACCCAAACCCGATGGGGAAAACCGAAACCCGCCCCGAACGGGGCGGGTTCGGGGACACTTAATCGGGGACGGGTCCGGGTTCGGGTTTTCCCCGTTTAAGTTAATCGGGTTCGGGGCGGGTATGGTATAGCCTGTACCCGCCCCGTATACCCGCCCCGTATACCCGTTTAAAACCCGTTTAATTAAATATAATTTTTATATTTATATATAATATATTATTTATTAAATATAATTTTTATATTCGGGTATGACTTATTATTTACATTAATTTAACTTTATTCATTAATTGTATTAACTTTATTTATATATTAGGTGTCACAACGGAGCTTGATTTGTATCTACAAGAGAAAGTTTGGATAAAAGAAACTGAGATTGACCTTTTAGCTTGGTGGAAAACAAATGGTGTCAAGTACCCAAGGTTGCAAAAGATTGCTCGAGATATATTGGCGATTCCAATATCTACCGTTGCTTCCGAGTCCGCTTTTAGTACAAGTGGTAGATTGGTAAGTCCACATCGTAGCCGTCTTCATCCAAAAACATTGGAAGCGTTAATGTGCGCCCAAAGTTGGTTGTTGAATGAAATCAAAGGTAAACAAACATTTTATTTTTTATTTTTAACTTAGCTACTATATAAACTTTTGACTTTTGTGATATGAATATAGCAACTTGTTCAGAAGAATCCGAGGCATATTGCCAAACTATTGAATATGATTGTGACGATGGTATTGAGGTAATACATATATATATGGTTTATCGTTTACATTTTAATATGGTTTAACATTGATTCTTATATAGTTTCCAATTAATATGTTAATGTTTGATTATCATAGCAATCCGGCGTGACAAGTGTTTGAATGGTTGAATGGGTGCGGTATGGACGTGTAAGAAGGATCAATCATGAAGTTAATTTCCGTTGTGATGGGAGAAATAAACATTTTTATGTATTAATAATGTCTTTTGTATGTGTAATGTGTTTGGATATTGAACTTTTTGTGTATTAATATTGTATTGTAATTTTGTATCATTTTCTTACAATCGGGTTTTAAACGGTGAACCCGACGGTTAAATGGGGATCCCCACGGGGAATTTAGCCCGTTTAAAAACCATTTATGCTAGACGGGTTCCCCGAATACCCGCGGTTTTCCCCGAATCCCCGATGGGGATTCCCCGTTTAGTCCCCGCGGGTTTTTAGACGGTTTTGGTAATGAGTTTTATAAACCGGGGCGGGTATGGGATTGGCATTCCCCGCCCCGAAACCGCCCCGTTGCCATCCCTATTTAAATACATGTCCTAATAGGTAAAAGAAATATGTTACCATGTTCATACCTGTTAATAAATAATAACTAACAAAGAAGAAACCCAATTAAATGTCAAACTCAATCCCACGCCGTTCCACCATGAAATAGACTTACGCTTCGACTGGTTACACACCCGTAAAAAAGAGCGTCGTAACATTTTCAGTTAAAGCCCTTAACAAAATTGTGTTCCTATTGGAAGCTAGGTCATTAAAGCCCTTATCAAAATTGTGTTCATATTAGTGAGGTATTACGCACTTCATTTATTTGTTTTGTTTGTTTTCATATCCTATTAACATAGCTTTTGAGAATATTAAAATTTAGGTGTTTAAGAGCATTCGCATCTTGTTCATGTAACATCCAACTTTTGTTAAATAATAAAGGACGGAAAGTTTTGTTATTAACTGTGTGTCGTTAAGTTAGTCGTGTGTTAAGTGTTTGGATAATATTTGGATTTGGAATTGTGAGTGGGTTGTGTGGCCCATGGCCCCCTATATAAAGCCTAACCCCTCCACCATTTCACCATTTTGTTACCTTTCACCACACACACACACTCAAGAACACACACACTTTCTCTCTACATTCCGGATCCAAATCCATGTAAAAAGAGGAAGAATCTCGTGTGTAGACATCATCAAATAGCAAGAACACGTCCAAATCCTCGTATTGTCCGGATCTGAACTCGAACCCGAAGCAAAAGGTAGGTTTCGGTTTAAATGGTTAAGTTTTATGGTTAGAATCGGCATGCAAACAAATATAATGGTAGATCGGGTTGTGAAATGTAAGAAAAATATAAACTTGGTAAGTTATAACCTCTTGGGTGCACTGTAAGGTAAAAAGGTGGCGTTTGGACTATAAGAGATGGGTTCAAGATCAGGTGCATGAGGTCAAAATGTGTCGAAAGTTGAGAAAGAGTAAAAATCAGGTCCTGAGGAGGAGCCACGAAGTAAAATGGCTTTAAAATAGTAAAAACGAAGAAAGGAAGTCATTTCACTTGGCTCAGCCATGAGAAGCGAAATAGTCATTTGCTCAACCATGAGAAGCGAAACAGGCATTTCGCTTCGCTCAGCCATGAGAAGCGAAACAGGTTATGCGAAGCGAAATTCTATGCGAAATTCCTCCCATGCGAAATTGTTTAACTTGTTATTAAAATGTGCCCCGATTAATTATCTGATGCGTTTTTGTTAAAGGACTGTTAATGAAAATAAAATTTTTCCGAGCTGACCTGGCAGCTCAACCCCAGCCAGGGGCTCTAATCTTTGGACCCTGCTAGGGCCTGCCGCCCCTAGACTCCGCTACCAGGGGCGCTGCCCCCGGACCCTCGTTAGTTGAGAGTTTCATTAACTTAGATATAGGAAGTAGTAGTAATGGATAATTGACACACGTAATGTATTGTACAGTTAGCCGTGCACAACTAAGGAAGGGCATTACCATTAACGGCGAGAGAAACCGGCTCCAGGTGAATTCTAGCCCCATTTCCTGGTTAAGTTTTTGTGTTTGTGTGCATACTCCTATGTGGCAGTTAAAATGCTTATCTTAAGTGATAGGTATATGATACGTGTATGATCGTGCATTGAATGTTATTACTATATGATGGTTATGTGAATGAATGTGTATGTAAAATTATATACATAAGACAAGTAAAGTATACGCTTATGACAGGGACCAGACCCTCCTAATATCTGAGATGATAGGGACCAGACCCTCCTAATATCTGAGATGATAGGGACCAGACCCTTATAATATCTAAGATGATAGGGACCAGACCCTTATAATATCTGAGATGTTTAAGATAGAATAGCATATGGTATACCATATGGTTTTATGAAAGAAAGTATGTAAGTACGTATGCATGTATATAAAGTATGTGTGAAAGAAGTAATAGCAAAGTAAGGTATGAATACGTATCTTCGAATGCGTATGAGTAAGGATAGGAATGTATTGTATGTTAAATTGATTAACTAGAACTCACTCAGCGTAGCTGACTTTTAGTATACACGCAGGCAGATAGGTTGAGACAGCTGGCTTGAGGAGGGACACATGGCACGAGCTAAAGAGACTGGCATTTATGAAGAAGTGTCATGACTATTTTATGTTATGTTATGTTATGAAAAGACAATTTGTATGTTAAGACAAAAATGAATGTTTGTAATGTGATGTTTGAAGTTTTAAATTATTCCGCGAAAGTTTAAATTAACTCTGATTTTAGAACTGTGTTTATGAGTAAATCCAACACCAAACTAGAGTTACCGGGAACGGGGCCTTACAGTTCATTTTTTTTGTGAGTGTGGCTTTATAATATAGGTAGCGGTTTAGGGTATCGTGTTGTGAGTGGAGGATTAGGGATGGCAATGATACCTGAACCCGACGGAAAAACCCAAAACCCGACATAACTGGGACGAGTAATACCCGACTTATTAGGGTTTGGGATTGATTTTGAAACTTTTTGTGGGTTTGGAACAGGTTTGGATTTGTAATATACCTGATTACCCGACCCGATTGTCCGATAACATTGATCCATTTACTCAATTATATACACAATATACCTGACATAACTTTATATATATGTATGTGCGTGCGTGCGTGCGTTTATCGTAATTTTTAAATACAATATCATTCAATTATTGTGATATCATAATATTCATTCTAGTTGTTCAAATAAAATCAATTATACTGTATAACTTTTCTTTTCCTTCTAAGGTTCGAAAGTTAAAAGATTACGATAACATTTTAAGTAAATTCCACCTTGGTCTAAGACCTTCTGCATCAGAGTCATTCATGGCTTATATGAAGGAGATTTGTGAGAAAAGATGAAAAAAGCAAATATTGTGAAGATTGAAGTGAAGGTCATCTATCTTTAAAAATCTTTTATCATGTATGGTGAAGAATGATGGTTGGTGGGTCCATTTCTTTTTCATTTTTTTCTTTCTTTTTTCTTTTTCTTGAACTTGAATTTATAATAGTCTACAAAAAACAAATTAATTAATTACAATAAGTTAATAACTAATAAATTTGGCTCGAGCCTTATTAAATCAAACTGAGTCGATTCAACCCCGAGTCTTGACGAACATGAATTAAATTCTTTTAAATTAGATTTTCTAAAACAAGATAACATTTTTTATAGTAACAACAATATTATTATTATTATTATTTTTTTTTGTCTTTTTCATAACGGTTATATTTAACTTAATGCAATTTTATTTGTATTTATTTTTATTTTATAAAATTGTTTGTTAATTATATTTCATATAAGTACAAAATATGAAATATAAAGTTATTGGTTATGTAAAAATTAATTAGAGCATCACCAATAAAACTAGAAAAGTTTGTAGTGTTATTCTTATGTATCACATGACATCGCTTACCTAAATTACATTCTCTCATCTCTCTTCCTTTTCCTCTCATATAAACATTCTTAAAGATTCTTATGAAAGAACCTCACCTCACCTCACCTTCTTTCCTTCACATCATCGTCTTTCTCTTTCACCTCTTCTCTCTCTTCTGTTAACATTCAAAAATCTCCATGATCTTACCACCCAACAATTAAGTTATAAAAACACTCACTATCTCTTCAACTTCCACACCCCTAAATTCATTTCAAGTGCAGCAATGGCACCAGGAAACAGAAATATTCCAACGGAGATCATCACTGAGATTCTATATCGTCTTCCCGCCAAATCACTTGGCCGGTTCAGGTGCGTTTCTAAGGGTTTCGAGTCTCAACTTTCGGAACCTGGGTTCATCAAAACACCCTCAAACGCAAACGTCTCATTTTAGAGCATGATGATGAGTCACTTTATACTCTCCCATTTGACTACCATGAAGAAGTTGCATTAAGACCAAATGAACTTAATTTTACATTCAAGCCTCATGTGGATATGTTCGCATTTCATGGTTCTTGCAATGGGTTGGTTTTGGTGTCGGGTCATGACGTTGATGGTGGGCATAGACTTGTTGTTTTAAACCTTACGACGAAGGTGTTTTTGGAAATACCCGAATCGGGTTTCGATATTGTAGACGAGTTGAGGGAAATTGATATTGTGTATGGGTTTGGTTATGATTCTGTGTCGGATGATTACAAGGTTGTTACGGTCTCATTTTATAATAATGAGGAGGAGGTTAATGATATTGAGAATATCTTTGTGCATGTTTATAGCCTTAAGACGGATACATGGAGGCAGGCGTGTCGTTTTCCTTATGATCATAGTTATGGAAAGAGTTATCCGGGTGTGTTTGTTAATGGGTATCTTCATTGGATTGCTATTAAGGATTCGGATGAAGATTTGAGAGTGATTGTTGCGTTTAGTTTAGCGGATGAGAGGCTTAGTGAAGTGGCGTTACCAAAGTCTTGTAATGATGAGGATGTTGGGGTTAAGAATGGGCTTGAACTTGCTTTTGGTGAAAAGCTTGAGGTTTTTATGGAAGGTGATGTGTGGCTGATGATGGAGTATGGAGTGGTGGAATCTTGGACTAAGGTTGTACTTGGTGGAATCGCTGCGGGTCTGATGGTTCGACTCAAGGTTTTTTATGAGAATGGGAAACTTTTGGTTGTAGCCGGCGATGTTATGTTGGTATGGGACATTGAAGAAGGGCGTTTGTGTGATCATTTGGACACTAACAAGTTTGGTGTCAAAGGTATATGTGTTGAAAGCCTTGTCTCACCAAAATTTATCTGAAGTGTGGGAAAAGTAGAATAGAAACTTGATATAGTGTTTCTTGGTTGCATCTTTAATTTATTTGTAATGTAATGTTAGTTTGAACATGTTTTGATGGAAATGTCTTTGACTATTTAGTTTTATAAGTTTTAGTTTTGTTTCACTTTTTGGATCCAATCTTATTTGTTAGTCTAATTTGTGAGCATTTTCATTTTTTCAACAACCAACTAAAAATATATGTTCTTTTAGATTACCAAATAACTAATGAGCACGCAAAATAAATAAGCAACCCAACTACATGTCAAAATACACCACAAAACAAAGAAGCAACCCAACTACATGTCAAACTCAAACCTATACCATTCCTTCTAAGAAATAGATGTACGCCTCGACTAGTTATGTATCCATACAAAATAGAGCGTCTTAACATCTTCAACCAAGCCCCTTAACGTGATCGCCTACCTATTGAAAACTAGGTCATTACGAGCCTTTCTTACGTACTTTTGTTTATTTCTTTTGCTTGGTTCCGTATCCTATTAATATGTTTTTAAGTTTAGGTGTTTAATGTACGAATCTAATAAATGATAGCTAAAGTTACCCCTCTTTCTTGTTGCATCAATCGCTTCACCTTAATTTTGTTTTGCATCTTTCTTCATTAATTTTGTTTTCTTCCCTCTCTTGTCATGTCAATCAACTTTATATCTAATAAGATGTTTTGTCATAAAAAAAAAAACTTACTGTGCAGTCATGTTTTTAAAAATAAATTCCTAAAATAGCCCTTTTTTAGAGATAGAAACAAAAAATAGCTCATAAATTTCCAATATTCCAGATTTGTCCTAGGGAATTTGGACAGGAGCGTCACTTTGGGAAACATTCCAACAGGATTCATCCGCCAATAAAAAATTGCCATGTGTAAGTTTTTTTGACAAAACCAATCAAAAAGAGATCAAATCTATCGGACCCGTCCATATTCCTTCTTAAAGTTTCTGGTCAAAGGAAGTCGACCCCGGATGTTTTTATTTGGTTTCTTCCGGCTCCGGAAAAATTCCCAACTTTTTGATATTGGTGCCATACTGAAACCGCCGGGAAAGACGCACTTCAGATGAATTTTGTCATAGGTGACGCCTTTGATGAAGAAAATATATTCTCTCATATATCACGTATCTTGTTCCATATATAGTTTAACTTCCTATTCTTACTTTTGCTATATATGAAATAAATGGAACCATGAATAATCTTACGAACCTTTTGTATTAATCTCTTTATGTTAGGGTTAAGAATGAACTTAAACTTGCTTTTGGTGAAAAGGTTGTGGTTTTTATGGAAGGTGATGTGTGGCTAATGATGGAGTATGGGGTGGTGGAATCTTGGCCAAAGGTTGTACTTGGTGGAATCGATGCGGGTCTGATGGTTCGACTCAAGGTTTTTTATGAGAATGGGAAACTTTTGGTTGTAGCCGGTGATGTTATGTTGGTATGGGACATTGAAGAAGGGCGTTTGTGTGATCGTTTGGATACTAACAAGTTTGATGTCAAAGGTATATGTGTTGAAAGCCTTGTCTCACCAAAATTTAACCGAAGGGTGAAGTAGTAAAATTGAAACTTGATGTTGTGTTTCTTGGTTGCATCTTTGGTAATGTAATGCTAGTTTGAACATGTTATTTGGTTTTATAATTTCTAGTTTTGTTTCACCTTTTTGGATCCAATCTTATTACTTGTTAGTCTAATTTGCATTTTCATTTTTTTTTAACAAGCAACTAAAAGTATATATTAAAAAAAAAAAAAAAAAAGATTACCAAATAACTAGCCTAGCAAGGCCCAAAATACACCACAAAACAAAGAAACAACCCAACTATATGTCAAACTCAAACCTATACCATTCCTTCCATAAAATATATTTACGCCTCGGCTAGTTACGTGTCCATACAAAATAGAGCGTTTTAACATCTTCAATCAAGCCCCTTAACGTAATCGCCAGCCTATTGAAAACTAGGTCATTACGAGCCTTCCGTACATACTTTATTTATTTGTTTTGGTTGGTTTATTAATCTAGAATCTAATAAATGATAGCTAAAGTTACCCCTCTTTCTTGTTACATCAATCACTTCAACTTAATTTTCTTGTTTTGCATCATACTTCATTAATTTTTTTGCTTCCCTCTCTTGTCATGTCCATCAACTTTATATCTAACTACGAAGATTCTCGGCGCGTTATGCCGGGTTATTTTATTGACATTCGTACTCGTACAGTGCGTCTGCGAGTCGAGGTGAATTCGACCGGTGTCGGGTTACGAAACCAGTAACCCCCCCCCCCCAAAAAAACTTTGTTAACGCAAAAATACAAAAATTAAACATAACAAAACACGCGTTGTGGTTACGAACTGGTGACACTTAGGTTGGTATCTGGTTACGACGCTAAACATAAAGCAAACCATAAAATTTGTCCACACACAAATACAACAATTTAACATATTTAAAATAAAAAACAAAATGTGGCGAACAAAAAAACCATGCACGTTACAGTTGCGAACTGATACGAATTCATTGATTCTGGAATTGATGGACAAAAAAGGTGATAAAAAACCCGTGCGCTGTGTTTGCAAACTAACGTGAATTCAGTCGGAATTGACGTTGTCAGGACTAAATCGTACACAGAAAACCATGTGTTGTGGTGGTGAACTGACACGAGTTCGGTTGGTATCAGGCTACGGCACCGAAATTAAAGCAATAAGTTAATTCGTCCACGGTAAAAAAAACGTATTTTACAGCAACGGACCGACACGAATTAAAAACGATTAACAAATTAAAAATAAATAAAAAGGCCGACCAACCACGTGAGGCTATGTGGACCAATCACGTGGTTACGTCGCACAATTTCTTAATTATTATATTATTATATATAATAATAAGATGTTTTGAAATTTAAAAAAAAAAACTTAATGCGCAGTCATGTTTAATTATTTCTCGACATTCCGCAATATATTTTGTTGAAAATGGAGTAATACTCAAAATAAATAATTTTTTGGTATCGTGATCTACACAAACGTCGGTATGTAACAAACGAGCCAATAACGATTGAACAATATTGATACCGATATCAATATCATCGGAACAAATGCCACCTTTCGTTATGTACACTTTCGTTTAATATAGATTTACTTTTTTGGACAAATACCATAAAAAACCAACATACTTTCTGTTTTTTCTTATAAAAGTCCCTCAACAACTTTTTACACATAAAAGTCCTTGTAAATGTTAAGTTTGAACACAATTGTGAAAAAAAAAATTTAACAATTTGAAAATGATATTTTCGGTTTTTTATCCAAACTTTCGGTTATATAATCTTAGTCTGATTATATTGATGTATGAATTTTGATCGAACTTACCGTGGATTTCCGTTATGTATGAATTTGTCAATTTTGATATAATCTTTAAGTAGCCTAGCTTTTCTTTCCTTTTGATTTTCCATTCACCACAACTTTTGAAAATTAAAATCTTGATTTAATATTTGGTTGTCTGGTGATTATTTACGATGAATAATTAAATTTCAATATATTTGATTTCGGATCAGACAATTAAGAGTTGTGCTTATTGAGTTATTTCTCCTGGTCTTCGTTCTTATAGGTTCTTTTTTACCTTACCTCGTATATATTTTTTTGTAGCCAAGTTGTTTTCATAAAATAAGTTGGATGACCAGTTCAAAGTTACTTTAATATAAAATTTCATAATTGTGTTCAAACTTAACATGTACAAGGAATTTTATGTGCAAAAAATTATTGAGAGACTTTTATAAGAAAAAACAGAAAGTATGTTGGTTTTTATGGTATTTGTCCTATTTTTTTTATATAATAATTTGTGTTAGCTTTTTTTCCTGATACGTCGATATAGATTTGTATTAAAATCAATGTTGTAAAAGTAGGTTTACAAGGCCGAGTACTCCCCGAGTACTCGCTACAAGGTACGTCGCCGAGGGGAGTTTCTTTAACTCCCGCCTAGTTACTAAGAATCGATCAAAGATGGTCAAACTCAGCCATAATCACATTTAGTCAGTGGAATTGAGTCGATTTTGACTAAAAAACAAAACATAATTCTTATTTCTTTAATATTAAAGAACAAATATCATTTTTTTAATTAATAATTAGTAATTCTTAGAATAATTTATTGTGTATTTCTTCTGTTTATATTGATATTTACATATTTTGTTATAAATATTAGTAAAATAATGATATTTGGCATATATATGATATCCAAAAATTAATTTTCTTCATATTACCATGTCCGAGTACTCCCGAGTACTCCGAATACATCCAACTCCCCAGTCAACTGCCTTGGGTTCGCCTAGCGACTTTTGCAACCATGATTAAAATAGAGTATTTGTATATTCTAGGCTATACAAGTGTCAGTACCATACTGGTACCTTGACGAATTGAACCGATTCCAAGTGATCACCGATACCGGTGTCGGTATTTCAGAACCGCTACTAATATATGTTTTCAATTGATATATGCGTTGATATTTTCTTTTTGGCATATCGACTTTATTTATTTATTGTTCTCTTTCAGTTGCTATAGCAAGAGCCAGTATCGTAATGAAAGGAACCAATACGAACGGGATTCAAGTCGTGTTGTGCGGGTGAGCCACTAGTTTTAAAATATCATCAAACTTTATTAAAGATCATTCAATTTAAAAAGAGAGACGTGAGAAACAAACTAAAATTATTAACAAAAAATCAAAGTATTAACAAGATGAATTGAGAACCAAAGTATTAACAAGATGAATTGTTGGATTTCAAATACAGCCTTTTAACTTCTGTTATATGTGCAAGTTCTTTTGTTTCCATGGATGCTTGAAAAACTTCTAACACCTAAACTAGTATTCAACTTGAACCCAAATTTACGAGTCGGAAATGAAAACTTAAATCTAAGAAAAACCAATTTCAAAATTCTAACCCAAGAACACGCGCAAAAATGAGAAAGTATGAACCTTTAAGTTCAGACAAAAGCAACAATCACATGCCTATGAGCCACAGTTCAAAATACGTATGACCGACGATAAAACAACAAGAGGATACCCTAAACGGGTCAACCTCTGAACACTCTGACCTGCTTGAAAAAACTAATCAAATTCAACAAATCCATTTCAACTTTAACCCAATATTCAATGTATCCAACCTACCATGTACCATACTTGATCCAAACCACCCACTTTGTCACCTCTATCAGTCTTCTTTTTAAACAATGCCACCATCATATTTGCAAATGACTGCACAACAAAGCCCATTAGAACCACAGCTGAAATACAATTTGCCCCTCATACAATGCAAATATGATGCGTATGTAATCATGAAGATCATCTCTAACCAGTTAATTAATAAGTCTTATTACTGCTGCATACAAGTTTTAAACTTCAACAACATACAGAAAGCGTAAATTGGTAGACTAGTAATCATAAGCATTCAACATAAGCCTGCCAACTGTTTTGTTAATTTCAAGTAGTTTCATATAGGTTTGACAAAATCAACACATACACAATCTTGTCAAAACAATGTACAAATTGTGATCAAGGACCATATAACATAGTGCTACATAACATCATAAAGTATTCATATTCAAGAATCAAGAAACATAACCGAAACTGCAACATATTAAGAGCAATACTAAAAAAGATTAGCAATCATCTCACGATCAAGATATGCAACTCGGACAAATTGTAAGATGCAAAGTTAAATCATAATAACAAACATGCTTGAAAATATAACTAAAACCTTAATTTCATACACGAACCTGCACTATAACTTGTCGATTCGTAACTGATTCAACCGAATTTTGGTGAAACAAGGCTTTCCACATAAGCACCTTTGACCTTCAATCCTTTAACATCCCCAGAAACATCAAAAATTTTACAGAAACATTTTCCTTCAACATCATACATCCACACCAGACCGCTGCTAACCAACGCAATCTTGCCATCCTCATACAAAACCATCGGAATCTCATCAAACCCATGAACTGAAATCTTCCACCAAGACTCCCTTACACCATACTCGTTCATCAACCACACCTCATCTTCCAAACACACCCCAAGCTTTTCACCAACAACCAGAAGCGCGCAGTCACTCGTGCACGTGATATCAACTTCAGTAGGAAACGGCACTTCAGTAAACGCCTCATCCGATAAACTAAAAGCAGCAATCACCGGTGCGCAATACTCGCCGTTATAAGCGATCCAATGAACAATCCCATTAACAAAAACAACCGGGGAACTCTTCCCGTTATAATGAGGATGCGAATGATCACGAGGACAGCCAACGACAACCGGCCTACTCCAACATCTACTTCTAAGGCTATATATGTACACATCTATATTATTATCAATGTAATAGAAAGTAACAACCTTGTAATCATCAGTACGCGAATCATAACCAAATGCATACATGACGTCACATTCTTTGTAAGCAGCAGTACGTGAATCATAACCAAACATATGAATTAGCTTCTCGAAACCGCATTCGGGCAATTCAACGAGTTCTTTGGTTGTGGGGTTGAAGAGAACGAGCGAACGAGGGGTGACGGAGTGAAGAGTAGAAGCCAAGACAAGGCCGTTGCAAGAACCGTGGAAAAAGAATGGATGAGGCATTAATTGAAGGTTAAGATTCTTGGGTTTTGGGGATTTTGAGTCAGTGGGAGTGAATAGAACGGTGTTATAGTTTTTTTTTTCAAAAATTTTAAACGGGGATTTTGACGGAAGAAAAATACGAGTTAGATTGATGTAAAACTTAGCTTGAAACGGTGATTTAAATGATTTTTGTTAATTGTAAGTTCAAACACCCGAATTAAAGCATTGTTTCGTCGTTTTGAAGCACCGTTTCGAGTTAAGTTTTACATCAATCGACTCGTATCATTCTTCCAATCAAAAGCTCTAAGCGCGTTCGTTTCACAGAATATAATGGAATTGGAATTTGCAAGGATTTGGAATTGAAAGGAATTGGATTTTGAATCTAAACATTACAATAGGAATTGGAATTTGAAGGAATTCAAATCCAATTCCATTCTTTATGTGTTCGTTTGACAAGTGAATTGGAATCGGGGGGTTTTTTTTAACGAGGATGATGGCATAAACATTTTAGTTCTTTATTTTTTTTGTTTTCGATTTATATTTGAGTTATGAATTTTTTTTTATTATTTTTGAATATTTTTTGAGTGGTTTTTTATCTTAATAGAAAACCCCTAAAAAAATTTAAAAAAAAAAATTAAAAAGATCATAACGCAAAAATTTAAATAAAAAATAAAAAATCTAAAAAAACTAAAATGTTTCCTCTGTTATCCTTATTAAAAAAAACCGATTCCAATTCATTTGTCAAAGGAACACAACAAGAATGGAATTGGATTTCAATTCCTTCAAATTTCAATTCCTATTGGAATGTTTAGATTCCAAATCCAATTCCAAATCCTATGCAAATTTCAATTCAAATTCCATTATATTCTGTGAAACGAACGCGCCATTAGTTTTTTGCTAAGGTTTTTAAAACCACTGCACAACTTGAAGGGTTCGGTGGTGATCGCTAACGAAGGGCGTTTAAGCTACCAACGTTATCAAGGTAAACAAAATTCATATGTTCACATTTAGAGTTTTTGATGAAGGAACATCTCCTAATTTAAATTATGATTTTTATTATCTTTTAATATTTTATGTTTATCTTGTTTCCAAGTTTATTTCATTTTATTTTAGTATAAGTTAGGGTTGATGGTTATGTATTTTTGAGTTTTTTTTATTAAGTTTAATTATTAAGAACGTTGTTCTTGAACCACTGGTTCGTTTTATCGTCTTTAATTAGTCACGAGTTTCTCGAGCCATTGATCGCTTCCAAAACTGCATCATTTGGTATCAGAGCTTTTGGTTCTCAAATGGCTCGACGTGGGGATGAATACTATCTTGCTCGTAGATTCGCCGCCAGAGGCAACAGCAGAAGTATGTTTGATTCATGTGCCTACGGTAGAGATTGATATTCTACTAGCAGAGTTGTCGCGAGAGGCAGCAGTGGAATCCATCCCGACCCGCGGGATCTTAAGATCGAACGACTTCGACTTCGACAGCAGAAGGGTAATTTGGTGGGGTTTGTTGGGATCCATCGGAGAGATTAGAGAAGATAAGAATTGAGGGTGGAAATATCAACAGTTGATACTTGATACAATGCAATACAATACGAAAGCTAAATCGAAAGGGTGTATGTATAGGCGGTGACAGAGTTTTCAACTTAATGGGCACAACGACGGTCCTAAATTTATGAATATAAAAGAGGCGGTCTTCAATGATATTCGGTTAAAAACAAGTTAAGGGCATTGTATTTTTTTTTTAAATTTCAAATTAATGTTTTAGAAATTTTGATTGGAGATAGGCTGCCACTTTTTCTCGAAATCCGAAACCCAATCCAAAAAAACCCGTACCCAAACTAACCCGAATCCGAACTGAAGTAATTTGGGTTGGTTCTTGGGTCCGAATTCTAAGTTTCGAGCCAACCCGAAAAATCTGGATAAATTTTTAGTTTTAAAACCAGATAATAACATGCCTATGTCTGAATGTTGTCATTCCACATATTATGGATATACTATTTACTATTTACTAATGTTTTCGATTTATGGCTAAAATCAACTATAATTATACACCATAATCATGACATATGGAAGGCGATTATATTTGTATTGTTTAGGAAAATTGGATTTTATTGGTCCCAACTATTTCATTTTTGTCGGCGCTAGTCCCAACTTTCATTTTAGCTGGCAACGGTCCCAACTTTAATATTCGTTTCTTCCACCAGTCCGCGACTGACGGAGCATTAACTCCGTTATGTTTTTGCTTACATGTCAATCTGAGTTGTCAAAAAACATCTTACGTGGCAGCCACCGTGGATTATTGTATATAATAACACAGGTTCATCCATAATTCTGCAAACCCTATAAAATCCAATTGATTAATCCAATCCATGTTTGTTAAAATTAAGTTAGGGTTTTTGATTAGTGGATTAAAATGATTCAAAACCATGTTTTAATTACCTCGAATGATGCCAGGAAAGGGGTGAACGAAGTTGGCCGAAGCTCCAAGCTTGGAGGAAGGATTACGGGGTTAAAGAGGATATATCAGTGAGATTTGAGAGGATGAGCAAGTTTAGCTTGGTGTATGGGTCCTATTTATACTAGTAATTGCGATGAAATTCATTAATCAGTGTTAATTGCTTATGGCCGATTTTCCGGTGAAGGTTACGGGAATTAGTTCGACGGTTAAGGCGTTAAAATATAATTAGAATGGTAATTGTTGTTGTTTATTGCCGTCTAACTACGTTATTCTAAATTAACGGGTCAAGAACAGCTGAAATGGGGGTGTTTTTCGGTGGTCGGAGCCTCACGCTGTTGCCGGTGGCGGCTCGCCGGGAGTACGAGCTACAAGGAGGGGGGGGGGGGGTTTAGGTTATTTTCTATTAATTTAATATATTTCAAATTTATAATTTCAGTTTAAACCCTAAAATTTGAGGTTATATTAAGTATAAATCAATTATCCACGGTGGCTGCCACGTAAGACGTTTTTTGACAACTCAGATTGACACGTAAGCAAAAAACATAACGGAGTTAGTGCTCCGTCAGTCGCGGACTGGTGGAAGAAACGAATATTAAAGTTGGGACCGTTGCCAGCCGAAATGAAAGTTGGGACCAGCGCCGACAAAAATGAAATAGTTTGGACCAATAAAAACCAATTTTCCTATTGTTTATTATGGCTAGACTTTGTAAAATTTTACTCTTTTTTTAATTTGTTTTACTATGTTATTTTTGTTTTCTTATTTGTTATTTACGTTACGAGTGAGAAAAACATGTTAGCTTTTGTTTTAGTGTTGTAGTTTTTTTAATCTTTGTTTGCTTTTTAGGATACTCAAAACCCAATTAACCCAACTCGAAACAATCCGAACCCAACAAAACCATGAGAGATTTGGGTTGGTTTTCGGCTCTAAAATTTGAACATTGAAACCTGAATAACCCGACCCGAAAAACCCGAAACCTAAAAAATTAGGAAAAATGGTTTTTATTGGTCCCAACTTTTTCATTTTTGCCGGCGCTGGTCTCAACTTTCATTTTGGCTGGCAACGGTCCCAACTTCAACATTCGTTGCTTCCACCAGTCCGCGATTGACGGAGCACTAACTCCGTTATGTTTTTGCTTACGTGTCAATCTGACTTGTCAAAAACATATTACGTGGCAGCCACCGTGGATTATTGGTTTAGGAAAAATGGTTTTTATTGGTCCCAACTTTTTCATTTTTGCCGGCGCTGGTCCCAACTTTCATTTTGGCTGGCAACGGTCCCAACTTCAACATTCGTTGCTTCCACCAGTCACCGACTGACGGAGCATTAACTCCGTTATGTTTTTGCTTACGTGTCAATCTGAGTTGTCAAAAACATATTACGTGGCAGCCACCGTGGATTATTGGTTTAGGAAAAATGGTTTTTATTGGTCCAAACTTTTTCATTTTTGCCGGCGCTGGTCCCAACTTTCATTTTGGCTGGTAACGGTCCCAACTTCAACATTCGTTGCTTCCACCAGTCCGCGACTGACGGAGCACTAACTCCGTTATGTTTTTGCTTACGTGTCAATCTGAGTTGTCAAAAACATATTACGTGGCAGCCACCGTGGATTATTGGTTTATTACGTGGCAGCCACCAGAACCCTAACTCTTCAACGCTCACTCAAAACCACCGGATCCGCCCTCTCCGTCTTCGCTTCCGGCGAACCCCTCGCTGTAGCGATCCAAACTCCCGCCGTCCTCCTCCCCACCCCTTCCTCCACCTCCACCAAACCCCCTTCACACACAAACACCACTGAGTCGCCACACAACACACAGAGAAAGAGAGAATGACGAAGTTCGATCCATGGCCCGTATTCTTCAAGCTAGAGTTTAACCGGAACTGGCCGTTCCTCGTTGGATTCGCCATCACCGGCACCATCATCACCAAATTCTCCCTTGGTCTTACCGGTACGCATCCAATTCCTCTTCAAATCAGATTCGATTTAAAACAGGTTCATTGATTTAAAACAGGTTCATTGATGGAGGTTAACGGCGGCTGCCGGAACCGATCTGGGTTTTGAGCTAGCAACAGATGGAGACCGGGTCGACGGCGCCGACGGTGGTGGTGGGGGTTGGTGGCGGTGGAATGAAGGGGGTTTGGTGGAGGTGGAGGAAGGGGTGGGGAGGAGGACGGCGGGAGTTTGGTCGGCGACAGCGAGGGGTTCGACGGAAGCGAAGACGGAGAAGGCAGATCCGGTGGTTTTGAGTGAGCATTGAAGAGTTAGGGTTCTGGTGACTGCCACGTAATAAACCAATAATCCACGGTGGTTGCCACGTAATATGTTTTTGACAACTCAGATTGACACGTAAGCAAAAACATAACGGAGTTAGTGCTCCGTCAGTCGCGGACTGGTGGAAGCAACGAATGTTGAAGTTGGGACCGTTGCCAGCCAAAATGAAAGTTGGGACCAACGCCGGCAAAAATGAAAAAGTTTGGACCAATAAAAACCATTTTTCCTAAACCAATAATCCACGGTGGCTGCCACGTAATATGTTTTTGACAACTCAGATTGACACGTAAGCAAAAACATAACGGAGTTAGTGCTCCGTCAGTCGCGGACTGGTGGAAGAAACGAATGTTGAAGTTGGGACCGTTGCCAGCCAAAATGAAAGTTGGGACCAGCGCCGGCAAAAATGAAAAAGTTGGGACCAATAAAAACCATTTTTCCAAAAAATTAACCCGAAGAATAGCCCTAATCGGAAGAAGAATACGAGCCTAAAGCTTAGCTCGAAAAACTTCAAACACCCGAATTGAAAACAATGTTTTGAAACACCGTTTCGAGATAAGTTTTACATCAATCTACCCATATCATCCTTTCAATCAAAAGCTCCAAAACATTAGTTTGAAATAAGGTTGTTAAGTCCTTTTTAACAAGGGACCATTGGGGGACAATTTTTTTAAATTTGGGTCTGCTAGTGTCAATAAAATGAATAATGATTATTATTGGCAAATAGCATCCAATTAAAATCCAATAAACCTAACTTTAACTAGTAATTTAGTGGGTTGATCACTCAAATCTACATCAACTCGAGCAAGACCTGTTTTTAGGCGTTTTTAGGCTGGTGACCTAAAATATAAATATTTTGTGCCATGTATTTTGGGACATATCATAAATTGTCATGACTTAATATGGACCGAATAGGAAAATGTTTCTACCCGGGGTTCTACTCATTGTCAGTTTATGCTAAAGGTGTGTATAGGTTTGTTTTTCAGTTTTGAAAAATGTTTGGTTCCGCCTTTTTCATTTTTAATTACATGACAAATCAAAATCGAACTTCGGTTTTTGCGAAAACAAAAGGCCAAACCGTTGGCTTTTGTTTTAGTTCGATTTTCAATTTCGGCTCATGTTTTTTGTTTTCACGCACACCCTTAGTTTTATGCTAAGGTTTTTAAAACCACTGCACAATTTGAAGGGTCAGTGGTTATCGCTAATGGAAGGGCGTTTAAGCTACCAACTTTAACGAGGTAAACAAAATTCATATGTTTGCATTTAGAATTTTGCTTGATTAGATTTAGTGACTTTTTTGCGTTTTGGGGTTTTTAACGAACACGATTTTTTATGTATATGATCAAATATGGTCGACTAGAAGCATTTTTCGTATTGTTAAGTATTGTAAACATAATCTGACTTGTATGTTTACATATTTAGTTAACTATTGGTACTACAAGGGAGATGGAGTCCGATTATGTATTTATGAAGCAACTACACAAAACAAAATTAAAGTCACATTTAAAACTGAAGAGATAGCAAACAAAACCCAAATCGATGATTTAGAACTCAAACATACTCCGCTTTAGAACATAAAACCTACGAATTCTTGTGTGATAAGAGAAGCAGAAGTAGCAATAGAAAAGGTGAAAATAGGAGTCATCACAACAAGAAAGCAACAGCATATAACTTGTTACAGAATATATTATGAAGGTAAACAACTCGTCTGAGCTCTTGTTGAAGAATATGCAGGGACCAGCGGGTATAAACTTGATTTCGCAAAGGAAAGAAAGTGTGCAAAATATTTCCTTTAACTTCATCATAAATGTAAAGAGAAAATTACTGTTTACGTCCATGTAGTCTGAGGGCGGAGTCATATTGAGTCTCCGAAAAAAAAAACTGAACTAGTTGAATCTCCGTGGTTCAAAAAATGAACTGGGTGAGTCCCTTCGTCATCTTTCCGTTATCAGCACAGTTAAAATAAGGGGCAAAGCTGACTTTTCACACTAAAAAAAGAAAAACAATACGCTGTTCAGCACTTGTCAATTCCCAAATCACAAATCAAAACCGTAACTCACAATTCATCACCTTCATCCTCAAATTCCAGTTTCTACAGTCAAATTCCATGCTCAAATCAATCAATCAAATCCACACTCTGATTTAACATCACTTCTCAAATCGAACGTTTGAAACCCTAATTTCACTCCACATGCTCCACACTCTTATGTTATATTTATCGATTAAGGTTGTTAGAAGGGTGAGCGTTTTCTTCGGCAATCATTTCGATGGCATCTCAGTAATAGCGGTAGCCACAACCATTTGATAACAACGGAACATCGGTGACGGAGCACAAGCTAGGGTTTCGCCGTTTCATGTCGATTATGGTTGGTTACGATGGAATAACTGGTGATTTAGTGGTTTGGACGATGATTCTGACAACTGAAACGTTTTGTGATAATCCAACGAGCTTTCTGGCGAACCTACCAGATTCCGACGCAACGGTTCAATTAGTTTTGTTGAAAAAGTAGTTCGGTTTGATTAGTTTTGGTTGAAAAACTACTTTTGCCCAGTTAGTTTTGTTAAAATAGTTCGGTCTGATTAGTTTTGTTAAAAAAAATAGTTTGGTTGAATTCATTTTTGTTGAAAAACTAGTTTGGCCTGAGTAGTTTTGTTAAAAAAAAGTAGTTCGGTTCGATTAGTTTTTGTTAAAAAATGAGTTCGATCCGATTGGTTTTGTTAAAGCAGTTCGGTTCGATTGTTTTATTAAAAAAGCAGTTCATTTTGATTAGTTTTTGTTAAAGAACTAGTTCGGCCCGATTTGTTTTGTTCAAAAAGTATTTCAGGTTGATTAGTTTTGTTAAGAAAAAGTAGTTTTGT
The DNA here is from genome assembly GCF_021521415.1 of Bidens hawaiensis. Taxonomy (NCBI): domain Eukaryota; kingdom Viridiplantae; phylum Streptophyta; class Magnoliopsida; order Asterales; family Asteraceae; genus Bidens; species Bidens hawaiensis. The sequence continues at coordinate 470,671 of NW_027492339.1, forward strand.
TCGATTAGTTTTGTTAAAAATGTAGTTTGGTTCAATTATTTTTGTTGAAAAACTAGTTCGGCCCGATTGGTTTTGTTAAAAAACTAGTTCGGTTCTATTAGTTTTAGTTGAGAAACTAGTTTGGCCCGGATAGTTTTGTTTAAAAGGTAGTTCGGTTTGATTAGTTTATGTTAAAAAAACGAGTTCAGCCCGATTAGTTTTGTTAAAAAAATAGTTCAGTTCGATTAGTTTTGTTGAAAAAGTAGTTTGGTTTAATTAGTTTTGTTGAAAAAATTATTCGGTTCGATTAGTTTTGCTAAAAGAAATAGTTTGGATAGAATTTATAACGAGGGACTAAAACTGAGCACGACAACAAACCTCATGGACTCATACGAATCTTATGAAAGGGCATATTGGTAATTTCAGCTTCTCTGTGTATGGAAGCTTAACAACAGAGACTCATCCAGTTCGTTTTTTGAACCCGAGGATTCAACCAGTTTATTATTTTGTTCAGGGACTCAATATGACCCCATCCTCAGACCGCAGAGATGTAAACAGTAATTTTCTCTAAATGTAAATGGTGGAATTTGGTTTCATAGAGAAAAGAATGTGTGAAAACCATTGAATTTCTACTGTATTTTCTCATACTTAAGGCCAACATGGTAAAACATGTAGTTTGTCAAACATGAGAAACAGACCATATCAAAAGGTATGAAACTCCTGTTTGTAAGTTTATCAAAAAATGCAACTCTTTTGATTCAATGGACGCCTGAAACACCTCTAATACCTAAATCTAATAATCAACTCCAACCAAAATCCCCTAAAAAAATCAGTTTTAAAACCAAAAATAGCAAACACAAACAAAAAGGAAAGAGTATGAACCTTTTAAGTTCAAACTAAAGCAATAATCACATTCCTGTGAGCCAGAGTTCAAAATGTCTACTTTAGAAATGTGACCACAAGATAAAACAAAAGGTGTACTCTCAACGGGTCAATCACTCAACACTCTGAGCTGTTGACCCGTTTAAAAAAGATAACCAAATTCAACATGTTTCATTCCAACTCTTAAGCCAAATATCCTGTCTACATATCCAACCCACCGAGTACCATATTTGATCCAAACCACCCACTTTTCCACCACCATTAGTCTTCTTTTTAAGCAATGCCGACATCATTGGCAACTGATAGCACAAAAAAGCTGATTAGAACCATAACTGAAATACAAACATTTATAGAGTGGAACTCTTTCCCTCACTAGATACAATGCAAATACGATACATACATAATCACGAAGATCATCTACAAAACTACAATCAGTTAACACAAAAATCTTATTGCTTCTGCATACAAGTTTCAAACTACAAGCAGCATACACAGAAACTCAGAAAGCATAAATTTTGTAGGCTAGTTAATCATAAGCATTCAACATAAGCCTGCCTGCCTCAAAGAACACCCAATCTTGTCAAAACAATGCACAAAGTGTGACCAACGACCACACAATTAAGTGCGCAACACAACATAAATTAAGGATTAATATTCAAGAATCAAGAAACACAATCAAAACTATTGCTACTGGAACTATTCTAAGGCAACTTACTAAGAGCAATACTAAAAAAGCTTGGCAATCATCTCATGATCAAGATATGCAACTAGAACAAATTTGCAAGATGCAAACTTTAAATCATAACAAAAATGCTTGAAAATAAATACAAATAAAAACTTAACTTCATACACAAACCTGCACTAGAACTTGTTGATTTCTAACCGGTCCCTCTCAATTTTGGCGAGGCAAGGCTTTCGACATAAATACCTTCGATCTCAAACCCTTTAACATTCCTAGAAATATCAATACTTTTACAAAAAGATTCCTTCTCAACATCATATATCCGCATTCGACCGTCACTAACCAACACAATCTTTCCATCCTCATATAGAATCGTCGGATCAACCATCACCGGAATCTCATCAAAACCACGAATTCGAATCTTCAACCAAGACTCCCTTACGCCATACTCATTCATCAGCCACACCTCATCTTTCAAAAGCACACCAAGCTTCTCACCAACAACAACAACTTTGCCACCCCGAATAGACTCGACATCAACCAAACCCGGCAACGCGACCTCACTAAACACCTCATCCGCTAAACTAAACGCGGCAATCACCGGTACCTGATACTCACCTTTACAAGCAATCCAATGAAGAAAACCACTAACAAACACACCAGACACATGCATATTCTGAAAATAAGAATGATCAAAAGGCGAATCAACCGCCCGCGTCCACGTATTGTTCCTAACACTATAAACATGCACAAACATATCCTCAGGCGGAATCAAATAGCTATAATGATAATACGACACGGAAACAACTTTATAATCATTACTTAATGCATCATAACCAAATCCATACACAATATCAATATCCAACGTGTTACTCAACGTCTCACAACCGGGTTCCGGTACCTCCACAAACTCGCTCGTTGTCGGGTTTACGACAACGAGCGAATGAGTGTCAATGGCGTCATCTTTACCGCCTAACACAAGGCCGTTGCAAGAGCCGTGGAAGACGAGCATACCCACGTGAGGAAACGTGGGTTTGCTTTTGTTTTTGTTTAGATGGTGTTGGTTAAAGGGGAGTGAATAGAGTGAGGTGTTGTGGTGGTTGCATAGGATGTGATGTCGGTTGAGGGTTAACTGATGGGTTTTGATGAATTGGGGGTTTGTGATTTGGGCAAGCCAGTGTTTTGAAACGCATCTGAACCGACCGAGGGATTTGGTGGGGATGACGGTGATGATCTCCGGTGGGAGTTCGATGACGGCGTCGTCGGAGGTTACCGGGTCCATCGGTGGGAGGTGTTTGGTGTGGGTGTAACCGATTTGTGTAATACACGGCTGGGATTTTATGGTGATGTATATTATTTTATGGGAAAATTCCCAAAATAGTCTAAATTTAGGGAGAGACTCTCAAAATAGTCCATTAAATTTCATTATTCCAGAAATAGTCCAAGTAAATTTATCGGCGTCGATAGGTTTGAAAAAAGTTAAAAAAATCCGATGGTTTTCAAAGATCCAATACCAAGCTGCCAAGTGTCCCACTACCCACCTACCCACAATGGTTTTCCAATGAAATCCGTCTGGACCGATATTTTTGGAATGAAAATCATCTCCCATGAAAACCATCTCCAAAAATCATGTTTTTTTGAAATTCATCTGAACCGATTAATTTCAAATGAATTTCGTTTTCAAAGATAATTTTCAAAAAAACATGCACCAACACCCACCACCACCATGATCTCCACTTTCCGGCCACCACCCCACCCACCGCCGACACCGCCACCACTCCTACTTTCCGGCAAACATCACCTCCATTACCCGCCCATCATCATCACACCTTTCCGGCCACCACCCCACCCACCACCATTGAGATTGATGAGGATTTCTTGCTTAATTGGGCAATGCTTATGTAGGTGATGGAGTCCATGAGAATATTTTCTGGCCAGATCTGCCCTATGTCACCCATGAACATGGAAGTATGTTACTATGTCATCAATGAACATGGAAGTATGTTATCCTCTTAAAGATCCTGTTATGTGAATTTTATCATGGAAAGTTCAAACTTGTTATTTACTCGGTTACATGTTCTATGCATTACAGATATATATTTCCAAGTGAAAAATGATGAAGACATTTTTCAAACTCTTACTTCTGAGGATACTCTTGTGGTAAGGAACATGAATTCAAAAAATATGGAACATGAATTACGACCTAACCCATAACAGAAATCGACAATCGATTACCCAATTAAGCAAGAAATCCTCATCAATCTCAATGGTGGTGGGTGGGGTGGTGGCCGGAAAGGTGTGATGATGATGGGCGGGTGATGGAGGTGATGTTTGCCGGAAAAGTGGGAGTGGTGGTGGTGGTGGTGGTGGTGGTGGCGGTGGGTGGGGTGGTGGCCGGAAAGTGGAGATCATGGTGGTGGTGCATGTTTTTTTGAAAATTATCTTCGAAGACGAAATTCATTCGAAATTAATCGGCTCAGATGAATTTCAAAAAAACATGATTTTTGGAGATGATTTTAATGGGAGATGATTTTCGTTCCAAAAATATCGGTCCAGACGGATTTCATTGAAAAACCATCGGGGGTAGGTGGGTAGTGGGACATTTGGCAGCTTGGTATTGGATCTTTGAAAACCATCGGATTTTTTCAAGCCTATCGGCGCCGATAGATTTACTTGGACTATTTCTGGAATAATGAAATTTCTTGGACTATTTTGAGACTCTCTCTCTAACTTTGGACTATTTTGGAAATTTTCCCTTATTTTATTGAAGGGTTGGATTACTACGTGTGCGACACGTAACACGTTTTAATAAAATATTAACATCTATAATATATATAAACGAAAACCCAAAAATCTTATGTGTCGCGATGTGGTCGCTTCCCCTTTTTATGGAAGCCACCAAATTTTTTGATTTTTAAATGGAGGCCTCTTATTGATTTAACCCAAATTTATGGGTATGGGTTTTACCAAAACCAGATAGCTCTTAAACGGGTTATAACATCTCATTAAATTAAAAATTAATCTTACCAATTATTTGATATGAAAATCTTATAAAACAGGATTATACTAAAATTTAATATCCAATTTAAAAAGAAAAAGATATTATTTTTATAATTAATAAACAATTTTATATTTATAGTAAAAAACACAAGCGGGTCATGGGTCACCAAATCCAGATAGCTTTTAAATGGGTTATAACATATCATTTATTTATGAAACCCTTTCATTATCAAACCCTAAGTATATTATTAACTTTCTTACAAAAAATAATTATTAAAAAACGAAAAATGTAAAACAACCATTTTCTCAAGCCATCAGATTACTTTATTTGTAAATGAAGGCTTCTCACGCATTTGACCCGAATTCACGGGTAAAGGTCTCACTAAACCCAGATAGCTCTTAAACGGGTTATAGCATCTCATTATATTAAAAAATAATCTCATCAAATATTTGATATGAAAATCCTATAAAATAGGAATATACTAAAAATTAATATCCTATTTTATTTTAACAAAAGATATTATTTATAATTAAGAAACAATTTTATAATAAAGAAAATAAACGGGTAATGGGTATCACCAAACTCAGATAGCTTTTAAACCGGATTATAACATATCATTTATTTGTGAAACCATTTCATCATCAAACCTTAAGTATATTAGTTATTAACTTTCTTACAACAAATAAAATTAAAATCCAAATATAAATATATAAATATTAAAAACGAATAATGTAAAACAACCCCCGTAATACGGGGGATAAAATCTAGTTAATATTAATATTTAATATCAACATATGTGTAAAATTACGAATGTATGATGTTGATATAGTTTAGGGGAAAATTCCAAAAATAAACATGTATGAAATCAAATTTCTAGTTTTAGGTATTATTTGTAAAAAATTTCAGAAATAGGTATTATAAACTAATTGTGACGAGTAGTTTGTAGAAACCAATTAGAACTTGCCACGTGTACTTAAACTAACCGTAACGAGCACGTTCACTAATCATTTACTCGTCACGACTAAATAAGTTTCCATGACTCTTAATCAACACCCACGAGTAATTCATAAGTCATTTAGTCACGACGAGAAGATTATAAGGTTAAACTAGTCACGAGTTAACTACTAATAAATTACTCGGGTAGGGAATGGTAAACTGGGTAAACTAGTCGTCACGACTAAAGGACGTATGAATTACTCATGGGCTTGATTACGAGACATGAAACTTATTTAGTCGTGACGAGTAAATGATTAGTGAACGTGCTCGTTACGGTTAGTTTAAGGACACGCGACAACTTTTAATTGATTCTACAAACTACTCGTCACGACTAGTTTATAATACCTATTTCTGGATTTTTTTGCAAGTGGTATCTAAAACTAGAAATTTGTTTTCATAAATACTTATTTTGAGAATTTTCCCTATAGCTTATTGTATGGAATATTTAGCATTCAATAATGGATCAAGGTTATTCTTAGAGCATTTACAGGTGGGCATAAATCAAGTAAGATTCGCGAGATTTGAACCGATCAAATCCAGTTATATTATAATATGGTTGGTTTTCGGATCTTGAGAATATCATTAACCGGGTTCAAGTTGGATATGACGGGATAACACCCGTTTGCTACAAGCATAAACCGGGTAAAGGTAAGATCCGTGAGATCCGAATGATCAAACCTATTTATTTACGATAAGGTAAGAATACTATTAACCGGATCCGAATCACCATGTGGTAAGACCCATTTGCTTACCCTGGTTTACATCTGATTTGGTAAATTGTATCTTTTTTTTATATGTAAAACAAATTCTAAAAACCTTTTAAATTGTTAACTCCATCTTATTCGTTATATTTTTATAGATGAACTGAATAGTAATTTCTTATATTTACTAACTCAAACTAATGATCCCACATAAAAAAAATTTGAGTGTAAATTAATAGAATTAATAGTAAAAATTGGTTAAAACATTTTTTTAGTTAACTTTTTTTCTTTTGAAAATCGTTAAATTGATAATGTAAATGTGTTTAAGTTATAAAAATATGGATAATAACTCGGATGTGAATGCTCTTAGGACTACTATGGACAAAAAACTGTTGAAACTCTATAAATTAACTTATGACACATCACCTATTTTCCCCTCTCAACTCCCCATGCTTATTAGAGCATTTATGTGTAGTGATGGGTTACAAATTGGAGAGATAAGTGTCATGTGACACCCAATCAGAAAAAAAAAGATTTTTGTTTTAGGGGTGTAATGGTTTTATGGCCCCATCTTGTCACATCATCTTTTTTTTATTATATTCTTTCTACAATCAAATTAAACTAATAAAAACTCATCAATTTAAAAAAATTCATTAAATTAATTAAATAAAAGAAAAATACTTTAAAATAAAAATAAAAATACACCAAAAACTAAAAAAAAAAAGCTAAATGTAAAAACACTAAATGTGTTCGTCCTCATCCTCGTCATTGTCTTCGTCCTCGTCCTCATATTCGTCTTCAACGAGACGATGATTCCAAACGTGTTGAACCAAATCTGTCTTAAGTTGGTTATGTATTTCACTTGATGTGAGCTCGTGATTGTTTCTTGTTCGTTGTTATTTGGTTGGTTCAGGAAATTGTTCTAGAACGCTCCCTTAGTATATAGTGTTGGCATATTGCTCTGCCCTTGTCTTCTAAGATCATATTATGCAATATGATACACATATACATGGCATTGCTCATTTTTTCCATCGACCATACACGACATGGGTTTTCACATGAAGCAAAATTTTTTAGAACCCCGAAACACCTCTCGATATCCTTTCACGCAGACTCTTACTTCTTCTTAAAATATTCTCTTTTTTCTTCGATCGAGTCTTGAAGCGTTTTGGCGATGATCGAGTACTCCGGATATATCCCCATCTCCCAGATAGTATCCGTGGTGGTAGTAGGAACCGTTGGCATAAAACGGTAAGACTGGTATGCTACGGCTGATGTAATACTCTAGCACGGGGGACGAGTTGAGAACATTTACCTCGTTGTTGGACCTGACAGAGCCAAAGTAGGCCGACCAAACCCAAAGGTCATGTGAACAAATAGCTTAAAGACTAACCGTTGGTAGCCCATGGTCACCACGAATGTATTGACCTCGCCATGCGGTTAGACAATTGCCCCACTCCCAATGCATGCAATCTATACTCTAGATTATGCCAGGAAAAGAATGTTTACTTTCATGTACATCGTATATGCGAGTTAGGTCGTTTGAAGTTGGAATTCTCAGATAACGATCACCGTATAATTATATTATTCCTATAGAAACAAATGATTAAAACAATTTAAATTCAAAACAATTAGGTTAAAGAATAATTAATTTAAACAATTTAAGATAATTGATTAAAACAAGTGGGTTCAAAAAATAATTAATTTAAACAATTTAAATTTTACTGATGCAAAATTCTCTAACGAGTCTCGCGTCGTTTTCTCCGCCATCTTTAAATACTCATCGTTGATGTCGGTCGTGTTTATGTATGCAAGGATGCGTAGCGTCGAAGTACACTTTTGGATGGCGGTGAATCATAAATATCTTCTTGCGTCACTTTTTTGTTGAAAATACGGATACTCCCGCTCCAAATCTTCCGCAATGCACAGAAATAAACGTCTAGACATCCGAGAACAACGTTCAATTTTAGTGTCGTCGTATCTAGGCGAGTTGTTGAAGTAGTCTTTCATCAAACGATTGTTCGCCACACGGTCTCGAATGATATACGACTGCGTGCGACGTAACTAAGAACTATTAGAGCCAGAAGCTATCTTATTTGCTACGGCCCGAAATGCACTCATGACCTCAGCTTCCTCATCCGTTGTCTCTTTAATCCATGTTCTTCTTATTCTCAATAAATTGTTCCAACATGTCGGAAGTATTTGTGGAGTCCATTTTGGTAAAGAAAGTTGGTGAAAATGGGTTTTGAATGTTGAGTTGGTATATGAAAATGGTGAAAATGGTTTTTGAAGGTTGTGTTGATATATGTAGTGAAAATGGTTGAATTGGTTGGTATTTATATTCATTTTGTAAATTAATTTTCTTTTTTTAAATTTTTAACCGTTCAACGGTCATAAAGAATAAAATAATAATTTTTTTAATGTCTAACGGCGACAAAATTGCGTCGCCCCCCCTGTCGCCCCTCTTATCGCCGGGGGAGGGGGGGGGGGTGTTCCTATTGAATACCGTCGGAAATTGTCACCCAGTACACACGGCCTACCAGTTGTAATCATTTGTCAATCCAAACAACTTTACATAAACACCACCCAATTCTTTCTCATTTCCTCCCTTCGTTCTCTCTTCTATTTCTCCTTTAAAAAAGTTTGTAAAAATTTATGGGTTCAAACAGTTTGCTCTCTCTATCCTTGATGTGGGCACCTCCAATAATGAACATTAGTTGTGAGGTTCGTTTGCAATCCAAATGATGGACATATCAACACTATTAAAGATGCTCTAGAAGTAGGAAGCAGATTGCTAAAAAGTCCCTAAACTTCTTAAATTGGAATGTATGAATCAAAAACTCAGCAAATGCTACATGATATTTATTTATTAAAAAGAGAAATCATATTCGATAACCTTTTTATTTTGAATATTAAATTGATTTACAAATAAAAATATAAATGGAAAATATAGTAGCAACGGTTCATTAAAGAAGCAATAAACCCATCAAACATCTCATCTGTAATGTTTAGTTATTTTATGTTTTCATGACAGCACCGAATTCAACAATGTCCCGGTATAGTGATCTTGTGGCCACGATCGTACTTCAAATCCTTCTCTTGTTCGTCCTCCACAACCACGGGAATTGAGATTGTTAAATGTTTTGGCTACTTTAGGTGAATTAGTTGTCAGGAAAAACGCTTGTTGTGAGAATTATGGAAAAAGTATAGTGGCAGTTACTAGTATTGTGGAAAGTATGGTTGTGACAGACTTTGTTTGTTGGGTGGGTCAGTAACCTATTCTTATAACCTTTTCAGTTGGAACCTTGATTTTTCCCATTATGTTAGGTCGACATAAAAGAGTTTTTAACAATTTTAGTTGAGAGACATACAAGTATTGAAAGGGATAGAATTATTGAATGTTATGTGTTTAAAGATTGGTTTGAGTGATGTTTAAATAAAATAGTTATATGACATAACAAATACAAAGCTTTTAAAAATATATTGGGTTTGAGAAGTTTTGGCTTCAACTCTCTCAAATAGCAAGAAACTAAAAAAAAAAAAATTCGTAGTTCAAATAAATAATAAATGTGCAATTAAATAAGCTAATAAAAAAAAAGAAAAGGAAAAGAATTTGCTATATGTATTTTTAATGAACTCTTAATAACAAAAGAAATTGTATTATACCATTCCAAAGACCATTATAAATGTGCACAAAATTCATCTCAAAGTGTATCATAGTTCAAAACTTGTGTTTAATTAAGTAAAGATTCAAATATAAAAGACATATAAATATAAAGTTATTAAATATTTATTATACTACAAGAGGGATGTTTAATAATAACAAAGATATTATAAACCACTTACAATTATCTTATTATGTTTTATATATAAAAATAATAACTCTTATTATTAGTATTACCTCACCTCTGAGGCTCCCCAAAAAGAAGAAAAACACATACCCCACTAAAACCTTCATAAACTTACTTTCTTTCTTTCTTTCTTGTATTCTATTTCAATCCAAGCAGCCTTTGCCGAAACCCTAACCAATTGTTTCCTCAATCGGCAATGGGTGCTTTAACCATCAATCCCTACAAACGCCACCACCCTGACTTCCGATCTGCCTTCGATTACGACGACAATGACAACACCCACATTCCAAAGAAACCCAAATCATCTCATCCCAATTTCAATTGTAATTCCAATTCTAGGGTTTCACGCCTCCATTTGTATCCAACCCAGATGGCCCCAATTGCCAGAGAAATCCAAGCTCCGTGTATAGTCGTTCGTGGGTTCACTGGCAAAAGATTCAACAGTACTAATCGGGTTATTAATTATAATAATAATAATAATAGTGTAAAGTTTGTTAATTTGGAAAAAGATGATGATATTGTAGAGCTTGGTTATGTAGATAACAATAATAATAATGATGATAATAGTATGCGGATTGATGGTTTTCGGGATTCGGGTGTTGAGGAAATTGAAGTTGAAATGGTGGAGAGTGAGAAAGAGGAGGTTAATAATAAGCTAGGGGAAGTGCAGGAAATTAGGGCTAAGTATCGGGAATTAGATGTCAAGGCGGCAGAGAATCGTCGGGTTCAGGTTTCGGCTTCTTTGGAGTCTAGTTTGGAGTGTTTATCGGTGGGCGCGAGGGTGGATGGGTTGGGTTTGGATGCGGGTGTGCCTCATTACAAAAGGTTGATGCGTGATTTGATTGAGAAGTCGGGCGGGCGGTTAGAGAAGTTGAGTTTTGATATTCGTTTGTTAGAGGGGAAGAGGGCTTTGTTTGAGCCGTTGATTCCTGCAAAGAAAGATGAGGTGAATTGTTTAAAATTATGCTGTTTATATGTGTGTGTGTGTGTATTAAATTGATTTGTTTTTCAGGATGTGTTAATTGAGCCGTTTCGACCGCTTGACGAGGATGATCTAGTAACGGTTGATAACGCGTTCGCAAATTCTAGCCGGTATGATTTAATGTGTACACGCATGTTAGATATATGCTAGTGAATTCTTTTAAATGTTTTGGTATATGAGTATATGATTTTGGTTTAAATTGTGCTTGAAATTTGTAGAAGGAAGGTTTTGGTCACTCATGAGGATTCTAATATTACGATTAGCGGAGAAGTTTTAAGGTGTTTGAGACCGGGTGCATGGTTGAATGACGAGGTAGTTGTTTATTTTGCATGTAATGTTTGGCTGCAGCGTAACTTGTTAAGCAAGAACTTTTGTGCTTAATTTTTTTTATGTTTAGGTTATTAATCTTTACCTTGAGCTGCTAAAAGAGAGGGAAAAGAAGGAGCCGAAAAAGTTTCTAAAATGTCATTTCTTCAATACGTTTTTCTACAAGAAGGTTAGTTATATTCATTCCTTTTCATATCCTTGTTCACTTTATTTACATCATCCTTATATCCCATATAGTCTGGATTGTTCTCGTTTTGAAGATATTTTACTTTTTATGTGAATTTTGAAAGTAAATGTACAACGCGCATAGTTGTCAATAGCGAATAATGGTCGATAGCGACAAGCTAGCTATACGCTATGTACCAATAGCGATGAAATAGCGCCCGCCTTTTCATGTTTAGCGGTAAAGGAGTAGAAAATTTAAGAAATGTTTTGCATTCAAGTGGTCAGCTATTGTAGCAATTATAATCAATAAATAAATATTCGCACCACCAAAATAGCTAAAAAAAATAAAAATTTGAAAAGAAAAGGAAAAAATTACAGATTAATCGCTATTTGGCTGCTAGGCAGTAAGCACCCTATAGTGACATATGCCCTATATGCTATGTAGCTGGCCTATAGCGAGCGCTATTCACAACTATGACCACATGTACCTAATATTTTAATTTTGATACTATTTTGTATAAATTGCAAACACGAGCAATAAGTGAGGTATCAACCAATAGAGGTATAAGTGTAATAGGAGATACCTAATGAAATAGGCAAGCACAGTCCAAAACCATTATTAGAAAAGGATAACTAAGATTCGGTCCAAAATATTTAATTTTCTATGTGTAAAGTACTCAACGTGCGTGTTCGAAGCGAACTAATATTTTACACCTCTCTTAATTAATGATCTTCTCTACTAAATATCCAACATAAGTATACCCTAGTCTACGCTCCATCTTTATTGATGAATCTGGCATCTTTTATGATTCTTATTTTGTTGCTAAATAGTTGATAGGCGGAAGGACGGGCTATGATTACAAGTCAGTAAGAAGATGGACTTCCCAGAGGAAGTTGGGATACAGTCTCCTTGAATGTGACAAAGTAATGTTAAATAAATCTTATTTCTGCATTTTTTAATCAACATGCTACTTTTGCTCTAATTCGGTATTCTAATCATATCTTATGACCAGATATTTGTCCCGGTTCACAAAGAAATACATTGGTGTTTGGCGGTTATCAACAAAAAGGAAAAAAAGTTTCAGTATCTCGACTCACTTGGAGGAATCGATAAACAAGTCATGAGTGTATTGGTATGTATCATAGTAACTTAATATTGTATACCGTTTACTTTTTATTATGTAGCTAGCTTATGAATAATATTATCCAGGCCAAATACATTGTGGATGAAGCGAAAGATAAGAACGGAGAAGACATTGATGTTTCTGCTTGGAAGCAAGAATTTGTAACAGACCTTCCTAATCAGGAGAACGGGTGTGTAATCTTTTTTGACTTGTTTTTCTTTGAACCGAACTCTTTTAATATTTATTGATGATTTTTTTTACCAGGTTTGACTGTGGTGTATTCATGATTAAGTATGCGGACTTTTATAGCAGGGGCCTTGGTCTCTGCTTCAGTCAGGTGAGTTAGATGACAATCCGGATCTTCTTTTTCCGTAATATTCTTTATTACTACAAATTTTGCATTAATTGCATCATTAACTAATTTTCTGTAATTATGGTTGCGTGTAGGAGCATATGCCATATTTTAGGTTAAGGACTGCAAAGGAGATACTGAAACTGAGAGTCGACTAACCATCTATCTATCCATGTAGTGTACATAACCATATCAATTTAGGTCAAGGCACCATTTTGTGATCTATACCGCCAGAAATGCAGTTAGTTATATGTTTTGTTTGTTCTTTTTTGACGATCCTGAGACAATGTTTCCGTTAGTTATTTTATACCGGTTTGAATCATGGGAACCTTTTTGCAGTCATTGCTTTGCTGCATCTATAGATTTTTTTTGTTGTTTATCTCGGGTCGTTAAGACGGGCTAGGGAAATGATAAAAGGGCTATGGATTTTGTTGTTTGCAGTAGACAAGTTTTAAACCTTCAATTGCGATTTATCACTTGATATAGAAACCAGCTTGTTGGTTAAAAGAGATTATTTTCGCTCAAACCGGCTTGATTTTAAATAAGGAATGAATATGAATATTTAGTTCTAAGTTTGGCAAACATATTTTATAATCCGTATTCAAACACAGTCTCTTTTTATATTTACTCTCTGTTTCTTTTTCGGGCCTATCTATACCATGATTGTGCGTGTCCGAGACACTTGAAGATAATTAAAGACCGGTTTAGGAGTCTTGCAGCAATAAAGATATGATTGATCCTGCAGAGGAACTTCAACAGTGGACACACCCGTTGGCAATCACTCAGTGAAGGTCCATGATAAAAAAGGGTGTGGATAAAGACTTCACCAACCGATTAGTGACGGTGATTAACGCATCGCCATCTGAATAGTGACGGATATCATTGACGGGTCGCCAACTGTCCATCCATTGCAGATGCAACAAAGACTCTTCAAGTTTTTAATGTACTTAAATCGTATGTTGGAATCCGTTAATAATCACTCACTGGCGGATCATCGGTGGATAAAAGAATTTATATGTTTTTTTTAGTTATTATTTTGACTATCGCTGAAGGATACTTATGTCAGTGATTTTTTGGTTGATGACCACCAAGTAAATGTTGGGACAAGCTATATACGAGTAGAGCTCTGGCCAATTATACATTAATATAGAGGTACTTGCCCTTATGTTAGGTCTGATCTTCCACCCCGGTTTAGTCCACTGGCCCACTCGTTTTGTTACGAATGAGATTTTACTAAGTGGTTTGCTTATTTAAGTTTTCTTAACAACAAATTTTTACTCCTAATTTACACCAACAGTACACACCTTTGTTCAGGTTTGAACATGGGACATTCTCTTAAAAGGCATGTCACACCAGATGAGCTAGCTCCACATTAGACCATGTGTAGTTAATGGAGCCCCTATGAGGACGTTATGCGCGCCATGTGACGTCACGTCACGATAGGGGCGTTTTGGATAAAAGGGGTGTAGTGGTCCTAGTGGATGGAGCTCATTCAAACAATTACCTCATTATTATTTTATTATTATCTTTTATAAAAAAACAAAAAAAAGCCCACCAATCACCTTCAACTCCCCCCCCCCAAAAAAAAAATCCATAGCGCCTAAAATGCCCTGGGGGACGGTGTTCTCGACACTTTAAGGACGCCATAGGGTGGGAAAGCATCCCACTATACACGGTCTTAGTCTAATCCTTAATACATAGCCAATAAGTTAAATTTGGATTAAAGATGGTACCTTTAATTGGCAAAAGCATGTGGTAAATTCATTCATCTAAACTTTTATTATTAAATTTTTAAAGTTAGAGACAAATCACATAATCGTTATATTATTGGATTCATATACATAGTCTTATAAATAGGAAGTCGTACGAAGGGTATCAAAAGAATTTCAAATGAACTCAAATTAGCGGCATTGAAACCATCTAGTTGAACTCTACGAAATTAGATTTTAGATTTTCGCCTCTTGATTTCTAGCTTGTAGATTTTAGAATATTTGTTCAGATCATTGTGTTTTTTTATTCATCCTTGTGTTCTTTATTTAGTTTCGTCATCGTGGCTTTTGTCCTTGACATTATGTTATATTACTCAATATTGTGTTGCATTTTGCTCAGCATTGTGCTATATTTTACGATTTACCATGTCTTATAAATACACTCTTATTTTTTCAAACTATCTCAAAATCTGTCGAAACCCAGTGAAAAAGTAATGCTTTACATGAGCTTTAAAAAAAGATATTTTTATTAAGTTACTGTAAGAAAATATAAAACGTAGGGAATAAATTTCAATGGCTTTCGTTGTTTCGTATTCAATTAATTAATACTACTAAAAAAAATACTTGTTTTATCTTGTAAAAAAAATCTCTCAAAAAGAAAAAAGTTTTGACATCTAAATCTATAAACAAAAATTGAATATCATAAAAGAAAAACACACGCGGATCTAATAAAGGCTTATCCGGAGAATAATGGTTTCACAGTGGGTCAGACTTTTAAAAATTACTTCGTAGAAAAACGACAAAGCATGAGAAAATGTGTGTCGACTATTAAGGCGTGCTTAGACAATTTGCACTTGATTAGTTTGATTGTGCCTAAATCTATGAAGCTAGTTAGTTGAGTTAAATGGGTCACGTATGATAATATTATAAACTCAAGATCTATAAATATAATTTAAAAAAAATTAGTTTCGCTATCTAAAAGGGTCGAGTCCAATAAGTCATGCTTGATAATATTATAAACTCAAGACCTATAAATATACTTTATAAAGAACTAATTTTTTACCCGGTTGTCAAAACCCCAACGTTGAAACCCGAGTGTTACGATGGTGAATCGACACGAATTCGGTCGGTATCGGTTGCGTTTGTTACGATATAGACATAGTTAATTTGAGCATTAAAACCCAAAAAATTAATGCGTCAAATTAACATATAAAAAGAACAAAAATATTTAAAACATTGTTTATTTGATCGACAAACCTGGGCGACGGTAAAATCCAAGCGTTATCGGTCCTAGGCATTAAGGCGGTAACTCGACACGAATTCGGTCGGTTTCAATTACGTTTGTAACTAAACAGGAGTTAAGAATGGAAAAAATATAAAAAATTGAGGTGGACCAGTGGCTAATTGGGGGGGGGGGGGGGGTCGGGCGGTAAACTTGTGCGTTGGCAAAACCTTAGAGTTGTTGATCACAAGCAATGAGGTAACGAGTCTATGCGAATTTGGTCGGTTTATGTCAGGTTCGTTTTTGTACCAAAAGGGAAAAAATTAACTTTAATTTGGTCGGTTTCCATTATGTTTGTTATGTTATCTAAACTAAATAAAAAAAAACAAAATTCACGGATTAATATGATGCCATCAAGTGGCCAAATAGGGCAGTTGCGTCCCAATGGTGGACGCAGGGGGGGGGGGGGGGGGGGGGCGTCAGTCGGTAAATTTGGGTGTTGTTAAAACCCGAGCGTTGTCGGTCCCGGACGTTGAGGCGGTGAGTCTAGGCAAATTCGGTCGGTTTCCCGCCAGGTTCGTTATGGCGTCGGAACTAAAAAATGGCGTTTCGTCGGTTTCCACGTTAGTGATGGTAACTCAAATAAATAAAACAAATAAAAGATAATAACAAAATTTACGGACTAATAAGGTGCCGCCAAGGGCCAATTGCGGGGACATCAATTCGGTTGGTTTCGGCTAGGAGTGTCAATCGTGTCAGGTTGGCGGGTTATGAGTTTCGGGTTGGCGGGTTAGCGTGTTGAGATTCTTCAACCCTAACCCAACCCATATTTTTATTCGTGTCGACCCATTTAAATTCGTGTCGTGTACGGGTTGTGTTTCAGGTCAACCCATTTTACGTTCATATACGAATATGAGTATAATTACTGATTTAGTAATAAATTAAACAATTAATTGCTCTTATTCATATAAAACTAATTAATAATTTGTGATAAATCTAATTGTTTTGTGTATTTATCTCTCATTCTCAATTAACGAATTTAGGTTGCATATCCAGCTCAAGATAAGAATAATGAATGAAATAACCAGAAAATATACAGTTAGAACTAATAAAATGAAATTATTAGAAGTAAAATGTGTATAAAGTAGTGTAAAAACAAATTAGTTTACTTTAAATGTTAATTGATATATGAAAAATTAAAAAAAAACTAAGTATTTAACTTTAAAATTTGAACATCTTATCTCTAAAATAAAAATATTAACTTCTTTAAAATTGTTAAACGGGTTAACAGGTCAATCCACTTTCTAACGGGTCGGGTTCGGGTTGACCTGTTTTTTAAACATGTCGGGTTTGGGTTGACCTGTTTAAGAAAACGGATCGTGTCAGCCGACCCAAAACCTATATTTTTTCGTGTCGGGTTTCGGGTCGTGTCAGGATTTGACACCCCTAGTTTTGGCTACATTTGTTATGGTATCGGAGCTAAGAAAAGGATAAATATAAAAATTAAGTGGACCAATGGGGTGACGTCGTTTGGTAAACTCGGGCAATGGTAAAACCGAGCGTTGTCGGTCCCGGGCGTTGAGTGGACCAATTGAGTGATGTTCGTCGGTAACTTGAGGCATTGGTAAAACCCGAATGTTGTTGGTCCCGGGCATTAAGACGGTGAGTCTATAATAATGCGGTCGGTTTCCGTCACGTTCATTACGACATTGGAATTAAAACAAACAAAAGACATAATTGGTGTTCGGTTGGCTTCAGTTACGATAAAAAACAGGAAAAAAAAAACAAAAATCTAAGGACAAGTTAGGTACCGTTAAGTGGCCCAATGACAACTTAACGACACCAGACTTTATTTATATATATATATATATATATATATATATTAGATAATTGATAATTAGTTTCGCTATCTTAAAAAGCTAGCGATCCAAATAAATTACTTTAGATTTAAAATAGGAACATATGTTAATTTTCTTATATCAACCTTAACTTCAAAGGTTATCATATATTTCCTAAAATTAATATATGCTTTTAAAAGGATATTGAATTTTAATAATTCAAACTTTGCTTCATTTGCCGGTGTTAAGCTAAACCCTTTAAAAAAAGGTATCACAATAGTTCCAAGTTATGGCCTACTGGTCGCCAACAATCTTTTCACTAACAGGGTTAGATTCCATTAGTTTTTTATGATGTGGATTATGACTTGCACGTTGATGTGGCAAAAATAGTGACGTGAACTGCTTATGTTGTAAAAAATTATTTTTAAATTAAAACTAAAATTTTCAAACCAAAAGAAACGAACCGACCATATTTTTTTAACAAAAATCAACGAATCGAACTATATTTTTTTTAACAAAAATCAACGAATCGAACTACCTTAAAAAAAAACTAAATAAACTGAACTATTTTTTTTTAACAAAATAAATAAACCGAACAACTTTTCTAACAAAAATAAATGAATCGAACCACCTTTTTAAACAAAAATAAACTAATTGAACCACTTTTTTTTAACAGAAACAGACGAACCGAACTACTTTTTTTTTAACAAAAATAAACGGACCAAACTATTTTTTTTAACAAAAATAAATCAACCAAACCACCACCACTATTTTGACATGAACACCTCCGATGCGAAACGCGCTCTGACCGAACTCTCTCGACCTAAGTTTATTTTTATTAGAAAAGTAGATCAGCTCGTTGATTTTTGTTAAAAAAAGTGGTCCCGGTTCGTTAATTTTTGTAAAAAAATAGAGTGGTTCGATTGGTTGATTTTTGTTAAAAGAAAAGTGGGTTGGTTTGCTTTTTTAAAAATAGTGGGTTGTTTGATTGGATGATTTTTGTTAAAAAAAAATAGTTCTTTAAAAAAAAAAGTGGTTTGGTTTGTTTAGTTTTGTTAAAAAAAAAAGTGGTTTGGTTTGTTTAGTTTTGTTAAAAAAAGGTGATTTGTTTTTTTATTTTTGTTAAAAAAAATTGGGTTGATTAGTTACTTTTGTTAAGAAAAAAATGGTTCGGTTCGTTTAGTTTTGCTAGGAGAGTAGTTCGGTTCATTTATTTTTGTTATAAAAAGTGGTTCAATTCGTTTATTTTGATTAGAAAAATATAATCTTAATTTAATAATAATTTTTTACCACATCAGTAGTCCACGCCACTATTTTTGTCACCTCATCATACACGTCATCATCCACATCATTAAAAACCAACGAAATTTAACCCGGTTAATAAAAAACTCGCTGACGGCAAACATGTTGGAACTTGAGACTCTTGTGATATGTTTTTTAAAATTTGGTTTAACGCAAACTATTAAAATCCAATATCCCATTTCTAAATGAGTAGCAGAAAAGATGCTAAAGGCATAAACAAAAAAGATGCCTCGTCAAAAGCCAAACCAAAAAGAGAGGCATCTTGTATGCGCCTTTAAAGTTTAAACCAATCACATGAAAAATCAAAATAATAAAAAAGGACAGATACGAAAATCCCCAAAAACCAAAGGACTATTTCGGTAAATTTACACGAAAACCCTTGCCCTATAAATACTCGCTGTATCTATATTCTCCAAACCCTCTTCCCATTGCAACTTGCTGCTGCTGCTGCTGCTGCTGCTATCTTCTTTTTGTGTTAATCGATCGAACCCAGAAGCATCTTGCAATCATGTTGGTCTACCAAGATTTGATCTCTGGTAATCTTATTATTACGTTGTCTGATTTGAATCGGATAAAGTTAGGGTTTTTGGCCACTGATTATTATGCTTAATTGTTATGTAATTGTGTAGATCTAGGGCTCGTTTGGTATATGTTGGATGTGGGTTATTGTTTGATGCTCAGATTTGTGGGTATCTTAGATCTATAGATGGGTTTGCGTTAGGGTTTTTATATTTGTAGTTATATTGTTCAAGTCATATATCTATTTTACTGTAAATTAGGGGTGTAAACGATCGTTTTGACCGCTTTGTCTAAAGCTTGAGCTCGGCTTGTGAGTTGTTCTTTCAAGCTCGGCTTCAGCTTTGGTTTGACTCGTTTATTATATATTATAAACGTTTTTAATTGTTTTCATATATTTTGGGGAAAAGAAAACCTTAAAACGCGCCTAAGCTCGCCTAAGTTTGGATCAAGCTTGACTGTGCGGTGTAAAATTAATACAAAAAAGTCCAAAAGAGGTAAAACTAAAAAAATTATGAGGCTCGTTACGAGTTGACGAGCCTAAACGTGCTTTGATGCAATGTTCAAGCTCGGGCTCGATAACTAAACGAGTTTCGTTTGAGGGTTGGCTCGAGCGTGAAAACGCTTGGCTTGTTTTGAGCTTTTTTATTGATCTGAGCTAGAGTAGCTTGCGGACGGCTAGACGCGTTTGCAACCTTACTGTGAATCGTTGCAATTTTTTTGGACTGACTGTTTCTAGACTTTAGTTTGTTTATTTCGTATTACAAATGTCTTGATAGTATTGTACATGTGTTGCTTACGTCGTTAAAATTGTATTTGTAATTTCAGGTGACGAGCTTCTTTCGGACTCGTTTCCTTACAAGGAAATCTTGGATGGTATCCTTTGGGAAGTTGAGGGAAAGGTATATTTGATTCTTGTATTGTATCATCATTTGTTTTGTATATCTTTTATTAATCACTAGAATTTTAGTAATATTCAATATAAAACTTGTGTTTGTAGTGGGTGGTACAAGGAGCAGTGGATGTTGACATTGGTGCAAACCCTTCTGCTGAAGGAGCTGATGAAGACGAGGGTGTCGATGATCAAGCCGTGAAGGTGGTTGACATTGTTGACACCTTTAGACTACAGGTAAATAATATTATTTAATCATGATATCTAATTAAGTTTCAAGAAGTTTATATGCGTTGAGTACTTATACAACAATCAACATGTAGGAGCAACCCGCTTTTAACAAGAAGCAGTTTGTCGCTTACATCAAGAGTTACATCAAAAATCTCACTCCCAAGCTTGAGGGAGAGAAACAAGAATTCTTCAAGAAGAACATCGAGGCTGCAACAAAGTTCCTTCTTGGCAAGCTTAGCGACCTTCAGTTGTAAGTTTTGTTTTTATTTGCATATTTATTTTAAGATGATTGATGTAGTGCTAACTCTGTGGACTTGTATTTTTCAGTTTTGTTGGGGAGAGCATGCATGATGAGGGTACAATGGTGTTTGCTTACTACAAAGAAGGTGCTACCGACCCAACATTTTTGTACATCGGTGTGGGGTTGAAGGAGGTGAAATGTTAAGAAGGATCATCGTCTCAAGCCAGCAAACAGTTTTGAGACACTTGCTGTAGTTGGTTTAAAATGCATGGTTTTTGTTTGATTTAATATGGACCTATTTTTCTTGTTTTATTGTACGGTTTCATTTTTGAACTAGCTACTGGTATTTGATTTAAGTGAAACTTTGATATTCAAAGTATTTGGTTGACTTGTTCGTTTTCGAACGACTAACACACACTAAGTTATTCAACTTCAAGTTTACACATTTGTTAATCATAGTATAAAAACCCTCAAACCACATAGGGAGGGGCTTTTCCAGGTCATGTCTCTATTTAGCCATCACATCTCATATGTGCCTGCCTGGTAAGTCTAGCAAAATAGGCGAGTTGAGCAACAGGTTGATTCGAGTTTGGATGAGAACTGAGAAGAGTTTGACCCTTGTAATTTAAGGTAGAGAGTGACGATGGGTGGGGGTGGTGACAATAGTGGTAGCAAGCAAGGTGCGTGGGCGTGTTGTATAGGGTAGTTATGGCAGTGAAGTTTGCAATGGCGATGGTAGGTTATGGCAGTGGGTGTCGGACTACTGATGTGCAGTAGATAATAGACGGTAAGAGCGAGTGGCGTTGAGTTAGTTTTAGGAGTAAAGTTTTGATCCATTGTATAATTTGAATAGTTTAAAACAATGATATAAATAGCCCACATGAGGCATTAAGGCAATACATATAATAAATGCATAGATGTTTTATGGATGCTAAAGAAAGAATGTATATGGACGCCGGTCATTTGGCGTATCATATGCGTATGAACATTCATACACAATTCATAACGAAGCAAAACTTGCACACGATTGCAAATTTGTCTTAAGAAGCCCTTTCGAAAACCATAATAGCCAACATAAGGCACAAACGCAATACATGATATAAATGCATAGATGCATACAGAAGAATAGGTGTAGTATGTATTCATTGTAAAAATTTATTGATAAGAAAAACATTTGAGACAACCTAACCAATACCATCAAATTACATGTTTTAACCCGTGACCAGACCGATTCAGCCCGGTCAACTTTCTTGAGGATCTTTATGCCAAACCTTGATTAAAAATAAAAGAAAGATGAATATCACCAATACAAAATCAAAATAACAAGTTTATTCAAATTTCTGAATCAACCATAGTCACACATGGCATAAGAGCACCGACCAGGGCTAGGACACTCCTCGAAACACCCCCTACAATGTCGAGGATCGTTTCTAACATCTACACATTTCCCATCACAGCAAATAAATTCGTAACCACAAACATGTCCACACACCCCACAATGGTTGCGGTCTGCCATAACATCTTTACAATACTTCCCAAAACAACACACTGAACCGCCCCACGGGTTCTTCTCAGAATTGGAGCAAAAGTCAGAGTCGTTTTGACACCATGAAACTCTCTGCCTCCCCCTCGAGAGAGCCCGAAAAAAGTTTGAGTGTGTTGGAATACTGGAAACGGAACCTAATTGGTTTCCAAATACCAAGAGAAATAACAGCAGCAACGAATAACCAATTCCAACATAACTTGGTGACATTTAGAAGAATATGAACAAAGCATGCAGTTCTGCAGGGAGAAACTGACATGGATGATGCTGATGAAGCCTAATGAATAACTAAATGGAAGTAGGTTATAAGTTATGAGACGAACTTAAATATAAAGAGCTGGTAAGGAGGAAAATATTTGTTATTTTAAGGGTTACGCAAGATCGACCTAACATGTAACTATGAATGTGACAGGATTGTATAAAATAATGAAATCAATAAAACATGCTATGTATTGTCACTTAAATCTTCATAAGTCAATGACTCAATGAGCATCTACTAACTGCTCATTTTTCTATATCTGCAGTAGCTAAGGATGTTATTATTATAATTTATAAAACAAGAATACATATGGAACTAGTGAGATCAGCAATTTGAAAACAGAAGCATGAGAAAAAAGAGAACAAAACTAAATATATATATCCAAAAAGGGGGTATATGATTAAGGTTATGAAATAATGTGCTCAAACATTAAATTTAAAATATCATGATTCATGAGTATGTTGCTGATGACAAGTACTCAACCACTCGGAACAACAGAGAGGCGCACCAAATAGTGCCAAATGTCAAGAAAGAAAATAGTTTGCGCATTTCAATCATCTCCACCTTTTGCCTTATGTGTAGGAGCTCTAATCTGACGCTGTTCCTCTTTGTAAATCCGGTTTCTTCTTCGAAACTGTTTCACAATCAAAATTAAATTTGAATATATTAGTGAAGGATTATACATTCACAAAATAGTTGTAAAATGAGTGAGTTGACCGAAAGATGTCAACATAATTTGTAATTTAAGAAGTAAAGATTCAAAATTATACCAACAATTCTACATCCTAAATTTCACCCTCCCTCAGTTTAAACCCGAAATCAGACTGTAACTGTTAAATTTTTATTTTATATAACCAACAAGAAAATTACAACACAATACTAAATAATTAATTACCAAAGAAATACAATATATATTTATGTTAAGGTTTATGCCCAGAAGAGCTGGATGCTCATAGTTTGTAACCACCTTTTCTTTTTATTTTTATTTTTATTTTTAATGAAAGTTCGCCCTGGTGTCAGCCAGTTTACCAAAAAAAATCATGATGCTCCTACAAAATTAACAAACACCAGAACTCAAGACTACAAAACTATGCAGCAACCCTTTTAAATATTAATAAACCATCAAATTTGGTGGAAGCCGAGGCAACACAAAAGGGCAGCAACAGCCTTGGTTGCTGTGGCTGCACAAGAACTGAGCAAAGACAAGCAAGGGGTGGACATAGGAACAGGTTTCGAGCCAGCAGGGCTGCGGTTTTGGGCACGAGACACAAGAAAAAACAACCACTTTGCTGTCGATGTCGGCGTAACTTTTCTATTTCATCTTTCACATATGATATTTGTTTCAAGCTAAACATTGCCTTTGAGAAGGCATGTTAAGAGTAGTTGGTTTCTAATAGTGATTAGTGAGTAGTTTATTATGCACTTATGTGTAGTTAGCATTCACTTTCTATATATATTCTCATAAAACAATTTATCCAGTTCGGAAATAGAAAACACATTTAAAAAATATACCTTTTCCCACTAGATTTAGCTTAAATCTAAATCTAGTTTGATATTTCTATAGCAATTTTCCTCTCTGAGAGAAGTATACATATAGTTGCGCAGCAACGTGTAGCAATGACTTAGATTTCTGTTACAGTCATCAGATTGTGGCTACTTGGCTGGTTGCCTAAACGAGGTGGAACACTTGTTTATGATCAACGAAACACCAGAAAACTTGAAGCTGAGATATGCAGTAATACATCTGGCGGGCACTGCGTTGCAATGACGTCAACCCTCTACCAAACAGGATCTTTGAAAGCTTACTGCAGTTATTTCAACACTTACTTGAACAAGGTCACTATTTGTGAAAATACGCGATCAGCATTTTCTCAAGAGGGCTCGAACCTGAGATCAAACCTAGAACACCGAGGGATTTTCATTCGTTGGCAAGGATGCAAGATAAATCAAATACAATTTTACATAACAATCATGGACATAATGCACAAAAGAATCACACGTGTCCCCACGATAGTGCCTCAGTGGTAAAAGGTGGGAATCTATTGTGGAGGTCTGCGGATCATAACCCGGCACCACCCGTTTAACTTTGGACACGTGATTTACCTCCCTCATGTTGGCTGAGAGACAGATTGGTACTTGGTAGGGGATGCCAGTGGTGGCATATGTTATATATAATCACACATTCACACACAAGACATGATCTAAAACAATAGACGAAAAGAACACGGGAGATTTAACGTGGTTCAGTCCGGAGACCTACGCCCACGGGAAGAAACTAGGGAAACATAATTAGAGTTAATCCCTTGTTTACTTAAGCAATAAGAAAACCAATTAGGCCCGTAAAAGACAGGAACAGCCGAACTCTACTCCATATCCTAATTGGCTCAGCCCATAGTGAACCAAAGCCTTCATCCAAACAGCATACGACATTTTTTATCTTCTAAATGCTGCTAAGCTACCACTGTTGCTAATATCTAATATTTCACAGGCATAATTAATAATTGGTCAAATTGCAGTTGAGGTTCTTGATTACTTAGTCATTAGATTGTTCAATTGGGCATTTCTGCTACTAATTTTGTACCCGCAGCAGCATTAGTTCCTTATGTACATTACCATTGGTGCTATGCAGTCATTAGATGGTAAAGGGACTATTAGTGCTATGCAGTCGATATCACCAGTTGGTAAAATATCCGTCAGAGCATCGGTACCGACGTATTGACTGATATCCGACATGTTTCCACAGTTTCCATTGTTTCTGCACGTCGGTCACGGTCGTGCCTGTCTTCCCGGTGGCTCGGAACGGGCTTGAGAACGGTCATGCCAGCCGCGCACGACCGGGCACTCTCCCCCGAACAGAATGTTTTTTCTTGTTTTACGTGTTTTTGTGCTTATTCCTCCGTGTTTTCGTGCAGATGTCAGGGTTGGATCATCCATTCTTGCAGTTCACTCGCAATAACACTCAAGACATCGCAGCGAGAACGAAGGTTGCCGACATGTGGGGCCGGCGAGGTAATATGGACCTGGGACGTAGCATCTCTTTTGATGTGCTCGAGGAACCAAATCAACGCGAGCGGTTCGAAGAGATGCTAACTGCCCCTTGGTTGAGATTGTTTCATATTCGCCAACCGAGTTGACTATTGAGTTTCTTGCCTCCCACAAATTCGAGGACCTATGTGAAGATGTGCATGACAAAGCAAAAGGGGTGCATTTCCGTTTGGGGGGCAAGTGGTAAACTTGGTCCATTGCCACATTTGCTAGGAAGCTCGGGTTGTACACTTCAGAGGAGATCGAGACCGACTTATTTGATGGGTTGCATGATTTCCCCGATGCCAATGAAAAGGATAAGTTTTGGCTTCGGTGAGCACCACAATGGTCGCTCTTCAAAGGCCACTAAACTCATTGACCCTCTTCACCACACCATTTTGCATTGCATTGGTGGGGTAATGTTGTTACACGTGACTTGTTCCACATAAACTGCATCATTGAAGGTCACAATTGTAACTTGGGGGTTAGTGTGGCCAAGGCTCTTAACCGTGCGGCGGGGTTTCAAATGGGGAGGACTATCTGTTGTGGGCCGATTATCACCAAGCTTGCCACGCGATTGAAGGTGCTTAATTCTGATCCGGCG
This sequence comes from Bidens hawaiensis, assembly GCF_021521415.1. Lineage (NCBI taxonomy): Eukaryota > Viridiplantae > Streptophyta > Magnoliopsida > Asterales > Asteraceae > Bidens > Bidens hawaiensis. Next base: position 497,094 of record NW_027492339.1, read on the forward strand.
CGGGATTTGACTAAGTTCTCCAACGGGTTCCTGATTGATATGAAGCAATTTAAGGCCATGAACATGCTCCGAAAAATTGGCAATATCACCCGGTTGGTTGATAAGCGCGGTCGGGTTTGGGACCCATTGCCGCCTACCGAGCTTGAGGATGAGGAGATGCATGATCAGGAGAGTCGTCGTGCTGCCGATGCGCCACACACCCAGGACGATCTGTGGTGCAGGTTGGACCAGTTTGAGCAGGAGATCCGTATAGGACAGCTGAACATTAACTCGTGCATGGATACTTTCTCGACCGAGCAAACTCGTCAGGGAAGCCTGATTGACTACATTGCTGACTACACGTGGAGGAGTTTCGAGTGGTTGTTCGCGGCCGAGCGGGCACATGCATCCCATCACGGCTACACTCTTTCTGCTGCTCCTATGTGGTCGTAAGCAGGGGCGGATTTACATGGAACGTAGGGGGTGCACGGGAACCCCCGGTTTCAAAATTATAGTGTAATGTTATATATAAAATTTGGAGTTCACCCCCTTATAAAATTGGAGTGCATCTATTAACACAAATAGAAAACAGGTGCAGCGGTCCAAGGCGTTTGTTGATTGCACTTATGTCTCGTGTTTGAGACTTTTTGTTGGATGGTTTTTCATTTATTAATCTTTTTGTGGTAAGCTCTGTGAAACTTTGAAAAGGAGGCATATGAGTTTTTGAAACTTTTTAATTCTCTCCATATGAACTTGTTGCCATAGGATTTGATTATTTTCAATCAAGAAATTTTAATATCAACCCCTGTAATTCTAGGAAAAATATAAAATAAACCTTTTGTTTTAATTTGAGATTTTAACAACTTTAGGATTAAACATTTAACATCTAGTTTGATTTTAATTTAAACAACTTTCTACTAAAACATTTGATATCGATAATCATAACTAACCAAATTGATGAGATAAGTAATACTGTTATTAGATAATGGTTTTTAAGTGTTCTATGTTTTCTGACTTTTTGTATATATGTTTTTTTTTATGTCCGTACTTTTGGTTTATTTTATACTTTCAAATTTTATGAAATTTTTTTATGTTATCACTATATAAATATAAGTATGCATATACTTTTACAACACCACTAAATAAATAAGTATGAGCGGATTTACCAACTTGTTTTGACTTGACTAGTTATAATGACCCGAATTATCGTCGAATATCTAAAAACAGTACATCTCCTGAAAAAAATCCTTGATCCGTCACTGGTCGTATGGTGCCTCTTCCTCCGGTCAGTTTGGTAATGGACAACCGGAGTAGTTTGGTAGTCAGCCGGATCAGTTTACAATGCACGATCTGTTTGGCAGTATGCCCGATGTGTTTAGTGGTGGTAATCCTGGACAAGGTGCTTCCGGTTCTGGAGTTGGTGGTTCTGCGTTTGACAATGTTGAGGATTATTATGTGTTTTATTTGTTTTTAATGTTTATTTGGTTTAGTACTTTCTTTGTATTGCGACTATTGAACTTGGTGTAGATTATTTGTTGGGATGTTTATCTTGATAGACATTGTTTTGTTATGAATGTTGGGCATTGATGTTGATGCGTTTATTAGCTAGTCAGTGGCACATGTTGGTTTATTTAGCTTTGGTTGTTACGTTGCCGGGTCTTTGGATGCACACATTTGACAACATGTAATCAGTGGAATTTTATGTTCTCTCTCTCATGCATATTATTTATATAGTTTTTTGTTATACAATGAGGATGTTGTACAATTCAAGCATGGGGAGGGGATTAGAGCTTTTTTTTGTCTAATTTTTATTTTATTTTTTTTATCTTTTTTTTTTTTTTGCAAAACTTCTAACAATTTTTGTAGCAATTAACAAAAATTATTAAGCAATTTTTAATTCAAACTTTAATTGCATTATCCTGAAGCACAAATATTTAGAACAATCAAAGCCAAAAATCTTTAAAAGGCATACCTGTAAGCATGACAAACAAAAAGAGTCACATTCTTAATTTGCAAAAACTACCCATTCTGCCCGTTTTAGTAAGTTGGTCTCGTCAGTTGTTTTTGCTTATCTTTTTGCGGGCAATTGAGTGAGCTGGGTGGTTATTGCAAAGTAGAACTTGTTTTTGGCTTGCATTTCAAGACCATAGATGCATACACTGTATAAACCATTGAGGAATTTAGGATAAACCCCATGTCTAGCCATTTTTCACTTAGATTTCCCTCACCCAACATTTTCCCCTAGTCGCCGATGTCTAGCCTTTTCCCGTGTTTTTTGTTTTTCGCCCAATTTTATTGCCCACTTAGCCATAAAGCCTTTTACTTTTCACCTTTTTTATGTTAGAAATCTGTTTCGACTAAGTTTAGTTTAATTGTTTGTATTTCATTTTTTATGTGTTTCTTCACTTGGGAAACCTAGAAGCACAATGCTATCTTCCCAAGTGTATTTATAGTTTGTATGTATTTTTATCTATGGTAAAAAAAATATATTATTGTTGCAAGAAAAGAGTAGAAGAATGAGAAGTTTGATTCATCACATTTAGGTGAAGTTGATTTCAAAGATCAATTTTTGGTCTGTTAGCTCTCGGCTCGTTTAACCGTTTTTTTACTTAGTTTTTGTTGTAGTAGCTTAGTCCCAGATTTTCTAGCCGTTTAGCCATTTTTTCTGAAAATTCCTCACTCTAACCCTAAGCCAAAATTACAACCCTCAAGTACTCGCGTTTTATGCTTTGTATGTGTCGGTTGATAGAGATTTGACTCTTTAACAAGCCTATGCGTTGCTTAATCACTGTCTTGGCATCGAGTGTTCTTAACATACACTATTACATTTATGATCACCAAATACTGATGAGATAGAAGTAGGCTCCCGGTGCGTCTTCCTTCGGTCGGCTTGTCATCGAAGGATGTTAGCCAACTTATAGCCGAGTGTGTGTGGACATTGTGAGGTTTGCAGGTTTGAATGTGATGGCACCCAATATGTCATGTTCTTTAGACTATGTTTTCATCTTTATTAGGCTTGATTAATAACATCAATAGTTGCTTGTTTGTAAATCCTTTAAACTTTGAATGATTAGCGCTTACGGGTTATTCTTAATATTGTGGAGTTTGTTTCATTTTCTTGAGGACAAACAAAGTTCAAGAGTGGGGATGTTTGACGTAACACAAAGTGTATATCATTTAGCATTAAATTAACCCCATATTTATTTAACACCCCATGCATGTTCGTTGTATTTGGTACTTATTTGAGTAGTTTGCGAATTTGAAGGTCTGAGGGTCGCCCGATGAAGAAATGATGAAAAATGGTGTTCTAGGACAAAAATCTGTTCTGCCCAGATATGCACGACTGTGCCAAGGAGTGGCACGACAGTTCCGAGCCAAGCTGCCCATGCACGAGCTAGTGCCGAGCCAAGTGACCCGGCACGAGTGTGCAACATGTTGAGCATGGTCGTGCATTGCCGAGAAGAGAGCCAGTGCACTGGCTAGTACCGGAATAAGACAGGGCACGACTGTGCACATCACCATGCACGACCGTGCCAGACCCAAGCCAAACAAGACCTTTCACAGGATTGTTCAGCAGCCAGTGCCAAAAGTTCCTAGTTGAGCACGACCGTGCTATGGCTCTGGCACGGTCGTGCCAGATCTCACAGACACCTTATGTTAGACAAGGAAACTGCAAATCTAGTCGGCTGAAAGCAAAACATTGACTTATTATATCGGTACACGACCGTGTACTAGATGTGCACGACCATGCCATTTGTCCAGACAACTTTATAAACATTCATTCCTCTTCATTTATGGGTGTGGAGTCTTGGGAATTTACTCTCAATTAATGCAGCAATTCAAAGGCTTCAAGGAGTGTTTGAAGCCTTCCATCATCCACAAGATTCATCATTCCAATCTTTAATCCTTGCTTGATTTTAGTTTGCATTTCTTTGTTCTTGAACATGTTTTGTAAGCTTGTTTTGAGTTTGATTTTAGTTGTATCAAGCCTTATGGGCTAAATACTCTTGCTATAGGACAATGTTGAAACTTTACTAATGTGATATTTTATCTATGCATGATTTTGGTACATTGGTGTTCTTTCAAGAATATATTGAACTTATGAGTTGATATTGATGGTTTTAATGCTTGTTAGAGTTGAATGCCTTGTTAGTTTTACAGATGTAACACCCCGACCGATGGCGGATTATACATCGGGGCGTCACATATTGTTTCATTACTCGTGACACTATTTGGTGTCAATATTTATTAATACACATTTATCGCGCACGCGCAACGCAATCACAAGATAACATAAATCAATATATTATAATTTAAAATATTCAAATAACATAAACTTGTCTTGTTACATTTTAATCTAGGTCCAAAATAAAAGCAAACATCCTATGTGTCCTCAAGCTCCGAATGCAGCTACTGCGAACCTGAACATGTGTTAAAATAAAACGTCAACACTTGCGTGTCGGTGAGAAATCAAGTTTAATACATATAAATAGATAACAATAGATCTGCGCGCAACATGTGTAAATCTGGTGTTTAACAAGGGTGTAATCAGATTGTGATCAAGCCTAAATAGATCATAGCTCATAGTTCAATCCGTGCTCCCAATTGAGCACAAAAACAAGAAATCATCTGTGCACGTGTAAACAAAAGAAAACCGTAAACGATAGGTCTCCCGTGTTCATCTAATGGATCCATGAAAACTTCGGAATAGGCCGAACAAAGCGGTTAATGATTCACACATACAAATAAACAGCCAAGTAAACGTCCCTACACATGGGATACTGCGCGACTAAAGTTCATAAACAAGTTTAAGACTCAAGTTTGTACGAACACATGAACATCCCAAAACGTTAAAAATAAAAAGGGATTAGGTACGAGATTACTCACCTGAAAAAGGTGTGTTGAAAGCTAAAGCAAGAACCAACTTTTAAACAAGCACAAGTTAACCTATAAATAAGAGTTTATTGGTTTAACGATTGGTTTTAAGTCTTGAATATATGAAACCATTAGTAATATGTATCTTAAACAAATTATTATATATATATATTACCGGAAATGCAGGGAGGACAGAGGAGAAAACGGAGGCAAAGAGAGGAGGCGGCTGAGGAACAACGGCAGAGAGCAAGGAGAAGGAAATTAAGTGTTTGTGTGTGTGGTGTTAAATAACAAGAAAATAGTATATATATATAGGGAAACCCTAGGGAACACAACCCTAGAAAAGGGGAAAAGATCTTCTACAGAATCAAGCAAAAGATATCAAAAAGCAAAAGATCAGAAAAGTAAAAGATATCAAAAGATATGGCAGCAGGGGAACAGGAAAAATGGCTGACAGATTACAGAATAAAGCATGGGAGGAGTCAGATAAAGGTTCTGGAAAAGCAGATCTCAAAAGATAATGTCAGTCACTTTTTCTGCCAACCAATAGGGTTGGTGCGCATGCTGCGCCGAAAGTGGCTTTTCAGACATAAGACAGGTTAGGTCAACAGCACAGAAGATAAGATATCACAAAGCAAACAGGCTGGATAAAACAGAAGAAAAGACTAGAGGTCTAGCGCGAGAAGACACAAGCGCACGCGCGAGGGCGAAGGCAGACCGAATAATTCCTAGCGCGCCGCGGGAAGAACTACAATCCTCAGCGCGCCGCGGGAAGAACTACAATCCTCAGCGCGCCGCAGGAAGAACTACAATCCTCAGCGCGCCGCGGGAAGAACTACAATTCTTAGCGCGCTGCGGGAACAGTTCGCCTAGAAACAGCTGGTCTTTACGCAGGCTTCCTTGTAAGGAGTCTGGCGCGTGGAGCTGCGTAGACATCCTTAGGCGGAAAGAACCAAAGGACAAGCAAGGAGTTAAGAGAAAAAGGGGGTTTCAAGGCGTAAGGGTTAAGCAGAGGGGCGGGACGGCGACAAGAGAGAAAGGGCGAGAACGGCGGAAAGAAAGAGAGAAGAAGGCGGGAAGGAAATTATTATTAGTAAGTAACATACAAATATATATGATTTATTAAATGTTAAATTACAAAGGTTAATATTTAAATTTTAAATCATAAAAAGAATCGGATTCGAAAACGGGTACCTGGGTCGGGTCGGATTGGGCAGTTGTCACAGTCTCCCCTACTTTAAGAAATTTCGTCCCGAAATTTACCTCGAAGTAGGTCGCGCAGAGAAAAGGTGCGGGTACTTGATCTTCATCTGATCTTCCCTTTCCCAAGTGAACTCGGCTCCGCGCTTGGACTGCCAACGAACTTTAACAATAGGGATGCGACTGCGCTTGGTTTGCTTTACCTCGCGATCCATAATCTCAACAGGCTTCTCAACGAAATGCATAGATTCATCTACTTGAACTTCATCAAGTGGTATGTGAAGGTTCTCGTCAGCTAGACATTTCTTGAGATTGGATACATGGAACGTTGGATGCACATTGCTGAGCGCGGGCGGCAGGTCAAGTTTGTAGGCAACTTTTCCTACGCGCGCGAGAATCTTGAACGGACCAACATAGCGAGGCGCAAGCTTACCTTTCTTCCCAAAGCGGACAACACCCTTCCAGGGCGACACTTTGAGGAGAACAAGATCACCAACTTGAAATTCGAGAGGCTTCCGCCTGCGATCTGCGTAACTCTTCTGTCGGCTTCTGGCAGTCAGCAGATGATCACGGATCTTGGCGATTTTATCGGTTGTCTCTTGAACTAGTTCGGGTCCTGTGATTTGAACTTCACCCACTTCGCTCCAACAAATCGGTGAGCGGCACTTTCGACCGTAAAGTGCTTCAAATGGGGCCATACCGATGCTGGAATGATAGCTGTTATTATAAGAGAACTCGATCAGAGGTAAGTGTGAATCCCAATTACCTCCAAAATCAAGAACACAAGATCGAAGCATATCCTCAAGGGTTTGGATGGTTCACTCAGACTGTCCGTCAGTCTGGGGATGATATGCAGTACTCATGTCCAAACGAGTTCCTAACGCAGTTTGGAGAGATTTCCAAAAGCGAGATATAAAACGGCCATCGCGATCGGATACGATGCTCAAAGGAGTACCATGACGGCAGACAATTTCCTTGACATAGAGCTGCGCAAGATGCTCAACACGGTAAGTTTCACGAATGGGCAGAAAATGAGCAGACTTGGTCAATCGATCCACTATTACCCAAATGCTATCATGTTTGCTTGCAGTCAAAGGTAACTTGGTGATAAAGTCCATTGCTATACTTTCCCATTTCCACGTAGGAATTTCTGGTTGTTCGAGCAAACCAGATGGGCGTTGATGTTCAGCTTTTACCTTAGAACAAGTCAGGCATTTAGCTACGAACATAGCAATATCCTTTTTCATACCGGGCCACCAATAAGTAATGCGCAAATCCTTGTACATTTTATCAGCGCCAGGATGAATGGAATACCGAGTTTTGTGCGCTTCACTCAGTAGGACAGTGCGAAGATCTTCATCACAAGGAATCCAGATGCGATTGAGATAGCAGAGAATTCCACTCAGATTAGGGACAAAATGCGCTTCCGCGCCACACGCTAACTCGGCGCGAAGGTTGCCATTGCTGATGGATGCGCGCTGCGCGTCACGAATGCGCGATTCAAGGTTGCTTTGGATCGGCGCGAAGTGAAGCTGCGTGCGCGGCAAGATACAGTTAAGCTGGCTGGGTTTGCGGCTGAGCGCATCAGCTACTACATTAGCCTTTCCAGGGTGATATCGGATCTCACAATCGTAATCGCTGATGAGTTCGTTCCATCGGCGTTGTCTCATGTTAAGTTCCTTTTGATCAAAAATGTGCTGAAGGCTTTTATGGTCGGTGTAGAGGATACACTTAGTACCATAAAGGTAGTGTCTCCAGATTTTTAAAGCAAATACAACTGCACCAAGTTCGAGGTCGTGAGTCGTATAATTCTTTTCATGAATTTTGAGTTGCCTTGACGCGTAAGCGATAACCTTGCCTCGTTGCATAAGTACACAACCGAGACCTTGGTTGGATGCATCGCAATACACGACAAAATCGTCATTACCCTCAGGTAGCGCTAGAACAGGAGCTTCGCACAACAATCGCTTGAGCGTTTGGAAGGCTTCTTCTTGCTTCGAGCCCCAAATATACGGTTTGCCTTTGTGCGTTAAAGCTGTTAAAGGCAAAGCGATCTTTGAGAAGTTCGAAATAAATCGCCGGTAGTAACCAGCTAAGCCCAAAAAGGAACGGATTTCGGTAGAAGTGGATGGCGTAATCCAGTTCTTGATTGCTTCAATCTTGGATGGGTCGACATGAATACCCATCTTGTTTACAACATGACCAAGAAACTGTACTTCATCCGACCAAAATTCACACTTGGAGAGTTTGGCAAAGAGTTGCTCGGTTCGAAGCTTTTGCAACACCAACTGAAGATGTTGTTCATGCTCGGCCTTGGTTTTGGAATAAATCAGAACGTCATCGATAAACACAATCACGAATTTATCCAAGAAAGGCCTACACACCCGATTCATTAGATCCATGAAAACAGCGGGTGCGTTGGTTAAACCGAAGGACATGACCAAGAATTCAAAATGGCCATAGCGGGTTCGAAAGGCAGTTTTAGAAATATCCTCTTCGCGGATACGCAACTGGTGATAGCCCGAACGGAGATCGATCTTGGAAAAACAAGAGGCACCTTGGAGTTGATCAAAGAGGTCGTCAATACGCGGTAAGGGATACCGGTTCTTAATGGTGAGCTTGTTCAGCTCGCGGTAATCAATACACATGCGAAACGAACCGTCTTTCTTTTTAACGAACAACACCGGAGCACCCCAGGGCGAAGAGCTAGGGCGAATGAATCCTTTATCGGTCAACTCTTGAAGTTGACTTGCTAATTCTTGCATCTCAGCGGGTGCAGGCGATAAGGAGATTTGGCTACGGGGGAAGCACCAGGGACAAGATCAATACGAAACTCCACTTCCCGAACGGGAGGTAAACCAGAAAGATCATCGGGAAAGACTTCAGGAAAGTCACGCACGATAGGGATTTCACAAAGTTTCTTCTTTCCTTCATCAGGTTTGACCACATGGGCTAAGAATGCGATACATTTCTTCCGCAAGAGTCTTCGGGTTTCAGCGCAAGACATAAGTTTAAGACCGTTAGACGGTTTCTCGCCGTAGATATGAAGATCACCATTTTCTCGAGGGATGCGAATCAACTTCTTGGCGCAAATAACTTCAGCGCGGTTTTGCGAGAGCCAATCCATACCAATAATAACATCAAAACTTCCAAGAGGCATGGGGATGAGGTCGATCAGAAAATCGTTTTCGTTAAGGTTAAGCGTGCAATCTTTGATTACGGAGTTTATTAAAATAGTTTCACCATTAGCCAATTCAACTGAAAAGTGTTCGCTTAAGTTATTGCGCGGTCGCGCAAGTTTCTGCTCAAATGCGCGAGAAATAAAACTTCTATCGGCGCCAGTATCAAAGAGTATAGATGCATAATGTCCGTTAAGTAAAAATGTACCATTAACCACGTCGTTATTTGCTTGCGCTTGGTGCGCGGTTATGTTAAAAGCTCGTCCGCGCGCCACTTGGTTCGAAATTTGGTTAACCGGATTCGCTTGCGTAATTTGAACTTGCAGTCTCGGTCACGCGTTCCAGAAATGACTGGGATCACCGCAGTTATAGCACGACCTGGGTCGTGGATTAGGGTATGTTGGTTGTGGGTTCTGCAGGTAGGCTGGTGGTGTTTGCACAGTTGGGTTGGCGGAAGGGACTCTACAGTACTCAGCAGAGTGGCCAACGCGGCCACATCGGTTACATTGTCGACACGGGGTGTGAGTTGGGTGATGAAGTCTACAGATTGGGCAAAACGGTTGGTTTCCTGTGTAGGGTTTCTTAGTTGACGGGGCAGGGAGTGCGGGATTGGTTAAGGCATAGTTATGGACTACAGGGGGTGTTGGGTAGGGTGTCAGTGGGTTAGGAGCGTATACTGGAGGTTGGTAGGCGGGTTGCTGGACAATGGGCGGGTTGGTAAGCGCATAGGCTTTGCGCCTGCGCTTGAGGTTGTTACGGTTTGAGGGTTCTGGTTTGGTTTCTGTTGGTTCTGGGACGGTCTTGGTGGGTTTGGTCTTCTCAGATCCCCGCAGGAACAGGGTTCCTGCTCTGACATGGTTGTCGCTGAGCACAGCGGCCAACTCGATGGCGTCAGAGAGGGTTGCTGGGTTCCTGGTTCATACAGAGTCTTGAATTTCCATGGGGAGACCCCCAAGGAACTTCTCGATGGCTCGGCGGGAAGGGGTAACTAGGTGTGGGACAAGCAAGCTTAATTCATGGAAGCGCGTCGCGTACTCGCGCGCTTCACCACTGTACTGTTTAAGATTCCAAAATTCTTCCTCCAGGCGCTTTACTTCGTTGAGAGGGCAGAATTCTCGCGTCAGGAGATCCTTAAAGTCCTCCCAGAGCATGCTAGAAGCAGCTTCTGCGCCACGCGCATGAGCCACTCCGTTCCACCAAGTAAGCGCCCTTGATTCCAGGACACTAGAGGCATATAAGGTTCGTCGGTCTGGAGGGCATTGGGTATGGAGGAAAGTGTTTTCAATTTTCTCGAGCCACTGGAGCATTACGGTGGCTCCTTCAAGTCCTGTGAATTTCGGAGGGTTACCCGCAGTGAAGGATTTAATATTGTATCCGGAGGGGTTGGTATTGGTTTGGTTTAAGGCTTGGGCTATTGCGGCGGCCATTTCCTGGGAACGTTGCTGCCTACGTCTGCGCGAGGCTTCTCTCCTCAGATGGCGGCGAGATAGCGGAGGCATTCTATAAAAGTTTTAATTTTTGTTAACATCTTGGTTTTAGCGCAAAATATATCCTTGCAAAACTTGTTTCGCGAAGTTAGATACTATCAAATGTTGAAGTAAAAATAAAATGAATTTTAAATGCAGACTTAATACAGGTAAGGAATTCGAATTGAAATTCGACAATTCATGCATCACCATGACTTTCCGAATTCTCAATTTAAAATATCGAGTAAATGAATATTGGAGATTGACAATTCATGTATCACCATGACTTTTCAAATCTTCAATTTAAAATATCGAGTAAATGGATATTGGAGATTGACAATTCATGTATCACCATGACTTTTCAAATCTTCAATTTAAAACATCGAGTAAATGGATATTGGAGATTGACAATTCATGTATCACCATGACTTTTAAAATCTTCAATTTAAAACATAAAGTTAATGGTAATTGAAAATCAACTATTCATGTACCACAATGACTTCTCGGATTTTCAATCCCCACAACAAACGAATATGTAAGTAAAGAAATAAATCGGAATTAACGATAAAATTTGAAAGATCGCGGAAAACATAAAATCATACGCTGCGTATGCGCAAGCATATTTATAAATAACGAGTAATTAACAATAAGCGCGCGAACATGAGATTTCTCCCATGCGCGAGAAGGAACTCTTAGGTATTCTAGGTCGTTACGTCTAACCACCTATCCTAAAGTCACAGAGCTCTGATACCAATCTGTAACACCCCGACCGATGGCGGATTATACATCGGGGCGCCACATATTGTTTCATTACTCGTAACACTATTTGGTGTCAATATTTATTAATACACATTTATCGCGCACGCGCAACGCAATCACAAGATAACATAAATCAATATATTATAATTTAAAATATTCAAATAACATAAACTTGTCTTGTTACATTTTAATCTAGGTCCAAAATAAAAGCAAACATCCTATGTGTCCTCAAGCTCCGAATGCAGCTACTGCGAACCTGAACATGTGTTAAAATAAAACGTCAACACTTGCGTGTCGGTGAGAAATCAAGTTTAATACATATAAATAGATAACAATAGATCTGCGCGCAACATGTGTAAATCTGGTGTTTAACAAGGGTGTAATCAGATTGTGATCAAGCCTAAATAGATCATAGCTCATAGTTCAATCCGTGCTCCCAATTGAGCACAAAAACAAGAAATCATCTGTGCACGTGTAAACAAAAGAAAACCGTAAACGATAGGTCTCCCGTGTTCATCTAATGGATCCATGAAAACTTCGGAATAGGCCGAACAAAGCGGTTAATGATTCACACATACAAATAAACAGCCAAGTAAACGTCCCTACACATGGGATACTGCGCGACTAAAGTTCATAAACAAGTTTAAGACTCAAGTTTGTACGAACACATGAACATCCCAAAACGTTAAAAATAAAAAGGGATTAGGTACGAGATTACTCACCTGAAAAAGGTGTGTTGAAAGCTAAAGCAAGAACCAACTTTTAAACAAGCACAAGTTAACCTATAAATAAGAGTTTATTGGTTTAACGATTGGTTTTAAGTCTTGAATATATGAAACCATTAGTAATATGTATCTTAAACAAATTATTATATATATATATTACCGGAAATGCAGGGAGGACAGAGGAGAAAACGGAGGCAAAGAGAGGAGGCGGCTGAGGAACAACGGCAGAGAGCAAGGAGAAGGAAATTAAGTGTTTGTGTGTGTGGTGTTAAATAACAAGAAAATAGTATATATATATATAGGGAAACCCTAGGGAACACAACCCTAGAAAAGGGGAAAAGATCTTCTACAGAATCAAGCAAAAGATATCAAAAAGCAAAAGATCAGAAAAGTAAAAGATATCAAAAGATATGGCAGCAGGGGAACGGGAAAAATGGCTGACAGATTACAGAATAAAGCATGGGAGGAGTCAGATAAAGGTTCTGGAAAAGCAGATCTCAAAAGATAATGTCAGTCACTTTTTCTGCCAACCAATAGGGTTGGTGCGCATGCTGCGCCGAAAGTGGCTTTTCAGACATAAGACAGGTTAGGTCAACAGCACAGAAGATAAGATATCACAAAGCAAACAGGCTGGATAAAACAGAAGAAAAGACTAGAGGTCTAGCGCGAGAAGACACAAGCGCACGCGCGAGGGCGAAGGCAGACCGAATAATTCCTAGCGCGCCGCGGGAAGAACTACAATCCTCAGCGCGCCGCGGGAAGAACTACAATCCTCAGCGCGCCGCGGGAAGAACTACAATTCTTAGCGCGCCGCGGGAAGAACTACAATTCTTAGCGCGCCGCGGGAAGAACTACAATTCTTAGCGCGCTGCGGGAACAGTTCGCCTAGAAACAGCTGGTCTTTACGCAGGCTTCCTTGTAAGGAGTCTGGCGCGTGGAGCTGCGTAGACATCCTTAGGCGGAAAGAACCAAAGGACAAGCAAGGAGTTAAGAGAAAAAGGGGGTTTCAAGGCGTAAGGGTTAAGCAGAGGGGCGGGACGGCGACAAGAGAGAAAGGGCGAGAACGGCGGAAAGAAAGAGAGAAGAAGGCGGGAAGGAAATTATTATTAGTAAGTAATATACAAATATATATGATTTATTAAATGTTAAATTACAAAGGTTAATATTTAAATTTTAAATCATAAAAAGAATCGGATTCGAAAACGGGTACCTGGGTCGGGTCGGATTGGGCAGTTGTCACAACAGATGCTTAGACATTTATGTTGAAAAACTGTGTTTTAGGCGTTTGTTTGTAAACTTTGAATACTTATGCTTGATTTGTTTACCTTTTTGTGTTAGGAATAACTAGTAAAAATTAACTTGGTTGTAAAATTGTTGGCAAGTATGGAACCCAACCCTTGATATTGATTGGAAAAGTGTTGTTATGATTCTTGACTTGGTGATGACTTGCTAGTTAACGATTCATAAGTTGATATTGATTTCATAAGTTTGGCTTGTTTAGTATAATTCTAGTTGGTTAGAATGTGTGTTTATGCTAGCTTTTCTTTGATTATGAAACTTTGTTGTTTTGACAAACAAGTTAGTCTATGTTTATCTCTTGATTGAAAACTCATCATGCTGATTAGTTGTGTGTATTAGGTTGCTTGATTGTAATCTAGTATTTATTTTTGATTCATGATGTTTTACCATATCATTGTCATTTTATATCATGTTATTAGAGTGGATGTGCTTAATAGTCTTTTGGATTGATTGTTCTTGTCCTTTACTTGCTTTGTGTTTATTGTATGTCTGGTTGATTAGTTAAAATTTCAAATTAACATTTGCTTGTTCTGTTAGTTATTTACAAATATTTAGTATTAAAACATTATTGTGTCCATGGGTTAATATTCGATTCTTACCGACACTTTATTACAAATGATTGGTACACTTACATTTCATGTGTGGTTTAGTTGTAAATGAAAACCTATTTGTGAAATCTGATTTATGTGGAACTTATATATATATATATATATATATATATATATATGTATGTATGTATGTATATATGTATGTATGTATGTGTGTGTACACGTCAAATTTCTTATTGTTATTTGATAATATTGTTAGTTGCTTGTTTCGTTTAATTTACTCTCTGTGCGTTAGCAAGCATAGTTGTTAAAGAAGCAATACGATCCAACCTAAGGATATTTAAATGTTGACTAGTTAGCATGCCGTATAGTGGCAGATTTAGAAAATAAATAAATAATACCCAACAACTAGTGTTTTACCCAGTACGCTGCGCTGGGCAGGTTGGTAAAACTCGAGTTGTGGTAAAACCCAAGCGTTATCGGTCTCAAGCGTTGAGACGGTAAGTTGACACGAATTCGGGCGGTTTCGGTTACGTGTGTTATTGTACCAAAACTAAAGAAAAAATTAAATATTGAGGTGGATCAATGGGGTGGTGTCGGTGGGAAAAACTCAATCGTTGGTAAAACCCAACCGTTATCGATCCTGGGCATTGAGGCAGCCACTCTACGAGAATTCGGTTGGTTATGTGACGGTACCGGAACTAAAAAAGTTAACATTCGGTTGGTTTTCCTTACGTTCGTTACGGTAGTAGAACTAAAACAAAACGTGGTGAGTTTATGCGAACCCGGTAGGTTTTCGTCATGTTCGTTACGATACAAGAACTAAAAGCAAAAACAAAATTGATTTTCGGCCGATTTTCACGTACGTTATGGACCGGAATTAAAACAAAAAAAATACCACTAATACGGTGTCACAAAGCGGCCCAGTGGGGACTTTGCGGCACCGAAGTTCTAAATTATTCTATATAATAATAACTAAGAAGTTTGGCGACGCAACCACGTGATTGGTTCACAAGGCGTCACGTTGTTGGTCGGCTTTTTTATTTGTTTTTAATTTGTTTTACGTTTTTAAATTCGTTTCAGTTCGTCGCTGTAAAATACGGGTTTTTTTTACCGTTGATATCGTCAAATGATTCCGGTCAAATTTGTGTTAGCTCGTGCTTGCAACCTAAGGTTTTTTCCCCGCGATCTTTTTTGGTCCGCCAATTCTGGACGAATTTGCGTCAAGTCACAGCCACAATGCGCGTATATTTTTTTTTTTATTTTCTCTACGATCTTTTTTATGTAAATATGCTAATTTTTTGTATTTTGAGTGTGGAAAAATTAACTTATTGCTTTAATTTCGGTGTGGTAACCTGATACCAACCGAAATGTTTTTGTACCAAAACACATTGCTTTCTATGTACAGTTTAGTGTTGACAACGTTGATTCCAACTAAATTCGTGTTAATTCGCAAATGCAACGAGCATGTTTTTATCATTTTTTTTGTCCCTCGATTCCAGAGTTAACGAATTCGTATTATTTCGCAATTGTAACGCGCGTGTTTTTTCCCTCACGTTTCTTTTATATGTTATAACTATGTTAAATTGTTGTATTTGGGTGTGGACGAATTTATGGTTTGCTTTATTTTTGGCGCTGTAACCAGATACCAACCGAAGTATCATTGGTTCGCAACCACAACACGTATTTTGTTATGTTAATTTCTTGTATTTTTACGTTAACATCATGAACTGATGGGCATCTTATATTTCATGTGATAAAGATTATTTAACATTTAACCCTTTACTATAAGTTTTGATAAACGTAAAATTGCATGAATGCAGCCCTACAGGGTTGAGGGTTCATGCAAAAAACCATAAATCACCGTCAATTTCGAACTTCCCTTCATTTTATTAGTTCCTCACAAATAAACCAAAAACATATATGCATATGAATCCATCCTTCTCATCTTTTACCCACTAATTAAATTTGTGGGTCGATCGATCTATCTATCATCCTATTCAACAGCAATCAATACGTACAATTAATCATCACATAGTTTTTGAAAAATGACACCAGATCAAACGATTCAAAACGAGACCAACCCTACAAGGTTCTCAATTAGAGACTCGATCCGGTACTTGTTTCGTGAACAACGTCTCCTGTTTCTGCTCCTCGGAATCACCATTGCAGGCATTGTATCCAATGCCGTTGTCATTCAGCCGTCCTCGTCCCCGTTGCAACCCGAACAGATCGCCGATTCGTTTCACATTGCCGAGTTCACTTCCGTGCCACGTCGGATAGCCTACGAGCTCCCCGCCGAACATGTTAATGCCGGTCCGAACAAAAATCCCTTTTCGTTTTGATTTTATATTATTTGTGTCTAGGGTTTATGTTGACTGCCAAGATTTTTTTTCAAGGGATTGGACGATCGGGATTTTCGGGTATAAAATAACATTAAAAAATATTATAGAGGGCAGCTACCACATCCTATTGTAATTGGGGGCGGATTGGGGCGCTCAGGATACCTTCAACTTTATGGCAAACTGCATAATTTGTGCAATTTTTTTTCTTTTATATATTTCGATAACCTGAACAAATATTATGATACCCTTAGGTTCAAATTTTTTTTCAAAATATCCATAAAATTTAATTCTATATCCTCCACCGAGTTTGTCTCCAATAGTATGGATTCATAGTCAATGGACGAAGAATTAATAAAAAACAAAAATATTAGGATGTTTTGTACGCTTTTGACAATATTAAACATTTGTTGAAGTTTATTTTTAATTTTAATTGTGTTTTAAGGGCGGAAGATCCCTCTTGGGTTGAAGTCGAAGAGATTGAGGGTGCTAGTGACGGGTGGAGCCGGGTTTGTGGGAAGCCATCTGGTGGACCGTTTGATGGCTCGTGGTGATAGTGTAATCGTGGTTGACAACTTTTTTACCGGTCGAAAAGAGAATGTACTTCACCATCTTAGGAATCCTAGGTTCGAACTCATTCGACACGATGTGGTTGAACCGATTTTGTTAGAAGTTGATCAAATATACCATCTTGCTTGCCCTGCTTCGCCTGTGCATTACAAATACAACCCGGTCAAGACTATCATATCCTTTTGTTATAAGTTTTTATATATTTCTCACATGTTCACTGCCTACATATATACAAATTACTATCTTGTATTGATTATAATTCAATTAGTGTGTTAAAAGTCCTTGACGGAGATAGAGATCACAAGACAAGCGTGGTGGGAACATTGAACATGCTAGGACTCGCTAAAAGGATCAATGCACGATTCTTGTTAACGAGTACTAGTGAGGTTTATGGAGATCCTCTTGAGCACCCTCAAGTCGAGACCTATTGGGGCAACGTAAACCCCATTGGTGAGTCCTCGTCAATACCTTTAGATTATCGATCCTAAGTAAATGTAGCTTCACCATGTTGGTTTTCTAGAACAGTTAAATACGTTTATGGGCAGGTGTTAGAAGCTGTTATGATGAAGGAAAGCGCGTTGCTGAGACTCTCACCATGGACTATCATAGAGGACTTAACATTGAGGTTATAGTTATCTTCCATTATTTTAAATTTCATTAAATAAATATGGACCAATTTTCTTAACTAAAACAAGTTTTATAGTATAATCTAGTTTCTTTCCCAAGCCAATTCAATAAAAGTTTGCTTTTGTACTCTTCTAGAATGAGTTCGGGTTGTATTAGGTATACTGACATGGTTATAACATATGTGTTATTCATTTATCTTCAAATGTTATTGTTTGCAGGTTAGGATTGCTCGGATTTTCAACACATACGGACCACGAATGTGCCTTGATGACGGGCGTGTTGTTAGCAATTTTGTGGCTCAGGTGCGCTTATAGAAACCCGTTTAACATACCATATTTCACGGCTTTGGAAAACATGCAACGTTTCTCAAGTTGTTCGCACTTGTAAACACAAAAAATAAAAGACTAGAAATTAATTTCAGGCTTCTAACGTTGGCCCAGATTAAGATGGATGAACAAAACAAAACAAACAAATCAAGAACACACAAGATTTTGGAGTCACACCAACTACAGACGCTTTTCTTTATAAAACTCAACTCGGCACAATAAAACAATTACATTAGCCAAACTGAAACTCATTAGATATAAATAAACTCAATCAATAAACTTATCAACTAAAGTAAACAACTTAAACTTTTACAAACTTTTAACCTTATCTCAAATTCTACTTGTTTCACATGTGAAATTGGGAGTAGCATGCATGAAAAGCAAAAAGTTATAGGGAGAAATATAACACGTGACTGACTCAAAAGAAACCATGCATATCATATGTTTAATTTGATATATTTAATCCCGATTCGTTAAAGATAGAACCGAGGGTGGCCATGTCGATTTCAAGGGAAGGACAAGGAGGAGATCAAATTCAAATATATTAAGTTTTATTTATGTTTATCTTTTATTAGTTTACTAGTTGTAGTCAAATTGGTTTACTAGTTTCCTATTTCTAGTCATGTTAGGATTGTTAGCCTATAAATACTTGAAGCTTTTTATTAAGAAGAATAAGAGAGAAAGAGTTGAGGTTTAAGTTTATTTCTTTCCATCACCACAGCTTGCTCCTTCCAATTTCAATATAACAATACAACAGTATTAATTCCTCATAGGAATTATTATTTGTTCACCTACCCATAACCATATTGGTCATACACTATCCGACGTCAAGTTCCGTTTTTGTATTAACGATTCAAGAAGCACAATATTAAATCCAATTAATTTCCAACAATTGGTATCAAGAGCATAGGCGATCTACGATCTTTGGGAAGTTCAAGAACGGCGTGGGGCGACTAACCACATCAAATCGGAAACTCGAAGACCGGGTATCATGACGGATGAAAGACCGGTTGTGCAAGCAAGGGAACCAAGTTCAACTTCGTTGCAGTGTCCGAAGTTAACAAAAACAAACTACAACACGTGGGTTGTAATTATGGAATCAATCCTTGATGCTCAAGGATTATGGGAGGTGGTGAACGGAGAAGCCATAGATGACAGAAAGAACAAGATGGCTAGGGCTATTATTTTACAAGCCTTACTGGAAAATGTGTTGATGCAAGTTGCAAGAACCTGTGATGCTCAGGAGATTTGGGAATCACTACAGGTAAGATTCCTTGGGGCTGATCGTGTGCAACAAGCTCGCTTACGATCATTAAAGCGAGATTTTAATCAATTGAAGATAGATGAAAAAGAATCTGTTGCAGACTTTGCTGGGAAGATAACGGAATACGCCTCGCAATTTGATAGCTTGGGTAGTCCGATGGAAGATCACAAACTCGTGAAAAAACTGCTCGATAGCGTTCCGGGCCGTTTTATTGCTATTATATCAACTATCAAACAGGCCGATCTTAACACTATGGTTTTTGAAGATTGTATAGCAAGGTTAAAGGCTTTTGAAGAGAGGATCAAAGGCAAGGAAGCAATGGCCGAGATAGGAAAATTATTGTATGCCAAAAACGATAATCAAGGAAAAAAGGACACCGATCATGACCGAAAAAATTATGCTCAGGGTCGTGGCTCCTTGGGTTATGACCATCGGGGCCGTGGTCGAGGTTCGAGTAGAGGACGGGGTCGGTTAAATCAGAACTATGATAACCGAAGAGACGGTAACCAACCGAACACGAACAACCAAGGTAGAGACGACAATCAAGGTAATAATCAAAGTAATCAAAATCAAGGTAGAGATAAAAGCGGTGTTCGGTGTTATAATTGCAATGTTTTGGGCCACTTTGCGTGGGAATGCCCGAGACCACCGACTCAAGTAGCGAATCTGAACCAAACCGAGGCCAAGCCTCCAACTCTTATGATGGCCTCAGTTGAAGTTGATAAAGAACAAGTTATGTTGAACGAGGAGAAGGTTCATCCAATCCGTTATGCAAACGACTCGGTAAGCGATTCAATTTGGTGTTTAGATAATGGCGCATCTAATCACATGACCGGGTGTGAAGCCCACTTTGCCCAAATTGATTATCGAGTGAGCGGTTTGGTGAAATTTGGAGAGGGGTCCAAAGTGAATATTAAAGAGAGAGGTTCCACTATTTTCGATTGCAAGAATGGTGAGCAGCAGGTTATGAATAACGTCTATTACATACCCAAGTTATGTAGCAACATATTGAGAATCGGTCAGTTAACTGAAGAAGGGTGTAAGGTTTGGATAGAAAATTACCACTTATGGTTATACGAGGAAGGAGATCGCTTGCTAACGAGAGTCCCGAGAAATCCAAACAGTCTTTATAAGATCGAGCTCAGAATTGGAACCCCGGTATGTCTTTTAGCTTCCATTAAAGACCAAGGATGGCTATGGCACGCTAGACTTGGTCATGTTAATTTTGAAACATTAACTAATATGAAGACTAAAAATATAGTGCATGGCGATATTCAAACTTTGCATGGTGAGCATGTTGCAATGCATGTATGCTAGGCAAACATAGTAGAAACCCGTTTCCTAAAACCACCATGTTCCGTGCTATGAGACCATTCGAGTTGGTTCACACCGATTTATGTCGACCAATCTCACCTCCTACTTTGGGAGGAAACCGATATTTTATGCTTCTTATAGATGATCATACGAGGTATATGTGGGTTTATACTATTAAAAATAAGAATGATGCTTTGGGTATTTTCAAAAAGTTTAAACAGGAAGTAGAGTTAGAGCATTCGCTAAAGGTTAAAGCTCTAAGAAGCGATCGAGGAGGCGAGTTTCTCAACAAACTTTTCACCGAATATTGTGATCAAGAAGGAGTAAAAAGAATGTTTACGGCTCCTTACTCTCCTCAACAAAACGGTGTAGTCGAAAGGCGAAATCGAACAGTCCTAAATGCAACAAGTATGATGAAAGCTATGGAGCTTCCACAAAACTTATGGGGAGAAACGGTGAGACACTCGGTTTACGTGTTGAATCGGGTACCTACTAAAGCATTGAAGACGGTAACCCCCTGTGAAGCCTTGAAGGGCCGAAAGCCTAACATTACACACTTACGAGTGTTTGGGTGCTTAACGTACATGAAGATACCCACCGCCAACCTCCAAAAATTAGATGACCGAAGCATGGAGGTTGTACATCTCGGAACCGAACCGGGATCAAAAGCTTACAGATTGTACGACCCGGCTCAAAACCGTATTTATGTGAGCCGGGATGTCCGTTTTGAAGAAAGTCAAAAGTTTGATTGGTCTCGACATACCGACTCGTATCAAGTCGGAATCGAACCTGAATGGGCTGAATTTATAATCGAGCCGGTCCAAGAAGAAGTTCAGCAAGAAATTCCAGTCGAAAACGAAGACCCAACAGACCTTAACGGGCCTGAATTTAAAGACCAACCGGAAGGAAATCCCGAACCTGAGCTGTGAAGAACTGGTCGTAAGTCGGTCCCTCCTAAAAGGTTTGAAGATTATGTAATGTTTTGTGAAGGAGAATGTCTTCTCCTAGATGAAGAGCCAGCTGCTTTTGGAGAGGCAAAGAATTCCAAAAAATGGCGAGAAGCAATGAGATCCAAATTAGTCTCAATCGAACAAAACAATACGTGGGACTTATGTAACCTATCACTGGGTCACAAGGCGATTGGTTTGAAATGGGTGTTTAAAACCAAACGTGATGCAGACGGGGTCAATAACAAAGTACAAAGCAAGATTAGTCGCGAAGAGTACGTGCAAGAGCACGGGGTAGACTTTGATGAGGTTTTTGCCTCGGTGGCAAGAATGGAAACCGTACATTTGATTTTAGCAATTGCGGCGAATTATGGTTGGTTCGTTTACCATTTGGACGTTAAATCGGCGTTCTTAAATGGCGAGTTAAAGAAAGAAGTGTACGTGAAGCAGCCTAATGGTTTTGAAGTTCCCGGGAAACACGGTATGGTTTATAAGTTACGGAAGGCTTTATATGGTCTTCGCCAAGCCCCATGAGCTTGGAACAAAAAACTCGATAAAACGTTGAAAGGTTTGGATTTTATTCGATGTCCAAGAGAACCGGTGGTGTACAAGCGGAATACAGGAACCGACATTCTCATTGTTGGAGTATATGTCGATGATCTTATCGTGACTGGTTCAAGTCAAGCCGAGATTGAGAAATTCAAAAGTCAAATGAAGAATGAGTTCTATATGCAAGATCTCGGAATACTATCTTATTATTTGGGCATTGAAGTAACACAAAAGAAGCATGAGATAAAGTTGAAATAAGAAGCTTATGCTAATAAAATTTTAATGAGTGCAGGTTTAAGTGAGTGCAACCCGACTCGATTTCCTATGGAACATCGGTTGCAAGTAACGAAAGATGAAGAAGGAGAACCCGTTGATGCAACCGAATATCGGAGAATAATCAGTAGCTTAAGGTATTTAACACACACGAGGCCTGATTTGAGTTATTCAGTTGGAGTTGCTAGTAAATTCATGCAAGAACCGAAATAATCCCATATGCAGATTCTGAAGTATATATTACGATATGTGCAAGGCACGAGTGGATATGGTTTAACGTATGGATGCGGTAGTAGAGAGTTGATTGGATTTTGAGATAGCAGTTACGGTATGGATCAAACGGATGGACGAGGCACCACTGGAATGGCGTTTTATTATGGTGGTTCATTGATCTCATGGCTCTCACAAAAGCAACAAACTGTAGCCTTGTCGTCGTGTGAATCTCAGTATATGGCAGCAGCAACCACGGCTTGTCAAGCAATATGGTTAAGGGGATTGTTAAGCGAGTTAACCGGGCATGAAAAAAAGGTGGTGACGTTACATGTGGATAATAGATCTGCCATAGATTTTATGAAGAATCTCGTGTTTCATGGAAGAAGTAAGCATATCAATATTAGATTTCACTTCATTCGTGAATGTATTGAACGTGGTGAAGTCCAAGTTGAGCATATTAGTGGAGAGAAACAAAAGGCGGATATTCTTACAAAAGCGCTACCGAAGTTAAAGTTTGAAGAGATGAGGAAATTGCTCGGGATTGAAGATCTGAATGCAACGAATCAAGATTAAGGGGGTGAATGATATATTTAATCCCGATTCGTTAAAGATAAAATCAAGGGTGGCTAGGTCGATCTCAAAGGGAGGACAAGGAGGAGATCAAATTCAAATATATTAAGTTTTATTTATGTTTATCTTTTATTAGTTTCCTAGTTGTAGTCAAATTGGTTTACTAGTTTCCTATTTCTAGTCATGTTAGGATTGATAGCCTATAAATAATTGAAGTTTTTTTATTAAGAAGAATAAAAGAGAAAGAGTTGAAGTTTAAGTTTATTAAAAAGATTCTTTCCATCACCACAGCTTGCTCCTTCCGATTTCAAATTTTCAATATAACAATACAATTGTTGTATTGTTATATTGAAAATTTGAAATCGGAAGGAGCAAGCTGTGGTGATGGAAAGAATCTTTTTAATAAACTTAAACGGAATTATTATTTGTTCACCTACCCATAACCATATTGGCCATACACTATCGGACGTCAAGTTCCGTTTTCGTATTAACGATTCAAGAAGCACGGTATTAAATCCAATTAATTTCCAACATAATTAGACTATATATTAAGTGTTATCTGTTTGTCACGTTGAACAAAAATGTGTATATTTTGCTAATTTGTTGTGTATGTACATCAATTAGGCCTTGAGGAAGGAGCCGATGACGGTTTATGGAGACGGAATGCAAACCAGAAGCTTTCAATACGTTTCAGACCTGGTAAAACATAGTTTTTTTGTAGTTCTTGCTTAATATATGATTATTTTGATTCTTAGGTAATATTAATATCCATCAAATATTAAAGCAAAATGCATACACGATGAAGAACAGGTGGAAGGACTAATGAGGCTAATGGAAGGAGAGCATAGTGGACCATTTAATCTAGGGAACCCAAGTGAATTCACCATGCTCGAACTCGCTAAGGTAACCTTGATCGCCTTAACTACATATAAACTAACTTGAAGGTGGTTATGATGGAAAATTGTTACGGGTGCAGGTGGTACAAGATACAATTGATCCAAGTGCAAAGATAGAATTCAGGCCGAACACGGAAGACGATCCTCACAAGAGGAAACCGGACATTTCCAAAGCTAAAGAGCTTCTCGGGTGGCATCCGGTGGTGCCGTTACAAGAAGGGCTTCCAATGATGGTATCAGATTTCCGGCAACGCATCTTTGGTGAATTGAAAGAAGGTGGTAGCAATAGGGGCAAATTTTCGTCATTGTAACCTTATTTTTTTTAATTGTTTTGTTTTATTTTGTTAGGTTAAACTAGGTTAGATTAGGAGGAGAGAAAGTGATTAAGTGAGCTTTCTCGAAATAATAAGGTAGATCAACAAAAAGGAAAAATGAGAAATATGTTAACGTTGTGCTAAATATTAATGGATAAAACAAATACACAAAAGCACATGTATTTATGTATTTGTATATGTGTATGTATATCTTGAGGTGGAGTGAGAGTACTCTGTACTCTCATTTAGCGAATTGATAATTAAGCATATGTATTATGATAATTGTATCATTTGCGTTTTATCTAGAGCGGAATTGCATATATCCTCCTTTAAAGCGGAATTATATGTATCCTCCTCAGGTACGTTAGCTTGAGGGAGGCACGTTCATGCCTTGTTATAATGGGAAGGGCGCACTTGCCTGTGTATGGGCATCACACGATCAATGTTACCGGATGCACATCTAGCACCTGAGCCCAAGACACATTTAATATAATATTAGCAAAGTTCAATGGTCTTACATAATATAATATATGATAGACTAAGTATCAAGTCAAAACACCCAATGTGTGCATATCCCATCCCTAGCAACGAATTTGGGCATATGTCTGTCATACAACAGAAGCATTCCAGCTTATGCTACACAGACTCAACGCATGGATTGCGCATGCATACACCACATGCATCATTGCTCACATTAATCTAAACTTAAAGCTTTCTTCCAACTTACTACATCAATTTATCACATATATGGGTAACAATCAAAATTCATTCTTCAAAAAACGAGTTGGTTTTGGTAATATATTGTATCCATTAAAGTTATATCTATTAGTCATCATCATTTTGTTAGATGGTCATGGAGGTTTTCCATAAGGGCTTTCTGCATAGGGAGGTTATGAAATCGAGTCTTGAAAGCAGAAATTTTACCAGTATCCCTTACACCATTATGAGTGTTGATTGTTTAAAAAAAGTTACATCTACTAAAGTTAATGACATATATTCATAAATGCAGTAAAAACACAGAAAGAGAAAAAAACATTATTAAAGTAGACAACCAATATTTTTACATGATTTTAATATCAAATAATACGTATTGTCATTAAATGGTTAGCTTATAATAGGAAGTATGGTTTTTTAGGAAGAATAAGAAGTAATTTAGTTTATTGATTTCAAATATAGACGGTTGATATCAGTTTAGAGAGAAATTAAGTGTGAAATAAGGGGAATGACATAAGAGGAATAACATATTTGTTGACTTTCTATCTTCACATGCAAGGTACATGTCAAATTCACCAATCATTTTAAAACGTCCATAACTTTTTTTTACGGCATTTTTATTGAAAACCAAATTCACCATATTAACGAGTGGTTTTTTTATCTTTTATATGAGTACCATATTGTTATTTAAAAATTAAAAAAAAATTAGTGGGTTATTTACAAATTGTGTTTTATCAAAATTGTGTTATACAATTGTATTTTTCATTGTGTTTTTTACATTGTATCATACAATTGTGTTTTTTGTTGTGTTTTTGTCATTGTGTTTTTTTTCATAGTGTCTTCTCCATTATGTTTTTTACATTGTGTTTTTTTCATAGTGTTTTCCATTATGTTTTTTTTTTCAGCGACCATTTCCGGTGACTGTTTTTCGTCAACTTTTCAGTGAATTTTCGACAATTTCTGGGATTGTTTTCCGGTGACTTTCTTAACACTTTTACGGTGAAATTTTCAGAGACTTTTCAGCAAGGTGGTGGTGTTGGATGACGTTTGTGGTGGCGATGGGTGGTGGTGGTTGTAGGAGGTAAGTGAAGATGTAAGTGGGTTTTTGAGATTAATTTTGAGATTAAAGTGAGTGGGTTTTAATATTAAAGTAGCAAACTAAAATATCCTCCTTCCTTGCCATTTTAGGAAAATCAAACTTCTTATTTAAGCCTAAGTTACGAGTTTTTTAGTAACTTTTTTTAGTAATCGATTTGTTATATATCTTTGATATTATTATATGTTTATATAGTTTATACCTTTTATATATGTTTAATATATATTTTTATCTTAAATATATATAAACGAAACTTTTAAAAGTTCTCTGGTCGTTCTTCATCTCCTCTCAAGCCACCTGACTGCTTTATTTGTAAATGAAGACTTCTCATGCATTTGACCCGAATTCACTGGTATGAGTCTCACCAAACTCAGATAGCCCTTAAGCGGGTTATAACATCTTATTAAATTAAAAATTAATCTTACCAAATATTTGATATGAAATGTTATACAATAAGAATATACTAAAAAATAATATCTGATTTGAAAAAAAAGATATTATTTATAATTTAGAAATAATTTTATAATAAAAAAAATAAGCATATCACATTTAGATAGCTTGTAAACAAATTATAACACTCATTTATTTCTGAAACACTTTCATTATTTGTGTAAAACTTAGTTATATATAAAATAATATTGGAAAGAATAAATTACCAAAATTAAGAAAACAATAAAATTCATAAGACTAATTTTATTGGTGACCTCTTAGGAGGTCATGACACTATTTAAGGAATAAATAAAAAGATTAAATCATGTTCACACTACAACCCGGGTTGCAATCCCAACCTAGGTCACAACCCATATTTTAATTAAATATTCTTTTGTTTTTTTCTTTCCAACAATTTGTTTTTTTATATAATTTGAGTTTTATTTAATAATTTATATTATTTGACTTATTTCAAAAATCTAAAAACATAGTCTTGTTTAGTTTATTTTTATGAATATTTCGATATCATTTTTATTAGAAACGGAGCACTTTTAAAAATATGTATTTTTTAATATTATTATATATAAAATTTTGTTTTTTCAATAGTTGTAAAAATTCAAGGTTTTTTTAATAGAATTCTGATATTATCTTTTTAAATGATTTTTATACTTAAATAATATTGTTTAAAAATAAATATTTTTATTAATTTTACTAAATTTTATACAATAAATTAAACGCTAATAAGATATATGTATTAAAATAATTGATTTGGGTTGGGTTGCGAATAAAAGTGAAAAACTGGGTTGTGTTAGGTTGTGTAGGTGGAAGAGAGAGAAATTATTTTTTTATTAAGAAGTTGAGTTAGGTTGGGTTGTGAATAAAAGTAGTCTAAAGCCAATTGTACATCCACTGTACATTGACTTCTCACTGTTTCCCTTAGACTACTTTTATTGATGATCTCTTAGGATGTCATAACACTATTTAAGGAATAAATAAAAAAATTAAATCATGTTCACACTACAACTCGGGTTGCAACCCCAACCTAGGTTACAACCCATGTTTTAATTAAATATTCTTTTGTTTTTTTCTTTCCAACAATTTGTTTTTTATATAATTTGAGTTTTATTTAATAATTTATATTATTTGACTTATTTCAAAAATCTAAAAACATAGTCTTGTTTAGTTTATTTTTATGAATATTTCGATATCATTTTTATTAGAAATGGAGCACTTTTAAAAATATGCATTTTTTAATATTATTATATATAAAATTTTGTTTTTTTTAATAGTAGTAAAAATTCAAGGTTTTTTTAATAGAATTTTGATATTATCTTTTTTAGTGATTTTTATACTTAAATAATATTGTTTAAAAAATAAATATTTTTATTAATTTTACTAAATTTTATAGAATAAATTAAAAGCTAATAAGATATATGTATTAAAATAATTGATTTGGGTTGGGTTGTGAATAAAAGTGAAATGCTGGGTTGGGTTAGGTTGTGTAGGTGGAAGAGAGAGAAATTAATTTTTTATTAAGAAGTTGGGTTGGGTTGGGTTGGGTTGGGTTGTGAATATAAGTAGTTTTATTGGTTGAGCTGGGAGGTTTGTGGGTCCCACGAGCAGTCAGATTGCTTATCCGTATTTTTCACGACACCTTCCGTTTAAACAGCCTTTTTATTATCCCTCGTTGCCATCTAGCCTATTATCCGGTTTGCATCTAAGAGGCTCCTACTCTTTTAGCGCCCTTCCTTATTCTTCTACATAATGATTTGACTTAACCAATGCGGTTGAGATGGCATGAACCCAACCCACTATACATAGCCTTATAATAAACAAACGTTGCTCATCATTGATATGCGTGTTTTAATCAATCAAACTAGATATAAATATTTTACTTTATTATAGAAATATATGTATGCTATTATAGGAATAACCCAAATGGTAGAGGTGTTAGCATCTCTCATGAAAGGTCTTGGGTTTAATCAGTTGAAGATTAACTTCGTATAATTCAGGAATAATTAATTAAGAGTATAGGTAAAATCTTTTTGTTAAAATAAAGGAAGATTCTGCATCGTTTTTAGGTTTTATGTACTAGGGAAAAAGCAAGTTGTAGATGAACGGGCGCAATTGATCTTCTAGTTCAATGACATGGGGGTGACAGTTAAGGCTTGGTAGAAGTCTCATGTTTAAAACCTAACTCAAAAGTGTTTTTTCTTACAATGATGGTGATATAATGTTAAATTCTTTGAGGGGTTCATACTTCATACTAAAAAAAAAATAAAGACAAGAAGTGATCAACAAAACTTTATTAATTCATTTTTCTCCTTATATTCGATAAAACAAAGAAGCCTTACATAAGCTTACAACTAATAAGAGAATTTGGCAGACGTGGTGTATGTTTGAGATGGAATAGTGGATCGCATAACGGGACTTCTTGATAGGGGGATGCATGGTACATATCATGTGGGATTTTGGGTGAGTCAGGACTATAGTGTTAAATTCGATTAAAATGGTTGACTTCTCATTTTAATATGGTTCACTTAGGTATTAGCCTATTATATATAGTTACCATAGAGTGAGATTTGAAACTGACCCTTGGATCAAAATCCAAGATTTAATATTAACCGTCTGATATGGGCATCTAAGATTGAATATTAACCGTCCGATAAGAAGATTGAATATTGATCGTTTGATAAAGATTAAAAACTAACTGTTTTCCACACATGTTCATTTGTTGTATACAAAACCGTTTCATCCTCTTCTTCTTCCATAATTGTAGCATACTAAACCAAAACACCAAAAATTGTTATCGCAAGGACGACGAACCATAACTTTCCCCTAATCCGAGCCCCCTTAATTTCATTTCACTTACGCCATCCGGATCACAGCTCGCGGTGTGTCGGTCTAAGATGGATGACATCTCGCTTCTCACGGTTAATAACAGCCGGTAAGTTGTTGATTTGACTAGTTTATGTTTGATTTGGGTGATTGATTTGTTTGAATTTGGTTTGAATATGTGTTGAGGAAATTAGGGCTAACTGGATATAAAACTTCAGCATCTATACCCTAGAGCTTCAGTTTCCTTGTAAGAGATACGATAAAACCGTTGTCTGATTTCAGTATCATGCGTGAATTGTTGGGTTTCAATTCATTAACCCTAATTATTTGTACAAGTTTGTTTTCATAACCATTGAGTTTTATGTGACCTTGCCTTTTCTTCTGGTTCTGGATTAATTGATTATTATTAATTAATTGTTGTGGACTTTGCTGATTATATTCGTAGATCCATAACATGTTAACTGATTAATGTTGAAGTTTAGGCTGAAAATGAAATGAATTTATTGTGTATTTTGCATTTTTGATGACATAATATGGCTTTTTTATTCTTAGTTTTTGTAAAGATAATTAGTTTATCATAATTATTTTTGTAACATATGTTATTTAAGGTTCACGGAATTTGGTGGCCCGATTCCTACCAGACCCGTTGAGGATATAGCATATACAGTTGCAAGATTCATACAGAACAATGGTTCTTTTGTCAACTATTATATGGTAAGTTACTATAACTTATTACACATTATTTATTTAAAAGTATCATTTTTTTTTCTAACTTGTAAACATGTGGCAAATTCAATTAAAAAACAATCATTTTTGTGTAAATGGTTTTTAGTATCACGGAGGAACAAATTTTGGCCGGACAGGTGGCGGTTTATTTATCACAACAAGTTATGATTATGATGCTCCTGTTGATGAATATGGTAAAAGACTAGAACATATATTCTTTTTTTATGGTGTGCCATCAGGCAATTTTCTGAAGTTTATACACCAACTGAGGAGCGATATGCAGTTAATACTGTTGATCAGCCTGATGTAAGTACATTTTTCCAACTTTGTTTCTGCCAGTTGTCTTATGTACGTATATTAATGCCTGTTTAATCATCTTTTACATTAGTTTTTTGTAAAATTTAAATAATTTTGATAAAAAGTTGTTCTGGTCAACCCAATCTAGCACGCTTCAATCTGGGTACATAGCTGTTTTGACCTGCTATCTTAAGTTATTAGTAAAATTCAATCCATTTTTACCATTTTTATATTTTTTGTTTGTTAATTTGTGCTTTCATTGTGCTTTATTTCTCATTAACTTGGTGTCAGGGAACAAAGAAAACTTTGATTTTGAGGGAAATACCCAAAGATGCTATTGGAAAATTGCTCGTCAATAAGGATGCTAATTTGGCAGCCTGTGACATTGCAGTCTTTGTCCATCAGGTAACTAACTGCTGTCACTATCCTTTAAATATGGTAGTTTGAGTCTTTGAGGCTTATTCATTTATTTATTTATTATCTTAAATTTGTAGCTCAAACGCGTCTTCATGGACAAGAGCAACAGAGTTACTAAACGAACCGAAATGGGGGCATTTAAGGAATTTACATGCATAAAGATATGGAGAATCCCTATGGCATAAAGATTTATCTCTTACTTACTGATGATCATGATATACAAAGACTGCTATCCCAAAGGTTTTGTACCCTTGATTGTGAAATTACGGTGACTTTGGATCTTGTGATTTATGTGAAATAGTTATATATAGCAATTTCTATAAGTTTAAAAGACCCTGTAAGACACTGGATCCTTAAATATATATATATATATATATATAGGGGATGGTTCAGGAGGGAAGTCATTTTATTGTGAGAAGTTATTTACAACCCTTGATTATGTTTGATCAATGGACTATATTAAAATGACAATATAGTAATGTTGGCATTCCTTTTTTTAATGTATTTAATGCCAAAAAGAGTATATTGGTATTTTATTATTTAGAAGCCTAAAATAAAACTTAGATGCATTGATTGATCTTGTGGTCTACATATCACTCCATTATTAAACTAGGTTAAATACCCGTGTATACACGGGTTGAGCAAACTACATTAACAAAAGAACAAAACAATGTGAAATACTTATACTAATTTGGTATTAGATGAATGAATATGAAAATGTATTACAACGTTGAATAAAATAAACAAAATCATAAAAATAAAATAAACTTTCATAAAATAAAAAAAAGAAAAAGAAAATTAAATGGTAAATTTTCATTAATCTCTAAATATTTCTTTATATACAACATTTTTAGTTATCCTCATATTAGAAAGTTGACTCTATCTCCAGTTTTAATCTAGAAAGTGTGACATAAATCTATAAAATAAGTCCTTGTATATAATGTTTAAAATTTATTTGATCAAACTTTTCTTACTAATAACACACGATTATTAAAAACATAAATTATTTAGTACTAATATTAATTTGATATAGGGATTTATATTTTTTTAAGAAGAATAGTGTTTAAAAAAAATTGATACAAGTCATACAAATACTTAACCAAACAATACACAAATTTAAAATAAAAACATTATATTATAAAGCAATATAAATTGAAAAGGTTTAAAACAAAGATAAACAACACACCGGATTCTAAGAGTTTAAAACAATGTTAAACCACAAAAATTGAAAAGATACTTTAAAACATAAAAAACATTATCTTAAATATAAATAACTGCTTCACTTTTTCAAAGCAACAAAGCATCCCAAACAACATGAAACCATTATAGGTTGGGGATAGTAGCGACCGTCATATATTTTGGCTTCACTTTTTCAAAGCAACACAACATCCCAAACAAACATTAAACTATTATAGGTTTTGGATAGTAGCAACCGTCAGATATTTTGGTCGCATTCACGTGTATTTTTCCTGAAATGTATTTATCTAGATTTGATGCACATGAGCATGTAGCATCGCATGATCGATAATGAAAATTACCTTTGTTGGATGGTTGTCCAAAACTTATAACATTTAAACATTTGTTTTTTATGTGAAATAAACCAAGTGTAATAAAAAAAACATAAGATAGTAAGATTACATAAAAATTAGTTTCTAAGCTTTTGAGCATGTTATTATTAATATTTTTTTATGGAATACAATAGAAGTTATAATTCTAGTAAAAAAAGCCTATTATTTTGTATAAGTCATTAAATCGTAAAAAACAAAGGAATGTTATATTAAAATTTAAAACAAATATTGTAAAAGGACCTCATTAAGAAACAATTTTTTTAGTTAAAATTAAATATTAGGGAGAAAATCATGTTAGTAAACTCATAAGCGAAGGTGTTAAAATCATGAAAATAATATTAATTTTTAATTTAATAATACTTATTAACTAAGATAGTTTAAGAAAACAATAATAATTTTTAATTTCAATTTGAGAACTTGTAAACAAAAGAAGACAAATTAAAAAAAAATGGAAAATACTTAAGGTGGTTAAATGTTATTAATTAAGATGGTTAAATAATGTTTTGCCTGGTGTCATAAAGATGAGCCAAATAGGTGCCACTTGGCACAACAACATTTTTGTTTATTATAATAGTAGATATTCTAAAGATAGCAACAATTGTTTAGAAAGTAGAAACATAGAAAATGTACGTTAATCACATTAGTTTTTATTTTTTTATCAAACTATTGGGGTTTTACATTATAATGTTGGAACAATTGTTTTAATGTGTAGGAAAATATCGCATGTGTTAGAATAAACTAAGACTACATTTTTTTTATTTTGTTTCTTATTAATTGTTGTATGGTTGCGATTTCAAGTGTAGGACATATTTTGACAATATGTATGAATAAATTTTATCAAATAATTTTGTGTAAGTATACGAGAGTCCTTGGATGAGCACGGAAAGGATCTAGACCTTATGATTACGACGATACATGATGTTTAGGTATATGATTAAAGTTGATATACGTTATGATCGATATGAATGATATGAGAGAATGAATTGGCAGAGTAACGAGAGAGGATTAATAAAACAAACTGGAAACTTACATTAATGAATAGTTTACAGACTATATATAGGGGATGACCACATTCGTTAACTTAACAGTTAACGAATGTGTCATTCGTTACATTAAACCATACGAATGAACTCTTCATTCGTTAATACATTTAACATATAACGAATAGCCCTCATTCGTTATCTCATTCGTTAATCTGGGTTAACGAATGAGCTTACAGATTAGACGAATGTGTTACATTCGTTACGGGGTAACGAATGTAACATTACATTAGAGCGAATGGCCCATTTAGCCATATTTACATTAAGATCCCTATACTTTAAACTAATTACATTAATGCCCTGATAAAGACTGAGACGTACAAAACGTGTATCAACAAACTCCCCTCGTCTCGAGCTCTTTATCATACTTTAGCGTTGAAACATCTTTGTCTTCCAATCAACGCAACTATGAATCTTGTATGCGTAGCAGACACGAAAAACCCTCTGAAACTGCATTGCAAGATCATAATCCTTTACATTAGCAAATCTGATCTGACTTGTGAATAACGCGTCGTTGTCAGACTCAAATAGATTGACCAGCCACATCGGATCAATTACACGTAACGTCTTCGTGCGTGAACCCTGGCCATAAACAATAACCGCTTCAACTGTACGATTATCATAATACCAATAATTAAATGAGGTGAAGAGACTCTGAGGGAATATCTTCATCGGAACCCTCTTCATCGTCTTCGGCGGCTTCACTATTAAGATTAACTTCCTCCATCCCGTGCGTGCATCTATCTCGTCAATATATTTGTGTGTCGGCACCTGAGGCTGGAAGAATTTGAAACCAAAGCGGGTTTCATGCAATAACTACCAGTAGAACCAGCTAGCCCATTTATCGTCTCCACGATTAACAAACGGACGATTAGCTAAGGTTCGTACATCCCATTGAGGCATAGATAAAATATCGTGTGGGCGTTTGAAATAATAAATACCGTGCTCCCACTTAACGATATATACCTTAAGATCTGAATCGTACTGCCAGGCCACCATATCACCTTTAACGTCTTTAGCAGGCTTGTACTTCTTCATCTGGTATGCAGATTCCCGAGCTTTCTCAACTTTCACATCTTCTTGGTCATGATATCTGAAAGTCTCGATCATCTTATTCATCTTCTCAACGTTATGCTCAAACATACCATCAAAAGCACGTTTCCGCTTCTTCTCTGTAGTGGACACATGGCTCGATTATCCAACTTTTAACTTATCTTTTTCTTCCTGTAATCGACGCTCTGCCGCATTGAAATGCTCAGTTGTAAAGAACGGAATACCCGAGTCATTGTTATTATCTGTGTAAAACTCCGGATATTCTTCAGCAGTAACATCTTCCACTTCCACTTCTTCAAAATCAGGTACATTCCCGTGAGGAATACCTGTATCAGTACTATCTTCCATCTCCACATCCACGTTCTTACCCAATTCCTCAATCTCATCATCATTTAGATCCAGAAGCAAGGCAATTTGTTCTTTTGTTAAAGAATGATCAACAAATTCACCTTCTTCGATCTCATCAGCATTCACCATACTGTATACAATCCCATCCATTCCTACAAACAGAAGCATGTTAGCCGGAATAACATCTATTGGCTTGGCTCTCGTGTAATCTTTATATGGAACAATGTAACACCCGTTAACTTTGGTTTGAAGAACTAAAGCTTGTAGAGTATGTATAACTCTCGGGACTTAACCGACGTTTCTCGAAAGCCTTCACGTCATCCCGGTATGTTAAAGAACCTAACTTTTCCTTCCATTTTGCCTTACACTTGAACCTGGAGGGACTAGAGTGTAACATCTTATGTTATAACACAAAAAAAAACCCTAGCCCCCTATAGCTGTGCGATCGGCAGCTTCTTCAAGACCAAGACCCACGTTTTTTTCTTGTTGCAGCCAATCCTAAGCCTTAGAACTTCAATTCAAGGTATGTACTACGATTCCCCAAGTCTTTTTCACGTTAATTGATCCATATATTGTGCGTATTGATCGAAAAACGTCTTGTTGTAGGCTAACAGGGTGGCTGCCCAATCGAGCTTTTCCGGGGCTGTTTCGAGTGAAGTTTTTGCATCAACATCCCGCTAGGTATGACATGTACATCATATTATAATTTCATGGCCAATGGAGGTGTTTAGGTCGGCCAATCGATTTTAGTTCGAAAACTAGGGTTTATCGGGTGTAGAATTGCAAATTGTTGAGTTTGATGCGTTAGTTGATCGGGTGACCGACCGATTCAGTTTGTGCAGCCCTAGGAGGGTTTAAGGGCTGTGGAAAAAAATTAGTTTTTTGGTGCTCGGGGATGTCGTGGTTAGTGCTTCATCAATCGAGTAGGCGGTGCGCGATTTTTCGTTTAAATGTTAAAGTAAGTGTTGTAAAAAGGAATCGTCAACCCTATCAACTCGGGTGACATAATTATGATGAATTAAAAGAGTTAAGATGGAATTTGGTCCATTCGGGGCTGATTCGTTTAACAAATGGTTTCAAGGCTTATTACACGTGCATTCGACCGGATTTGACTATCCTTGGGCCTTGGGCCAAGTTGTTGGGCCTTGGGCCAGGTATTGGGCCTTGGGCCAAGGGTTGGGCCTTGGGCCAAGTATTGGGCCTTGGGCCAAGTTGTTGGGCCTTGGGCCAGGTATTGGGCCTTGGGCCAGGTATTGGGCCTTGGGCCAGGTATTGGGCCTTGGGCCAAGGGTTGGGCCTTAGGCCAGGTGTTGGGCCTTGGGCCAAGTGTTAAGCCTCGGGCCAAGTTGTTGGGCCCTGGGCCAAAGTGTTGGGCTTGTATGGCCCATTAGGCTAGAGTGTTCCTACAGTCTAGTTTAGTAACGTGTTATGTATAATTTACAGGCCCTTGCTTGTGATTGTGCCCTCAGGAACTTCCTAGCTCGTTGCAAGTATTCGATCGATTTCAGGTGAGTTCATGATACCCTTTTTACTCATTTTACTTTTGGGCTAGCATGCGCACCTAAATGTTTTCTTACTTGATGAAATGTTTTAAAATGATTTTATATAGGCTTGCTAGTATATGGTAAGCCTTGGGATGTTAAATATATATATGTATATACATATATATATACATATATATATATGTATATACATATATATATACACATATATATATATATGTATATACATTATTTCTTGGCCTCTATTTGGCTATGTTGTAGTCGTTTCGACTACTGATGTTATGTATGCCTACTTCATGTTTGCATGCACTGATGTTACGTGTTTGGGTTGTACGTTTGCTCGACCCTGACGTTATACATGGATGTTATATGTATATATACTGTTATGTATTAGGGATGTTATTGAATGGATGTTTACATATACATTTTGTATATGTGTGTATGAGGATGTTTAAGTACGGTAATGATGATTAGATGGATGTACCCTTTTACAGTTGGAAAACTTTTGGTATGACTATCATGATTTTTACTACTGATATCTTTTACTTAAAACTTGAACTCACTCAGCTCAAGCTGACTTTGTGTGCATGTTAGTGTAAGTTTCAGTATTTGGAAGAGGATACCTTATCGCTTGGACGTGCACGGAGCTACTTGGATGGTGAAGGGCATACTGGAAGGAAGAATAGTTATAAATATTTTATTTCAAGGAAACTTATAAAAGTTATACTTACTTTGGATTTTGGGCAAAATTCCCGGGTTTCGGGAACTTATTTCATTTTTCATGTTTTCCGCAAAATTGATACTTTGATACGTTTGTTTTAATGGAAGAAACAGTTTTTAAGTTTATTTAATTTTACAAGTGTTTTGAATGATTACCAACTGTGGGGTTCCCAGGGTTCGGGGCCTCACAAACAATCTGTAGATTACTAGCTTCAGACCCACCACCAACACTCTCATCAGTCTTATTACCCGCCGACGGTGTGGAACTTTCGCCCGGTT
Organism: Bidens hawaiensis; assembly: GCF_021521415.1. Lineage (NCBI taxonomy): Eukaryota > Viridiplantae > Streptophyta > Magnoliopsida > Asterales > Asteraceae > Bidens > Bidens hawaiensis. The sequence goes on from NW_027492339.1 coordinate 534,356, forward strand.
GCTGATCTACCCCACCCCCTGCACCATCCTGATCGTCTTCATTATTCTTCAACTTCTTTAATTCTTCTTCTTTGCATTTCAGTTGAAGAATAATCTCATCCTGTTTGTCTAACCTCTCCCCCTGAGCAGCAACTAGGGCTCGAAGTTCCTTATTATCACGCTAAGCCGATAGAAGATGCCTCAGCAAATTCCGTTACGCTAGCTCATTTGCAGCTTTGTCTGCTTGCATTTGATTGTGTTATAAATGCAACAGATTCATCATGTGAAACCATTGAGCATGAGGAGCCATGTGATAGAAATTAGGATGCAATGGTTGCATAGGACCCTGAGGACGACTGAATGACATAAAAGAGTGCTCAGGCCTAGGCAACGGTGTCGGAGTAACAGGAGTAACAAATGTCGTTGGCTGTGGTGTAGGCATCTGTGCCATTACAGTAAGTAATATGTCTCCAAAATGAGGATCAGGCCTCACAGTAGTAGCCAAAGTCAGAGTTGGAGGCATTGGAGACGTAGGCATCTGCACAGGTGTTGGAGAACGAGGAAAATCTGTCATTGTAGTAGGAGTAGGAGATCGTGGAATCTGTGGAACTGGAACTGGAGAAGCAGTAAAAGAAATAATAGGAGTAGAAACAGCAGTAGAAGGCACAAACGGCTGACTCGGTATCTCAATACCCGAACCCCTTCTAACTCGTTGTTTCTTGGGTTTCTCCCCTTTTTCCGTCATCTGTTCATAACTTAACTCGGCTTGTGGTCCTGGACCACCATCACCACCATCATCTCCACCATCACCACCTTCACGTTCTGAATCTGAATCGTCATGAGCCCAACGACCATTAGGTGGCGCGACATAATCAATATTCGCTAGATGACCAATCAAACGTTTAAACCTTGGTCGATCTGCCAAACTCTGACCTCTGTACGATCTCAAACGTCGCATCGTCTCTTCATTCATATGATCTAGCTTCATCACGTCTGCTTGATCTTTTTCCAAGTCAGGCACCAGATCATTTATCATCATTTGTAAAAATCTGGGATACATTAAGAACTTATGTCTGTTGGTGAGGTTTTCTTTCAAATGATAAAAAATCAATTCGGAGAAATTGAATGGTTTATTCAGCACTAGAGCCACGAATGCCGATTGTAGCATCACCCTGAACTCGTCGAAACCTCCTTTCCGACCACCCAGGCAATGAATAAGAACATGAAGCAGATACTTGTATTGTTCACACAAGTTCGCTTTGTTGTACATTTATTTGCCTAAATCTCCATTATACTTTACTCGGCCGAATAATCCTCTGATCAACGCTCGATGGAACTCACACCTATCATCAATAATATCGTTAAAACCCAGTGAGTCTCGTATAACCCCAACATCAATCACTACCCGCTTGTTCTGAACAACCGCTTCAATCTGATTTTCCGCTTCATTAATTTTGGCTGTATTCCAGAATTCCCTGATTATTTTCTGATAAACGATTGTTCGGGTAGAGATGGCCTTGTAGATTCTTGAGCGGATGAGAAAACTAATCATACCCCCAAAGATAGGAGTATCTTCAAAGTTTGGCTCTAAAAACGCACATATGTTGTGGCTCTTATTCCAAGACAGTGCCATTTCTGTTAAAAACAAACATACATTAGTAAAATATTCCAAAATAATCAAACTGTTTAACAAATGACAATCACATTCGTTAAAAACTATAAATAAATGGGACATTCGTTATACATGAAAAAGTTCATTCGTTATCTTTAACGAATTATCCTTAATCGTTAAACTATTCGTTACAAGTAACGAATCAAATTTAACGAATCACTCTGATTCGTTATACTTTAACGAATCCAATCTGATTCGTTATGAATTTAAACAATCCATTCGTTACTTTAACGAATCAGACAGTCATTCGTTAACTGACTTAACGAATCAAGCTACATTCGTTATAAAGATAACGAATCATGTTTCATTCGTTATAAAAATAACGAATCAGTGACTAATCTGAGATTCAAAATACAAACAATTTTGACTATTTATAGTCAAAATCGTTGTGTTCATATCAGAATATGTTAAAATTCCAAACAATCTGTACGATTAACCATTGAGTTTGTGTTCGGAAACCAAGTGCATGTAATAATCCATCAATTATCGATTCAAATGTAATCTCATATACGAATATTATCGATTTCTAATTATTCAATTAAGGTTCACGTCTTTAATGAATCAGTTTGACACTTAAACCACCGATAAATCTTCGTGAAACACATATGACGATTAACGTATTGACCTACTGATCACAAAGATAACAATCAATTTGGCAAATATGCAAGTAATGGATTCTGATGAAATTTTGGCAGAGTTTCGTTTAGAGATGGCAATAGAATAGGAATTAGGCGAATGAACCGTCATTCGTCTAACCTTGGGATTATATCCAATAATATCACGCGAATTGAGGTCATTCGTTGAAAATTTGAACTAACGAATGGCCTCATTCGTTAACTGTTAAAACTCATTCGTTAAAATTTTTAACGAATCTTCTCTCATTTTTTAAATTGTTAACGAATAACTAAGTCATTCGTTAATCTTTAACGAATAAATAATTCATTCGTTAATCTTTAACGAATAATACATTAACCATTCTCATTCGTTAAATGTTTAAACGAATGTCTTCCATTCGTTATGCACAACGGAAGCGAATGTCTATATAGCGAATGAGATAACTCATTCGTTATATTTAAATAACGAATGGCTTTACATTCGTTAAACATGTTAACGAATCACCAAACCTCCTTAACGAATGAGAAAAATAATTTCTCATTAAGGAATTAAATAATCATTAAAAACCAAATTAGGCAAATGAATTAAATTAATCAATTAAATCCAAATTAGGTTTTAATCGTATACATTAAAATTCCCGATCAACAAGTATCAGTACTGATTAACTTAAACGGATTTTTACGTTAAAACATCAATCGTTACCAATTGAAAATACATTAAGCACGATTTAACTTAAACTTTTTCCGGGGTTTAACTCTTTTTCCTTTTCTCAATGATTAATTCGCAAGCTTGGCAAATCGAAACTAAAGCAGAAAAATAAAAAGAATATAAAATCTTTTTGTATCTTTTGAAAATTTTCAAGTAGCAAAGAACTAAACACAGTAAATGAAAAGCAGTACATATTTTTGTGAGTTGAGCAGGGAATCATATTGACTAATAACGTCCTAGACTACTCTTCAATTTTGACATTATTATGCACGTAACCCAAAGATGATTGCAGATATAATTGTCCACTATAAACTTTAGACAGATTCGTCCGTAACTTTACGATACATTTTAAGGTTCAATTAAACACAAATCTTATGTGGAACCCACCTGTCAGACACAGTTTCATATCTCTTATACAGTGAATTTTACATGTACGTTTTTCAGTTTTCTTTGAATTGATTAGCTGTGACTCATACAAAAATAATAAAAAGAAAATAAAGTAGAAAGTAAAAATTTTCCCTTAAGATCGGTATTATTACACGCAGATAAGGTTCCATTTTAACAAAAATAAAAAGATAAAAATAAGCAGAAATTGCATAAAATCTTAACTCTCAATTCGGATAATCCCGTATTGTCGTGCGGAGAAAGTCCAAGATTTTATACGAAACACCAAGAAAATAAAGCAGAATATCCAAATCTTAACTCTCAGGTCGGATAATCTTATCGCGTAGGAGAGGATCCAAGATTTGAATAAAAATAAAGAAAAAATGAAGTTGAATTTCTTTGCAAAATTAAAGATAAAACAAAGCAGAATTTTCTTCCAAAATGAACGTATGCACACACAGCAATCTTAAAACTTTTTGATACTTAATACAGATATTAACTATGCATCAAGATGTAACACCACTAGATTTGGCAAGCATTTAGGTTTATATCTTTTCAGCATTTATACGATCTGTTAAGCCTATCATACACATTATGCAATTGATCTTACGTCACTTTTTAGTCTACTTTATTCCCTTTTGGACTGCTCGTTTTGGCATCCCGTGACCTGACTGAACGAGCTGCAGTATTTTTTCGGGTTTTCCAGTAAATGCTAATCGGTTAACGTGTCAAGTGTCTTACATAATTCAGGTCCTCCACAAGGAATGGGATTAGATAAAACGACATATGGTGCATTTGTATATAGGTCCTGTAAAAGATGAAATTTCACTCAGAACATTGGTCGGTAACGGTTAAACCTTTTTCTTACTTTCATTATCGAATTTAAGTGCTAATGTACTTCTGTTTGTATATATACATATCGATCACTTAGTGATTGGAAGCTTTGGAGGAGGAGGAAAGGCCTGTGTCACCGCTCGTGTTTACTCGACACTAGCCATCGCAGAAGAAGCCGGTAGTTTGCGTTTAATAATGGGACAGAGAGTGTGGTGATCTCTAAGCTCAAAGCCTGTAGTGTGAAAAAGGCCAGGATCAACATTGAATGAAGTATTTGGTGTACAGGTAAATCTTATTTAAACCAGTTGACTTGCTTAATACGTGATTTGATTACGTAATCCTGTGCGGATTTTTAAGGAGGATGATTATTTGTTTGGTGTACCCCGAGTTGCATACAATGATTAGGTTCCAGTTTCAATTAAAGTTTTCTGTATGAAACTGGAATCTAATCATTGTATGCAACAAAGGGTACATCGAACAAATGTTACAGAGAACCAAATCCCTTAACTCATCCTCCTCCTTACAATCAACACAGGATTAAGTAATCAAATCACGTATTAAGCAAGTCAATTGGTTTAAATATGATTTACCTGTACACTAAATACTTTATTAAATGTTGATCCTGGCCTTTTTCACACTCCAGTCTCTGAGCTCAGAGATCACCACACTCTCTGTCCCATTATTAAACGCTAACAACCGGGCTTCTTCTGCGATGGCTAGTGTCGGGTAAACACGAGCGGTGACGCGGGCCTTTCCTCCTCCAAAGCTTTCGATCACTGATTGCTCGATCTGTATATATCCAAACAGAAGTACATTAGCACTTAAATAAAAGTTAGGAAAAAGTTTACCCGTTAACGACGAATGTTCCAAGTGAAATTTCATCTTTTACAGGATCTATATCTACAAGTGCACCATATGTCGTTTTATCTATCTCGTTCCTTGTAGAGGACTTGAAATATGTTAGACACTTGACACGTTAACTGATTAGCATTTACATCAAATAGTGGAGCTAATCTTTTATCATAGCCATAAGATTATGTTCAGAAAAACTCTAGGACCCACCAAAACTAGTGGGACTTAAGAAAACTGACTGGCTCTGGTCGCTGCACATAATCACGATGTGTCGCCTATTATTCTGGAAAACCCAAAAAATACAGCAATTCGTTCAGTCTGGTCACGGGACGCCAAAACGAGCAGTACAAACGGCCCGAATTTCCTGTTCTTCGATGCATCCACTGCAAATATGATGCGGGTCAATCCCAGTCGGGCCCAGGTTTTCAGCCTCTGGCAAATTAGTAAGCTTGAACAATATCATCACATTGGCCTGTAAAATAAATATGAGTACAACATATGCTGAAACGAAGTTGGACCATTAAAAGTTAATGGTTTTTACCTGGGAAGCAGTAATGCCAGATATCTCATGTAGTGATCCATCTTTCAGATATTCATTTTGAACACTTAACTTCCTTCTCATGTAACGTTGCAACCTCTTCAATAGGCCATTGCACGAGTTGCTCCTGGTTTTTACCAAGCCAAACAGTCCTTGGAAATGCTTGCATGTTATTAGAAAATTAAAATTTCATTAAAAATGTGATTAGGAAAATAGATTAAAAAAAAAGTGTAAACTAAGATTACATGAAGTTGGCCGGACCACCCTTTAGCAATGGCATCTTCTATAGAATCAGACTCGTTGACCCAAGCTGTCAAGATCCTTCTGTTTTTGACATGATCGAAGAAGTCAAGCCTTAGAGTGTTACGCATCAGTTCATCATGTGGAACATACTTCTCCTTCTTGGGATTGTAACTACCGATTTCGTAGTGATAAACACCATGAGTTTCGATACACCATCTCCATCTATCATTCCCTGTTCCAATAATCACACCTGGCCGGTGTTTAAGTTCAGACATTCCCACAGCTCGTTTACTTATGCGTATGAAGATGGTTCCCGAGTCCAAGACCATCCCCAACCATTCATAGAAGACCTGTTAAACGATTTTTTCCCTAACTGTATATCTTTTAAACCTCTCGAGGTTGAAGAGCGTAGGGAATTGCAGATCGAGTGGCATATTTCCAATATACGTATCCAGCCAAAACATTATCTCATTTCCGTTTCCAATCTCACCTTTTATACATTCAAATAACGGGCAATTTTTGTTTATAAAGATTTCACCAATCTTTCCAATATTATTCTAAACACCTGTTTATGATCGATTTGCAAGGAATTGGGTTTATTCATGTAAAAGTGACTGGTATGTTATTGATAACTTGATGAATATACAAGAAGAGAGCCACTCTATTTATAATGGTGGAGAGGGGGCTCTTGATAAATAATAATTACATTGGTAGGTGCCTAGTTTACATGCAAGGACGTGCATGTAAACACTAGTTTACATGCAATGACTACTAACTAAATATACTATTAACACTCCTCAAGTTGAAGCATAGATGTTTATCATGCCTAACTTGTGACAAATGAACTCAATCTGGGCTTTCCGGAGCGATTTGGTAAGGATATCCGCAAGCTGGAATTCTGTCTTAACATGAATAGGCTGAATGGATGGAGGATCCTTTTTTGTGCCAGTTATCCGATCTCTGATGAGGTGACAATCTACCTCAATATTCTTTGTTCTTTCATGAAAGACTTGATTCTTTGCTATATGTATAGCTGATTGGTTGTCACAGTATAGCCGCATCAACTCTTTAGAAACAACCCCGAGTTCCATGAGAAGACGACGAATCCATGCCATTTCCAATGTTACATCTGCCATGGCTCTATACTCCGATTCAGCACTCGATCTAGATACCGTGTGTTGTTTCTTACCTTTCCATGATACAAGATTTCCTCCGACGAACACTCAATACCCGGTAGTAGAACGTCGTGAAATCGGATAACCTACCCAATCTGCGTCTAAGAAACCCGATATCCGACCATCTCCTTCTTCCGTGAAAGCTCCTGCTCGACAATGACCCTGATCAGAATCTAGGATGCCAAGGCCTGGTGCGGCCTTGAGATATCTTAAGACACGAAGAGCAGCATCCCAGTGACTGGTGTATGGTTCAGCCATGAATTGGCTCAGAACACTGACAGTAAAAGAAATATCCGGTCGTGTGATAGTTAAATAATTAAGTTTACCAACCAATCGTCTGTATCGCTCAGTATCCTTCATCAGATCCCCTTCTTTCGGGAGGAGCTGCTTTGTAGGAAGCATTAGGGTATCAACTGGCTTGCAACCTACCAAGCCACATTCAGTCAACATATCAAGGACATACTTTCATTGAGAGATAAGTATTCTTTGTGGAGAGCAAGATACCTCTATGCCAAGGAAGTACCTCAACCGACCTAATTCGCTTACCTGAAACTGAGACTGAAGAAACTATTTGAGTTCGGTGATCCCGGTCTCATCATCGCCTGTGATTATGATGTCATCCACATAAACAACTACAATAATTCTTTTCCCTTTTTGATGTCTAAAGAAGACAGAATGATCGTATGGACTACGAGTCATCCCAAATGGTCCCATAACACTAGAGAATCGACCAAACCATGCCCTGGGAGACTGTTTAAGACCATAGAGAGAACAACGTAGTCTGCAAACTTTCGAGGCCTCCTCCTCAACAATAAACCCAGATGGTTGCTCCATATATACCTCCTCCTCAAGAACACGATTAAGGAAGGCGTTCTTGACATCAAGCTGGTGGAGTGGCCAATGATTAATGGCAGCAAGGGCAATGCAAATACGGACATATGGCATTTTAGCAACCGGCGAGAAAGTTTCATCATAATCAATGCCATATGCCTGAGAATAACCTTTGGCGACCAACCGCGCCTTTAAGCGATGTAAAGAGCCATCCGGGTATAGTTTGACTGTGAATACCCAACGACAACCAACAACACGCTTCCTAACTGGAAGCGTTTCAAGATCCCATGTATGATTGGATCTAAGAGTCCCAATTTCCTCCTCCATAGCCTGCCTCCATCCTGGATGAGCAAGAGCTATCATCACATTTCTGGGAATCGGGTAGGAATCAAGGGTAGTGGTGTAGGCATGATATTCAGAGGACAGGTGAGAATAGGCATCATAATCCTGAATCGGGTAACGGGTGCAACTTTGAGGTTCTTTGTGAAAGGCGATAGGAATATCTGGAAAAGGAGCACCTGGAGGATCATATGGTGTAGTGGAGGTAGGAGTGGGATGAGGAGTGGGTGGTGAGGGTTCGGGCTGGTGATGACATATCAGGGTCCGGATGGGAATCAGGAGGCTGTGACGAGTGATTACGATGTTGACGACTATATGTGAAAAGTAAGGGTGGAGGTTCTGTCGGTGGACCCGTGGGAGCAGGATCAGAAGCAGTGAAGACCAGGGGATCTGGTACATTGGGCATGGGAAAGGTGGGGATGAAGGTGGAGGTGGGTAAATCAAGGTCTGGGAAAGGGTCAGAAGCAGGAGCGGAAGGCTCGAGAAAGTAGGGACATGACTCATGAAAGGTGACATCGGCACTAGTAAAGTACCGGTGAAGGGATTGGCTATAGCACTGATACCCCTTTTGAACCCGTGAGTAACCAAGAAAGACAATGGATAGCTCGGGGGTCAAGTTTAGTGGCCTTCGGACGATGATCATGAACATAGGCCACACAACCAAAGACTTTAGGTGCTAGAGGAAATGGAGTGCTTGCAGGAAAAAGGATAGAGAATGGTGTTTTACCATGAGGAATGGGTGTGGGCATGCGGTTTATCAGATATGTGGCAGTGAGAACGGCGTCCCCCGGAAGCGATGTGGAACACGAGATTCGAACATAATTGTGCGAGCAACATCCAATAGGTGACGATTCTTGCGTTCAGAGACACCATTTTGTTGGGATGTATACGCACACGAGGATTCATGAATAATGCCATGGGTGTTTAAGTACGAAGAGAATTCGGCGGAAAAATATTCTTTTGCATTATCAGATCGTAGAGTCTTAATTGATGTGTTAAACTGGTTTTGAACATAAGCATGAAATTCACGAAAGGTGGAAAACACCTCACTACGAGATTTCAATAATTAAACCCAAGTAGCACGAGAATAGTCATAAATAAATGTAACAAAATATTCAAAACCCAATGTAGATTTAGTAGGGCAAGGACCCCATGCATCAGAATGCAAAAGTTCAAAACAACAACTGACTCGATTAGACTCTCTAGGGGGATAGGGACGTCTGGTGTGTTTACCAAGTTGACATGACTCACAATGAAAATCATTAGGAATAGAAATATCTGGTCTCATTTGCCTTAGAACTGTTACAGAATGATGACCTAACCGACAGTGAGTCTCCCTAACATCGGAATCACATAAGTTTGTTGTAGGGTGGTGACATACGGTAGAGGCCTCCTGATTCAAAACCGGTACCAATTATCCGGTTTGTTCCTAGTTCTCGAAAGACACAGTGAGTTGGGTAAAATGTTACAGAACAATTGTTTTGTTTGGTAATTTGACTAACGGAATAAAGGCTTGTAGGAACGAAAAGGATAGAAGACATGTTTAAGTTTTTCGAGTTACTGATGGATCCTATGCCATGTACGGGGCTTGAAGATCCATCGGCAAGATGAACCGGTGCATGAGAAACATGATGCAAGCTAGATAAAATACCTCGATTCCCAGTCATGTGATGTGTGGCTCCAGAATCGATTACCCACGAAAAGTTGAGGCATGAAAACTTACCCGAATGTGCCGAGTTGGTTTGAGCATGAGGAAATTGCGAGGCAAGAAACCGTTGAATCAAACAATACTCTTTGGTAAATGTTTACGTGTGTTTGACTTCCATTATAAAAGATGAAACTAGGAACAAACACAAGTGATGGTGAACTTGACAATACCTCAGATGTTTTATGAACAACAGTTAACACAGATGGTGGCCGGAAATCGATTCCGGCGGTGGCAGACGATGGCAGGTGGTTGTCGGAAGGTAGCTGTAGCGCAGGAGATCAATCGGAACGACTTTCCGATAGTTCCAGAAGAAATCCGGCAACCGGCGGTGGTCGGACGTGCTCTCACGCTCCGGCGTGTGGAAGTCCGACGGCGGAGAAACGGCGGCGCGTGGTGGCGCGTCAGGCAGCGGTTTGACAGTGTTTTTGCAGGACCACCTATTCGGAGGCCGGCGAGCATAATGGTGGTGGTGGTGAGTTGTAAAAGTCTTCAGAAAAAAGATTTATTGAACAGCAGAACGGAGCTCAGACGGTCACCGGAACAAGACTCGAACAGGTCTGGTATTGTGAGTTTGTAGCTGGAAATTAGGTTTGTACCGAGAGCCTTAGCTCTGATACCATGTAAAAGTGACTGGTATGTTAGTGATAACTTGATGAATATACAAGAAGAGAGCCACTCTATTTATAATGGTAGAGAGGGGGCTCTTGATAAATAATAATTACATAGGTAGGTGCCTAGTTTACATGCAAGAATCTGCATGTAAATACTAGTTTACATGCAAGGACTACTAACTAAATATACTATTAACAATTCAACATTTGTTATGGTGTATAAAGGCCACTACACGTCTCCATAATTTTTCAGGGTAAATTTTGAAATTCCACCACCATTTTGCTAGAAGTTCAAGATTGATATCCCGTAACGAGCCAATTCCCAGCCGCCATGTTCGCTGTTACCCTCTCCCACTTTACCCAATGTATCTTTCTTTTGGTGTCGTCACTACCCCAAAGGAAGGCCCTTCGAAACATATCCAATTGTTCCAATACCGTGCCAGGAGCCCGATAGAGAGAAAACAAGTAGATCGGTAATGCATCTAATACCGTCTTAATGCATCTAATACTTTAATAAACCAGAAAAAAAATTGTACAATATTAACCCATTTTTTTAGCGAAAAAAATGTGTGAGTAAACACTTTCATAGTGATCTCTTTTTAGTTATATATATTTCAATAAATCATAAATGCTTTACAAGGAAATTATAAGTGCATGTTATTATCATTTCAAACTATAATTTACTTCGGAAGCCATAAAAGTAACCTATAACATGGTTGACGTCTTTATTTCACATTCGTTAGCTGTGAATGATATATTATATTATGTCATACAAAATCGATCCACCTTTCTAATTCATTAAAACAAGTCTGCATTTCTTAACTCATCAGAGCAAAACTTTTTGTACTCTACAAAAAATTAGTGTATAAACAAAAAGGTGACTAAGATACTATAATTTTGTGAAGAATACATAAATGGCCAAGCTAAACGTACCCTCAGCTTCTAAATGCCCGCTATATATCCTTGTGAAAGATAGGGAAAGAAGTCACCAAATTTATATTTATTAGAAAAGGTAGACAAGCCATATGCATATGTTGGGAAAAATAAAGTACATAGGTACTGTTTATTCATGTTTTCACGGATTTTATGATAGATAAAACTTAATCATGTTCCACTTATTTATTTTTTATTTTTATTTTTATTTTTATCAATGTACAAAAGACAATCATTTGTTCCATTTATAATTTAGTAAAGAAATTTGAATTTAAATAATCCTAACTATAGACTATTGATAATAACATAAATGTTTTATTACTGGTAGGAATCAAAGATTATGATTGAGCGGGAGAAAGTAAAATAAGAACACACGAACCCTCAGCAAACTAGATACGAAGGCTTAGAGGTGGAGAAGATGAGGGGCGGTGGAGGTGGGAAAAGGTATGGGTAAGTAATGGTAGACTAGTAGTCGATAGTGGGGCCCACATCGTTTATTGTTTGTTTTAATTTAATATATATTTAATTTGTTTAAGTTAAATAGGCATTTGTTTAAGTTAATTACGTAATAGTCCCTGAAATGTAAATGAACAAGTTTACCCTCATGTGCATGCCACATGATTACACTTAACTGAATTTTTAGATGCTCGTTAGTATAAATGACTAAAACCGATCCAAACATGCAACAGAAGATAAAGAGTGAGTCATTTTCAAAAATGACCCATTCCATAATTTAGCTAATTCAAAAGGACACAAATCAAATTTTTTTCTTTTATATTTTCTAATTTGTTGGGTAATTAAATTGTATAGAACAAAATAGTAAGAAATGTATGTGGAAATCCCAACAAATAACTTTAAACAAATTAACTAATCGGCATCTGTTAGTCTTGGGCCAAACATGAGACACAAAATTATAATAGGGTATGAGACTAGATGTACCATGCTTGTCCTGTACTCATCTCGTTGCGATCCCTCAAACCCATTGTTTACAATCGGGTATGTATAGACGTTGATTAATGTCTAGGATGTCTCGATTCGCTTCTCATGCACTTCGTCACCAATTTTCTTCTTATTCAGCTCATGTTTGGTCCCGATCGATAGCAATTGTAGTGCAATTAATCACGATTAACAAACATTGGAACATATATAGTTTGAGTTAATTAGTCATTGCCAAACTTAGAGACACTAAAAGAACATGGATCCAACGAGTAACATTCGGCACGGGTGTTTGAAAGTAAGACCATATTGTAATATATAGAGATACAATCTACAAGCTTTCACAATTATAACGTCTAGGAATGATATTATCAAAATTATAAGAATGCGAGCCATCTTCTCCAAATTATTGATCAGTATACCCGATAGTTTCTTCAACGTTAATCCTTGCTTTCTTCACACTCCAAGCTCTCAGCTCAGAGATCACTACACTTTGTTTTCCATTGTTAAATGCAAACAAACGGGCATCATCTCCAATGGCAAGTGTCGGATAAACTCTAGAAGTGATGCAAGTCTTTCCTCCTCCTCCGAAGCTCTCAATGATCGACTGATCTATCTGTGTACAATCCAAAATAAAACTACATTAGACTTTAAGTTCAGAAAAATGAGAGAATGAATTACAAAAAGTTTACCCGTTACCCACCAGTGTTCTGAGTGAAATTTCGTCTTGTTGAGGATCTATGTCGGCAAATGCTCCATATGTGGTTTTATCGAGCCCGTTCCTTTTAGAAGACCTGAAATATGAAATGTGTAGGGTTATGACTTGTGGACATGTTAATTGGTTGGCAATTTTATTATTTAATGAGAATAATCTATTTTTCGTAACCATGAGAACCCATAAGGGAAACATCTGGGACCCACCAAAGCCAGTGAGACTTCGAGGGGTGTAGGCAGTTTACGCCACCCCCTTGAAGGTTATAATGATTAATGAGTTGAAGAAAACTAACCGGCTTTGATCACTGCACATTAGCACAACGTATTGTCCATTATTTTGGAACACCCGAAAAAAGACTGCAGTTTGTTCGGTCAAGTCATGGGAAGCCAAAGCTAACAATCCAAATGGTCCAAATTTGCCTTTCTTTGACGCGTCCATTTTACTGCAGATAAGTTGTGGGTCAATCCCACTTGGGTTCAGTTTTTCAGCCTCTTCTAAGTTACTTAGTTTGAATGATATCGTCACGTCAACCTATAAAATAACAAACACGACACAAAATATATATATATATATATATGATCCCAAGGGAACAAGAAACAAGGTTGAGCCTTTAAGACTTGATGGTTTACCTGCCAAGCAGTAATGCCCAGAATCTCATGTAATGATCCATCTTCCAGATTCTCATTTTGAAAACTAGCTTCGTTTTCATGTAGCATTTCAATTTCTTCAATAGGCCATTGCACGAGCTGCTTCTGGTTTTGATCCAGCCAAATACTCCTTGGAAATGCCTACATGTTATTAGCAGATTCATGATTTCATTAAGAAAAAGGATGATTAGCAAAAAAATTAATAAAAAATAAATAATAATAATAATTATAATAAGTGACGATTAATCGATGATCACCTGAAGTCCCGACCATCCTTTAGCAATATCATCTTCTACAGAATCAGATTCATTCACCCAAGCCATCAAAATCCTTCTGTTTTTCACAGGATCAAAGAAAGATTTGGAAGCGTAGTACTTCCCGTAATCATATCTCAAGGTGCCAAGCGTTAATTCATTTTGAGGAACATAGTTTTCTTTCTCAGGACTGTAATTACCAATCAAGTAGTAGTCTTTATGATAATCAAACAATCCCACCTTCAACACATGCTTTACTCTAGCGTTCGCTGCATAATTTTCTTTTACAGATGTATCAACTCCGTTGGTGCTATCAACTGATACCGGAAAGAAATCAGGGCATTCCCATATCCCGGTGCCCACAACTTCATGAAGTGGTGATTCGTGTTTACTCCAGTTTACAAAATCCTCAGATTGATAAAGAAGCGCGATTCCCTTCTTATCTTTCTGACTTCCAACTATTATCCTCCATTTTCCGTCTTCTGCAAGCCATGCAGTGGTCGGGTCACGAAAGTCGTAAGGTTGGATCCCTTCAGGGAGGTTTATGATGGGATTGCCGGTGTACTTGACCCATTCTCGAAGATATGGATCTGACAAGTTTTTTGGGACCACGAGGTTTTGGACTTGGCAGTATTCGGAGTCAATTCCAGTGTATAATATAACAGGTTTGTTTCCTGGGAGGATTGTGGCGGAGCCGGACCAGCAACTGTTGATGTCGAAGGGTTGGGTTGGGGCGATGGCTAGCTCGAGTGGGGTCCAGTTGATCAAGTCTAGTGATACCGAATGCCCCCAGTACATTTGGTTAGAAAAGAGCGGGCCGAATGGGTTTTCTTGATAAAACAGATGGTAAACTCCATTGTAGTACATTGGTCCTGGATAATAATTAATAAAAAAAAGGTTTATTTATTTATATCTGGTTTTAATAAGCTCCATTGTAGAACAAAATCATGAACTGTTTTGGAAGACAAGATGAATCATGAACCAGTTGCAGCAAAACAGAATACCCCCTAAAATGGGACTGATATGTAACCGGTGTCGGTATGCGCACAACCTGGGCCGGTGATACACGTCATTGACGCGTAATCATTGCCCGAGTGCACATAACCAACATTAAACACACGTAGCCGATATTAAGTGCATACTGGGACAGGGTTACGTGGCACCGGACGCACATGTCCTGACCCGTTACGCATAACCAGCCCTGCACACGTAAAAGGCACCAAAATGAACGTAACTGGCATTTACGCACGCATAACCTACGCTGCACGCGTAACCGACGCTTGAACGCACGTAACCGGCATTTAAACGCCCGTAACCTACGTCACGCGGTAGTGATTTTAAACAAACCATTTTTTAAACCGACCCGTTTTGACCCAAACCGTATCTAACCCAACCCCTTTCGACCTGAACCTGTCCCGCCCAAACCAAA
Source organism: Bidens hawaiensis (assembly GCF_021521415.1). Classification (NCBI taxonomy): domain Eukaryota; kingdom Viridiplantae; phylum Streptophyta; class Magnoliopsida; order Asterales; family Asteraceae; genus Bidens; species Bidens hawaiensis. The sequence goes on from NW_027492339.1 coordinate 549,759, forward strand.
ATAACATTGTTTTGAACCGACCCTAATCTACTCTAGCCGGAGACCTGGGCCCGCCCGACCTGACCCTCCCATTTGCCACTCCAAAAATCAATCATTCTTCTTTGTTGCCTTTTCTAACTGAAACATTTAATTTGTTAAAAAGAAAATAATAACTAGAGTGATTAACAGCCTAATTAATTTAGTAATTATTATCCAATAAACAGAGGACAGTAGGAAACAAACAATAATCAACAGCAGGTGGTGAGATGAGAATTACATACCATTAGGATCTGCACCCATCCAGATCATCAGTCATGCACCATGTTCATCGATTATCATTACAGATCAATATTTAATTTATAGGAGGAAAAAATAAAGTAAAAACATGGAAGAAAATGATAAAGTGAAATACCGTTCATCCAGTTTTTGGGAGGCTGAAAGTGAAAGGCCGTCCGGTGAGGCTGCTCCGGTGAGGAAGCAAGAACTGATTCCGATCGGACATGGTGAACCAGAAATATTATTATTATAAAGGAAATGGCAGTTGTACTCATCAAGCTGGCTGGCTGGGTGTTGCAAGATTAAGATTAAGATGAGATGATTAGATTAGAACAGAATGAAGTTAAATCAATCCTATGTTTAGGTCTGTCTGTCCACCCAAGTCATTCATATAATTATGACAAATGTCTGTTTTTGTACACTTGTAAATATAGCTATATGCTTAAGTTTAATATATTCTTGACATATGTGAAACCATGAATAGACATTACCTCTGTTACGACCCCCAATACTTATACGGGTCCAATAGGTTAATAAGTATACAGATGGGACATAAAAAATAGTTTTTGCAACATATACGGCCTGTATAATCATGTACGAACCGTATAAGTCTTCAACAACTCGTATAAACTTTATACAAATTGACACAACTTAGGGCTTATACGATTCGTACAGGCCTTAACGAGCCATATAAACGAAAAATGGTGCGTAAAGATCCAGGGTGGTTTATAAAGATCCCATGCCTTACTTTATTTTTACCAACATATGTGTGCATATGACTTGTCATATTCCTATAAAAAAATTGGTGTACTCACTTTTAACTTGTTAATATTATCATACTTTTATATTGATAAAAAGGAGAAAAACCTTTGATTTTATGTTTTTAGTAGGATATACGG